>NW_008794173.1:3280620-3285769 GCF_000699145.1 Aptenodytes forsteri | reverse complement strand
GATCTTAGAGGTCTTTTCCAACCTCAATGATTCCATGATTCTATGATCTTGCTTCCACAGGGACGTTCCTCGCCAGCGAGCCCAGCCGTCCTGCGGGGGACGCCGGGGCTGGAGCTGCTCTGGCAGGCTTTCTGCAAAAAGGATTTTAACAAATACCGGGCTTGAAGCACTGACGGGTTTAAGTCTGCTCTACACGCAAAGGCCTTCAGCCGTTCTGGAAAGGTCGGTGGGCTTCCTCAGATGATGTCCGGCTTTGTCGAGTATGTGACAACAGATACCCCTCAAAATGCAGCACTTCGTGCGTGAAGGTGGTTTAGCATGTTGTTGTGGTTTAACCTCAGTCGGCAACTAAGCACCACGCAGCCACTCGCTCACTCCCCCCACCCGGTGGGATGGGGGAGAGAATTGGAAGAGCACAAGTGAGAAAAACTTGTGGGTTGAGATAAAAACAGTTTAATAATTGAAATAAAATGATGATGATAATATGATAGTAATACACAAAGCAAGTGATGCACAGTACAATTGCTCACCACCCACCGATGCCCAGCCAGTCCCCGAGCAGCGGCCCCCCCCGGCCAGCTTTCCCCCGTTTATGTACTGAGCATGACGTCACATGGTATGGAATGTCCCTTTGGCCAGTTTGGCTGTGCCCCCTCCCAGCTTCTTGTGCACCTCCAGCCTGCTCAGTTGGTAAAGCATGGGGAGCTGAAAAGTCCTTGACTAGTGTAAGCACTACCTAGCAACAACTAAAACATCGGTGTGTTACCAACTTTGTTCTCATCCTAAATGCAAAACACAGCACTGTACCAGCTACTAGGAAGGAAATTAACTATCCCAGCTGAAACCAGGACACTTTTTTCTCTACAATCATTGCAGGTTACAGTGCTGAAAGTATCAAGACAGTGCCTTTTCCTCGTGTGTCTCAACACCTTTCAGCTTTTTCTTTTAGAATACTTAACGTTCTGCAACGAGACTTGGATGAGGGGTCCTTTCATAATTTCTGTACTGTCCCTCTAGCCTCCCTCTGTGAGGGAGAAGTATGTAAATTGGTAGAGCATGACACGAGAAGCCATCATCTGTCAGTTACACAGCTGGACGTGCAAGAACTGTCAGGGAGGCTTGCTTGCTGGCCCTTCTTGTTCAAAAGAAGTCACTTCCCCCACTTCCCTTCTGCGAGGGGGAAACAGTAGATTCACATCATGGAAGGAGCACGTATTTCAGATACTTACCGGTACTGTAAGAAACTGTGTGCAGCATTGTGGGATTACACAGCATGTATAAACAATGAGGCCAATTGCGTTAACTGAAAAATGCTGTTATTCCTCAGTGTTTGGTACCAATCTTCCATAGAAACAGAAGTGCAATCTTTAAGAGAAACTGCTTTAAATTGTACAACTCTGAGCACAGATTGACATCTGTAAGAAAGCAGAGATGTACAGGTATCACTGTACATCTTCCTGTTCCTGCATTCTTTAGTGATTTCAGACTTACGGTTTCCTATGAAATATGACAAAACTACGTGAGGCCATACATTTTAGTGTGACGAGTATTGAAGATCAAATACAAATTCTTTGCAGCGGTCAATAATTTTGGTTCCCATCTCCTGATGTTAGTTAAAGCCTCGTTTGCTAAGTCACATCAACCTGATTTGAATCTATTTAATGTTAGTTGTGGTTTAAAAAACAAAACATGACCCTATCACCTTTCAGGCCAAAAGGGATGACTGGCATTTTACTAATCTCATTCTGATCTTTAACTCAAGAAAAAAAAAAACCCCAAACTTCAAAATACACACTGTAAGGTCTTAAAATGTTACTGTGCTTAGCTTTCCTTAAAAAATAATAAATCAACAGTAACAAACCACTAAGGTGTTAATGCATTTTAAGAATGCAACACATCCAGGTTAAGTTGTAGAGTTCACTAGAGCAGGGGTACTTAGATAGCCACCTCATGCGACAACTGCGTGCATCACCTTGACGCTGTCATATAAACCATGCAGTGTGGGAAAGAATTAAATGGAAGCTGTTGGCACTCTTTTATCCAGAAAGACAACTGTGTAGTAAATGAAGGGCTGCATTATCCTTTACTGCACACGGACCAGAAAAAGAATACAATTAAGACTTACCTCCTATGCAAAACTTCTGAAACTTTAATACTTGTTAATTCACCTCTCAACACTTACACATACTTAGCACGAATACACTTTAATGAAAATGGCAAACCGGTAACTAGTGTTTTCAGCCTCTGATGAGCAAAGAGTAAGAGGCTTGAGAAATCACAGTACATTTACAGAAGAAAAAATATTTGCAACTTCAAGTTATTCAACAGGTAATATATTTTTGTAAATATTGTGGCATAACTACAGCAGTCAGATCACCTAATAAATTTAAACATATTGCCACCTTGATGTGTCTACAGTAGACACTGAAAACATGAATTTTTTAATATAATTGCTAAACTTATCTCTGTTCTCAAACAGTAACTACGGACAGTTTGCTAAGGCTGTGTGTGTTACCTCCCTCACTCACGGCAGTGGTACGTTAAAATACGGATTAGATGTTTACTGATAACTAGCACTAAGTTGAGGTAACAGGTAAGAAAAACAGTAGCCATCAGCGTACTGTTTACTAATTGGCATTTGCTTATCAGACCATAAAAAACAGATACTGGTTTATTGTCTTAGTTTACGTTTGGGCAATGGTATAAATTAGAAAACTTCAATTTGGAAAAGTCCTACATTAAAGAGATACTACCTCTAAACCCTTCAAGATGACAGTCTTAGTAGTCATGTTAGTCATTTTAAGATACACGTATGATTTCTACAGCTCAGGAAATAAACTAACTGTTGCCTCCAAGGCTGCCTCAACATGTTTTCTACTATAAGCAGAGGAAATAAACATTTAACTGAAAAATACAATGGACGTGGTAGAGAAGACTCAGGCAAAGGAAAGCATTACTAATTGCGCTACCGAATTTCAGTTTGGGTGGCAGGGAGGAAAGAGGTGTTAAACAACAAGGTTTCAGAACACATAGCACAACTGGTAGCTCTCAAGTTGATCCCTGGCTGGATATTCGTGTTACACAATTTCTACATAGGTCGTTTGTTTTTTTTTCTTAGGAATTGACAGACCTATGCTCTCAGGTGTCCGCTTGACCAGACTGCTATCCAACAAATTCTGGAGGTGCCTCTTGTCTTCTTCCACGCAGGTTACCAGAATGATCTTTTTTCCTCTGCTCTTTCCCAGGTGCGTTTCAGAAGATACACCGCAGCATGAAGTCCCCCTACGTTCACCCACACAGTCTGACCTTTGCGCCAGATGTGTCCCATTCGTGACAAGGCCTACAATGCAAAACGACAGACAAAGAGCGGTGGCGGCTTCAAGGTAAGACAGTAAGGGTAAATTTCCTTCAGAAATTATTTTTGATTATTCTAAATCACATCTGATGGCAACATCAAATGACTCTTCAGGTCCAAAACTGCGTTTAAATGTTACTAATTACTGCTCTAAAAATATATCATCTTCTGTAATGAAGTCAGCTTACAATTTTTTCCTCAATATATTTTCAAGTGTAAATAGGTTCGGTTTTCTCTCGCAGAACATACCTTGGCAAAGCATTTCTTGTCCTGCGTAAGCAGCACAGCCCTGCCTGTCCCCGGTGTGCAGATCCGGCCCATCTCCATAAGGCAGGCTGGATAGAGATCCCAGTTCTTCTTCTTTGACCCTATCCTGCAAAAGAAATTAAGATCCCCTTTGTGATAACTGAAAAATAGTTAACTGCTGTTGGTCTTTCAGACATGGATTAGCTCATTCAGGACATTTACTATTAATTTCAACCTGCATTTTTAATATAGAGTACATCAATACTTCTTCATTAGGCCCAGTTAAGTAAGTAACTGGAGAGAACCCTGACCCTGGGCAGGCAAGCACATGCAGCAGCGGCAGTTAAGCGCAGTAACTTTACCAGTGATACCTCACCTCTTTCCAAAAGGCATGTCTGACACAATGATGTCCACAGAACCAGTCCGCAAAGGGAGATTGCAAATATCCCACTGAACGATGTCTAAGGGTATGCCCAGGGAAGTACTGCTGCAAGTGCAAAGATGTTTATCTCAGACACGGTTTACTGAGAATATTTTTAAATTGAGGAGGTCCATAATGTTAGCAAAAGAATAAATAGAATACGAACAAGAGAGTCAAATGCATCAAGGCAAAATGGATTTCTTTACATACGATACTACAGGAAAAGAAAACCACTCGTACTCTTCTTACCTTTCCTTATTCTCATTTTTCTTTAGTAAAGAACAGATGTTGTTTGCTGCTCTCTTTACAGCTTGTGGGTTGTTATCACCAGCAATATGGTAGCAGCTAGGCCATTCTGTAGCTCCCTGGGGGGAAATATTGATAATAAGCAACATTAGCATCAACATTACCTCATTTAAAACAAAACAAACAGAAGAATTACTCAAATATGACAGAATACAACAAAACAACTGGAAGTGGATGTCAATGATTTTAAAGTTCTGTAACAGATCTCTGTTATAGGTATTATGCACCTTAAAAGTTCGAAATACTTTTGGGATTAGTTTCTTCCTGCTACAGCTTTGGGAAGGAAAATGAGGTCATTTACAAAAAGTGTATTTGTGTCTGTTTAAAAGTTGGGGAGATACTTTCGGAGTTCGCTATTCAGTTATTACCAAGAAAACTTACACGTATTATTCAGTTGCAGATACTGTCAAGTTTTAGTAAGTTAAAAAATAAAGGAAGAATCACCTCTATTGGTATTGCACCTGTACCACACATGGGATCAACTATGATATCCGTTGGCTGTGGATCACAGAGTCTGAGGAACAGAAAAAGAGATGTAGGGAGGAAAGTCTTAAAAATGTGAATTTCTGTAAGGAAGCAAAACAACTATTTTACTCACTCTGATTCTACCCTTCTAACAGAAAAACTTCTATGTGATTATTTTTTCCATCCGTTAATTAGCATTTTATAAGCAGCAATACAGTGAAATACTTTCAAGAATGCGGTACAGTATTTTGAAAATTGGCTAACACAGCAAACGTTTACTTTACTTAGCTGGAAAACATCCACTGCTAATTACAAAGCACACTGGTTCAGCAACTATGCTTTTTTTTTTCTTTTTC
>NW_008794173.1:3277428-3280346 GCF_000699145.1 Aptenodytes forsteri | reverse complement strand
GCGGGAGGGGGGGGGGGAAAAAGGATCTAATTTCTGAAACAAAATGACTTGTTAACTGAGAATAATATAATACCATGCAATTGCACTGACCTAAGCATGCCATAAGCGAGAGTTGAACGAAGAGTCGTGGGTCCAAAATGTGTAATGTTTCTTCTGTGAAGACTCTCTTCAGTTAATGCAATACCCACAACTACTTCATTATTGTGAATATTCAGAAGAACCTAAAGAAAAAACGTGAACTAAATTTCAGGAGTAACAGAAGTTTTCCGTAGTATGCCTGGTAAATATTTATGAGAATCTCAGATGGTAGCTTAAAAAACAGGACCTACGTATAAAAGAGCGTTCTTGGAAGAAAAGCAATGCACCATTTTAATGGCAACAATGGACAAAATTCAGGAGAGCGTTCACACATTTTTCTCATTCACACGGAATCTTTTACACAAGACTTCAAAAAGTGCTGTAACCATTATGCCGACTTTTAAAAAGCTTTGTTTTCCAAGTACAGGGGAGAAGTCAGGTAAGCCCTGCAAGTCACAGGGAAGCATTTGCAAAGCAGCAATAAAAATCATATTCCTGGTCCCCTCCACCATGTTAATTTGGAAGGTGAAAATATTGTTATAGAACAGTGGGCCAGCGCTTAACAGACTTGCAAGAAAAACTTAGTTTTTCTGCCCCTCAGAAAATGGTGGTCCCTCACCACTGATGGATCACGTCTGTTGGTCGCCCTTTCCAAATCTCTGCTTTCCCCATGATAAGAAATAAACACCGGACAGTTAATGTTAACCCTTTTTGTCCCCTTCACCCATAAAACTACAGCTTCTAGGTGGAATATCTTCTGTTAACTTACACCAATATAAAACAATGGATTAAGGAAAGATTTAATGAGGGTAGAAGTACAGCAGAAGGCGCCTACATTATATTTAAATATGAACGAGACCAAACACTACAGGAGGAGGGGCTACTTGGTACCAGAGCTTTGGCTGTGGTTGAGGGAGAGCGGAAAGCTTTTGGGGACCAGCTCGGCTTCACTGGGTGTAGTGATGTTAATCAGTTAACCTGAGGAGAAGACAACAGTGTTTGCAGAGCAAAAGAGGGACGCGAGGAAGAGGAGAGGTACCCATGCCGGGCCACAAAAGAGATTATTATTATGGATAGCCAAAGCACGAGCAAGTGGTGGGATCTGAGGGTCAATGACGTGAATGCTTCTGAGGAGGACGTGATTTCAGCATTACCAGTCTTTAGTTCCAGAGTCATCTTTTGAAGGCATTTTGGAGAGCTCTAAGCGTCAGAATTAAGAACTAAGAATTTTTACAACAGAAACGTAGGTATTTCCAAGGCACAACACTATACCTCTACATCAAAGTTAGTCATGTCAGCCTTCCACTGGAAGTGCTCCTGCACAGCTCCACCGAAGTCTCTTGCAGCCTCGTTTGACGTGAAACTGTGCTTGTCTCCCGCCCTGTTGCACGTCACACGGAACTTCAACACCTTCGCCTCTCCTTCGCTTGTCTTACCGTCACCAGCCTTGGTCTCGCTCCCAGAACCTGCCTGCAATTCGTCTTTAGCATCTGACTGTTCATTATCCTCCTCCTCCTCCCCCCCATTTCGGGATGCCACTCCTTGTGTCTTTTCTGAATCCTGGCCGCTAACGGGTTCTACACCTGCAGCGTTTTGGGCACGGTCCTCCTGTTTACTAGCGTCTTTTTGATCTCTTCCTTCCTCGTCTCCATCGTCATTCAACTTCTCTTTGCTTGCAGTGCTCTGCAGATTATGTTTTTTGCGTTTTGTCTTTTTCTTTTTTAAGCTGTTGTTCAGCTCCCAAACTTTCAACGGATCGGTCCAAGGCAGTTTTTTAACCAAATCTTCCAAATCCTTTAGAGCATCTTCCTTTAAAAGACAAAAAACAGTTGTGCTTTGAAGTCACTCCATCCCTTTAAAAGCTATCCTTTTTTAGTCTCTCAAATTAGTCTCCTAAACGTGTAACCCGCTATACATTTAAGCAAAGTTATCCCTTTAATTGCTATCCTTTTTTAAAGTCTCTCAAATTAGTCTCCTAAACATGTAACCCGCTATACATTTAAGCAAAGCTTACAGCTTTTTGTGCGATTTTTGCCATAACTAAACTGAATTGCACTTAAAGTCACAGGACCCATGGTATTTCATCATTTATCTTGTCAAATAAACAGTTAACACTAAGTTAAGTGACCGGAGCGATACTTTACTGTCCCATGTCTAAGTGTGACCTACAAGCATGGTATCGGCTCTCATCCTAGATTTTGCCCATGCAACATATTTAACTGAAGAAATGATGTTAGACAACACGACCGCGCTCCCGTTTTACAAGCCAGCAAAGAGGAACTGGGATAATATCGCAAATAAAATAAAAAAAACCCCTTGTTCATGAAACCGAATACTTTCTGAAACTAGTCTTAAATTAAAAAAACCTCTCCAAGACACAGAACTGGTTGGAAAGTGAGGAGCAACTCACCTTGTTTTCTTTAAATTGATAGTCTTTGAACTCCTGAACGACAACAAATAAATTATCCACTGACCTTAGGCGATGGACCTAGGGGAAATGAGAAACGGCGGTGGCACGTTACTGACCACGTACGTCTAGGGGACGGTGTTTATCGTCATTAGAATTCTGTCGCCTTACAGCTGGATTTAGGAGACCGCGTTTTTCCGCTTTTGTTTACGCGGGGGTTATCAATTTACGTGCAAAGCCAGAGGGAAGACTTCTTTGCACCGATTTAAGCTCCCCGTCTTTGACTTCATCTACCCTTGCGAAAACAATAGACCTGGACGTAGCTCTGCAGCCAAGACAGCCAAAGCAGAACTTTGAAGTGTTTTTCGTCACGAACGCCTCTAAACCCCAGGGATTTCGCTCGTGACGGGCCAGGATCCAGCCGCCCGCATTA
>NW_008794173.1:3236287-3275946 GCF_000699145.1 Aptenodytes forsteri | reverse complement strand
CGCCGGCGGTCGCTTGCCGTTGGGTGGCAAACCATGGGTGGCCGTTTCCTTTCTGTTCCCCTGTTATGAAAAGCGCTGAATTTCCTTGATCTTCTGGCTGTTGTCTTTGGCATGTTTCCAGCGCTAGAATTGATTTTTAAATAAAATACTAGCAGCTAAATGTTTTTTTTCAGGAGACGCAGAAAGAAAGAGAGACAGGCCACCCTAAATATCTTCCGTGACCACGACTGCGTCGGTATAACAAAGCGTGAGCCGCCTGAAGCCGCAGAGGCACTGATTTCCCTCCTCCTCTCTTCTTCACATCCCTCAGTCTTTACCTTTTCCCAGCATTGGATTTATAAATGTAAACACGACGTGTCCCGGCAGCTTGTTCTTCCGCAGTTGCAGCGCGTACTGGCAACAGCACTGTTTATTTTCATTTTCCTATGTAGGTTCTGATTCTGCCGTGACGTTTTAATAACAAGCCTGAAGCACTGCTCTTGCCATTAAGCCTTCTGAAGCATCGCTTTGCTCTCACATGAGAAGTATGCGTGTGAGAGTGTGTCTGAGAGAGGGAAGGTGTGGGGTTTATTCCATCAGTTTATTTTTAACTTGTGATTCAACTCTGAAAATACAGAATTAAAACCATGGAATTTGGGTCATAAACATGCTGGAAAAAGTCTCTGTGAAATGGCTTCTTTGATGGGAACTTAAAAATAAGCTAAAGCAGAGAGAACCACTTGGGCGCATTGCATCTTCTAAACCACAGCTGGCACCCTGCAAGATCTTTTCAGCGCAGTGACAGTGCCGCGATGCGGGGTGTGATGGTGGCTGCACAAACCGCATATCCCCATGCATTATGTCCCTGGCGACTGCTGAAGTAGCCCGTGACGCTACACCTTTAACGCAGTATTTTCTGAGTTGTAGATAATGTTAGCGTGGTTTGCCGGCTACCGCAGTACAGAGCATCCCGCTCACAGGCTCCGTGCCTGCAGAGCAGCGTGGGCACGCCGCACACAGCGCTGACCTGGCTCGCGCAGCTCCCGGCAGCAGCAGGGAACCCGAGCAGGCCAGGTCCCCGGGTGTGTGTCTTGCTGCTCACATCGATTTTACAGATTTCGCTTAGCTCTGTGCTGCAACAACGCCTGTAGCAAGGGAGAGCTTTGTGATTCAAGTGGGATAACGAACTCGGCTTGCTGAGCTACTTTAAATAGCAGAATTTTCAGCATATTTTGGTGAAGGTGTTTGCCAGACACTGAAATTAATTCCATGTGTCTGGCCTATCAGCAGCAGCAGCTCTGACCTTTCCCAGTTGGTCTCAGATTGAAAGGTGAGAACCGGTAATCAGCCTGCCATGCTTCAGCTCTTGAAATCTGTCCAAGCACCACTCGCAGAATTATTTCCTGCCAGTGGCCAGGTCCTACGGTAGCTGAAGACATCTGTTTGTCTAATACCCGTGCAAGACTGTTTCTTAGGATAATACCACACTTAGCTTGCGGCTTTCCTCCTAAAAACTCCTGACGTGCTCTGTAAATGTAGAGCCGAAGCATCTTTCAGTTTAAGTAGGTGGAGGCGTTACCTTTATGAATGACAGAAGCAAAACCATTAAGACCAACAGTGCGTGGCACAATGTGTGACAGTGGGTGTAAGGAGAAATTTTCACCTAAGGATTCAGGACAAACCCTCCTATGTGGGAGGCACACTGGCAGTGTAATACATGTAACTGCGTTAACGTTTTTGTTAAGATCTTATCTTGAGAAGGGTCCCATACAGTGAGTTAGAGGATAGTCCCCCCTTGTGATCTGAAAGGTGCAGACACAGCCGTGTGAGTGTCTGGGTGTCCTTGGCTGCCACTGAAATTGCTGTATTTGTTGAACCCTTATGAGAACTTTGCAGCTGCTTTCAGTGGGAACATGGTGATGCACTGCGGTGACGGCATCTGCTCGGCACTTTATGGGACAGAAGAGAGCTGACCCTGGCAAAACTCAGAACGGTTTCTGTGGAATCTCAGTATTTTAATTCTCATTCTTTGATCAACCCTTGGTTATAGAAAGCTCCTGTGTATTTCAAAGCCGCCTTGAGTGACTATGAGATTAAAAAAACGTGGTTTTCAACTGTGTATTATCTCATTTCTATCTCTTTCTGTAGAAGCAGACCATAGATATGTTGGTAGTTGGTGCTGCATAAATATGTAAGCTGGGACGTAGTGTCGCAAATGTAGGTGGAAAAAGGAACTCTTGCCGTGCTATTCCGTGGGAGTCAGTGCGTGTGGTCAGACCGGTAGTAGCATACATGTTCTCATTTATCCAAACAGCCAATGTATTTTTTCCATATAGACAATATTGGATCTGTGTTTTGGTAGGAGAGAAAAAATGACAAACTGTCTTCAAGACAAAACCAGAGTTGTATTTTCATGTCCCTTATGATCCCCCTTTCCCAGAGCCAAGAAATCGAATTGGCTCCCAGAAGAAGAAACGTTCGGTTAAAGCAGGAAGGTACCCGTCGGGTAGATTGGTTAGACTTGTTTACAGAAAATAGCGGTTCCTGATGAGCTGGCAGCATCGATTTCATGGCTGGTTTAGTGCATACCTGAAGAAGAACACGGCTGACCTTTTGTCTGGAAGGTTTTGTACGGCGGGTGAATTGGGTCTGTCCATTTGGAAGGCACGCTTCAAACAGCGGGCTGTATCCCAGAGGATACTGTGGGTTTTTTCACTCTTGCTCTTCAGGGTTAGTCAACAGAATGATGGAAATAGCAATCGTCCAACTAAAGAAAGTGTCCTAAAATTATCCTGGAGTAAATTATTTGTCTCATAATATTGGCATATAACTGAAGAATACTTACAATAAATTTGACTTACTAAGAACAATAACTTACCCTATAATTAGGACTATAGGATGAATATAAAAAAAGAATAATCTGGATTTTGCATCGTCATGTACCTCAGAATAGGCGTATGACTGTGCACAGCAGCTGTATGGTTAGTTTGCCACTGACTTGCTGTATGACTTCGGAAGAGTCACTGAAGCATAATTTGCAAATTTGTTTCAAAAAAGCATGGTTTGGATCTCAAGATTATGAATTGGGGGTTTCTTTTAATTTTTGTTACTAGCTTTCCACATGAGAAAATTCTGTGTTTCTGGCTTTTTTGGGTGTTCGGGTTTTTTGGAAGGTGACCTGTTAGACAGCTGGATGGATTCTTTCAGTTCATACCTAAATAAGGCAACTCGGGTGACAAATCTTTCAGAAATGTATGATTTTCCAAAAATGTTGTTTGACTATAATAGCAAAGCAAGCAAACAAAGAAAAAACCCAAGAGCCTCAAACAACTCAACCAAGTACTTTCCTTTCTCAGAAGTTCAGTTGCCACTTTCGGACTGTCTTTGTACCACCATTCCCCTATTTTGCAGGGATCAGAGTTTTCTCCAGATAGTCTCTGGAGTCCTTTGGTGAACAGTCCTGAATTTCAAACGTAAAAATCAAGCAAATGAATCCTTGGTTGGCTCTAGGACGACGTGAGAAGGATGCACCGTGTTGGGACAAGATGCACTGCAGCAAGTCAAATGTCAGCAAAAAGCATGGGCTGGAGGAGTTTTTAGCGCGGACTGTGACGGATTGAAATGACTGTGTGTTTGCAAACCGCTGTCAGTCAGACAGCTTGCAAGAGCAGCTTCCCCTCTGTGCCGGTGGTGAGGGGCTGGCACGGATCAGCCTACCCTTGGAGCAGCTCAAAGCTGCAGTGCCAGCCTTCGAGCGTGCCAGAGCAAGAGCCAGCTCTTGAGAACAGGAGTACTGAGCAGCGCGGCAGGCGGAGCGATGATCTGGGGTACTGAGGCCTTGTGGCTTTTCTTCCTGTCACACGAGGCTGGTAGAGCCGTGGGCTGGGAGGCAGAACTGATAAGCCGATCATCAGCAGCGTTTTCTTCATGGAGTTACTTAATTTTTCTCCAGTTTTACTATTTCCATCTGTGGGAGAGAAAGATAATATAGTCTAGTGTTTGGGAATCTCCAGCTGAAGTATAAAGTAACGTTATTTTGAAACCCAGAGATCAGAAGAGGAGTGAATTGGCAACTTAATGGTTACTGGATGGGGGAGAATTAGTATGTATTGTAGCACTGGTGAGCCCTGTGCCTTAGTCAGAAGAGGTGTGAACTGAGGCTAGCAGGTGATAAGCCAAGACAGATAGTTAACAACTTAAAGTGAGAAATTCTGTTGCAAACCCTTATTACTGGAGGTATTTTGTTAACAAGGGGACCATCCCGCCTTTCCTGTCCCCAGTAGATTTTGCACATGAATAAGCCACAATTTGCAACTTCTGTGTGGGCAGCATGGGTGGTTCCAGAGCTGCGTGCTCTGGAAAGTCAGACGAGTGGTAAGGCGATACAAGAATGAGGAGCTCATACTACAAAACGTAAAAGATGTGCTTAAAATGTCAGACTGATCAAGCCATTCAGTACTGGGTCACGTACACCTCTGCCCAGAGAAACTGAGGTTTGTCCTCTGTATGATTTGTTAAATGAAAACTCTGCTGATGGACCCTCATCTAGCAGGAAACTTGATGCGCACGTAGAACTTTACACCACTAACAGTTTCATGAAAGCAGTGAAAGGTTTTCAAAGATCTTGCTTAATTTGGACCAAAGTAACTGAAATTAACTTCTTGGATTGGTTTAATTAATTTGGTAGGGCATAAACAAATTTAGGGATGGCATTGAATTTCCAATAATGAAGCGCAAAGTTATGCCTGCACCTGCCTTGCCTGGAGAAACTGCTTATATTGAGTTAATTTCTTCAGAGCTGTAGAATTAATTTGGTGTGAACCGGTACGGTTTGTCTTGCAGTAACAGGGATGTATTGTATATATCCCATCCAGCACTTGGTTTTACAAGGGTTAAGGTTCTTTGAGCAAGGAAATATGTTTTCTTCCAAATCAGCCCCTCAGTGTACAGCTGCAAAGCCTGTGCCTCCTAAGACATACCTAGGGAGGAGCCTGGTCTTCAGGAGGAGAAAAACACAAGTGAGGCTCCTCGGAGCAGCCCAGTTTTTTAAGAAAGCATTAAGGAGTGCTGGGATCCCAGAATATTCAAGGCCATCATGGAAAAGGTGGGGGATAGGAAGATCTAATATCCATGATATATCATCCTAAGAAATCTGCATCAAAGAAAACCTTTAAAGTGAGACAGCTGATCTTTCTCAGTGTCTGTGTTTTGCTTCAGACCATCTCAACTTTTACTTTGGACTGAAAAACATCACGATTAATCCAAATTAAACATCACGATCAATCCAAATCCTTGGCATCAGCCTTCACAGCAAAGTCCCATGTAAGCTGCCACATGTCACTCCAGATGTGTTGGTCGTTCAGTCAAGCAAAAGCCTGTCTAGGTTAATGACGTGCAGCTGGCGCCTCTCTGATGCCTCTTGTCCAAAGATCTCCTGGGCTTTATGTCGTGGCAGCAGCATGTGTTGGGTCTGGCAGAGTGATCCGGGTGTTGCTCCGTTTTCGTGGTCTCTGGGTTCACCTGTCCCCGAGTCCCGTCGTGCTCTTGGAGGCTGTTGGGCAGGATGAAGCGGTCGGGGTTTTCAGGGTCCTGCCTGCAGAGAGCCTGGAGTGCCTGGTGGAAAAAACAAGCATCCTTGGTTCCAGACATATTGCACTTGACTTCATTAGTAGAGGAACTATTATCTTCACTCGTTTATTTGAGGTAGTTTGTGGAGACTTTATGAGTTAAACCTCAGGGCCAACGGAGTTGATTACCTGAAATGTCCTTGAATGGAAAGAAGCATTTCAACCATCCTAGAAATGATTCTTTGGCAGAATGGCCGAGAAGGAACGACAGTAACAATGCCAATTAGACCGTGAGGAAGGAAAACATAAACAGGTTAGACGTACTGATTTCAGGTAGGATCAGGACTCTCAAAACAGTCAGCACTCTTGTCTTTCTGGGAATCACCAGATAACTGCAAATGACTTTTTTGTATCCTGTAGAAGCAGCATGCTAATCAGCACTGCTAGCAACAGCACTGCTAGCAACAGCACCACGCTGTCGCCTTTATTCAGCGCTATAGTGGAAGCTGTGTAGATCTTGCCTGGATTCAGTACAAGTCTATTCTGCATGGGATTTTTCCTCCGACTCGGTGCTGCATGAGACCTTTTTTGTTTCTGGCAAATCACAAATATGTAACATTTTCCAGCTGTCTCTCTGCCCGTGTACTAGCATGCCACACTGCAGGACAGAGCAGGATTATCTCTTGGTTGTGGTGAAAAAACCTTTTAGATCCAAATTCGTGAACAGCAAAAACACAGTTCCACACATTTTCTTGTGGATATGAAGAGAAATCATACAATTATGTAACAATGACTGGCTTTCTATATTCTGCTTATTTAGCCGTAGCTTCTTTTAAAATACATATGAAAATAGTAGAGTGAATTAATTTCTGGGATAACCTCACTGGCTTCACTAGATATGCTTGAGGCTCATCTCAAGGTAATCCTGAGTTCACTGTGATAATGAAAATCAGAAGAAACTCAAGAAATAGTAGTCTTTTGCTCTGTTTACATCTCCTCCTACGTTCATAAAGCATTCTCCCTCTGGTGAGCTATCTTAGATCTCCATATCGGAGATCATATCAGCTTACCGTTAATGAAAACTAATGCAGACCACCAATGAAGCCCTATACATGGGTCTTGCACACGGACAGGAAATTACTGCACTGTGTCCGTGGCTGTTAAGAGAAATGCCAGCAAAATGTATATTCGTATAACGCTGAATGTTACTAAAAATGGGTTCCCAAGGTATTCCAGACTTGTACAGATTTTTATAGACCATTGCTCCATTGGCCGTTAGAGGGTGAAAAGCTGTAGTCACAGGTAGCTGAAGCCTGAAGCCTTATTTGAGGATGGATGAGCGAGATCCCATTATTGTTAAGTTTTCCTTTGATTTTGAATGAATATATATTTTAGAAAATCAAATTCTATGAAAAGTGTGTTCAGGAAAAGAGTTGCCTGTTATTTCAGCTAATACAGGTCTGGATTGTATTTTTTGCTTCTGGCAAATGGATTGGGCTGGTCTTTTGTTCAGAGAAGAACAGGGCAGTGGTAACTCCCAGCTCCAGCCACCTGGTCTCAAATTCTTGAGCAACTGTTTTCCTTCTCTGTGAATGTGTGCAGGTCAGTTGTCAGGCATCCGAATCCAGTTGTCAGGTACCTCCAGCAACTGAAAAGTCTTGCCTAATCTTGTAGGTACCTAAAAGCCACGAATACCTAAATTTCTGTCAGCAGACATGAACATAACTGCTGAATTCCTGAAGCTGTTCATCAGTTTGTGCCCAAGGCCTGGGAGGATTCTCAGACAAGACCTTCTCTTTCTCCAACTTGCTCATGGAAACTGATCCAGAGATACCAATCTCTTGCTTAAATCAAAGTGTATCTCCCCTCCACCCCAACCCCTCCCAAAAGAAAGATATTGAGACCTTTTGTGGTTAGCTTTATGGGCTCTCTTCTGTCTTGTTGATTGAGTGGAGGGAGAGGGTCCGTCAAAGCTCCTCTTCCACACGACCTGGAGAAGAAGTCTTCTCTTTGGGTGTCCTAGCTGTTTGTTTCAGGCTGCGTGGGGGGGTTAAGTCTCTGCTGCTGCAGTTACCTCTCTAGGTGTCAGTACTTACTGGACCATTGAATGTCTGGTCTGGGAGCTGAGGCGCTTCCCTGAGACAAAGCTGACCTGGATTCCAGCTCCACCTCCAAACCTGGCAGGGCAAGGTGGTGTAATCCAGCCAGCGGGGAAAAGCGTGGGGAAAGCCATTTTTCTGGAGGAAAAGATAATTTGTCTTACATGCCACAGGCCAGGCGGGGAATTTCAAGTGAAAACTCAGAAGTGTCGAACTGCTTTAGGGCTTGAACCGTACCTCCCCTCTCTGCATTTCCTGCTAGCTTAGGGTTAGATGGCTTTCTAGATCCCTTGTTGAGTATTTAACCGTTCCCCTCCATTGTGGCACGGTGAAGGAACCTGTCTGCAGGCCCCTGCAGAGCTGTGGATCCCCCGGCAGCAAAGCAGTGCACACTTACACCACACCCCATAATAAAACAAGCTACTTAAAGCCCAAATTCCAGTGATTTTCAAAGACTGTTGAGCTCCAATGTGATTACACACTGTAAATGGAGTCTAGCCTCTAATGCCATTTAGACTTATTTAAAAATATTACCCTCTCTGTCGCAGTGCTCCACCTCTAAAATGTCTCAAATAGCACTCCTCTACCTCAGGAGTTATGAGAAATTCCGTGAAACTATGAGGCATGCAAATGCTGTGGTAAATAAATAAATACCCAATGAGAAAGAGAGCAAAAAGGTGTTTTGAACTATACCAGCAACTTTTATGTGTTTGAACCCTGAGTAGCCCAGAGATGCTAGACACCCTGATAAAATTCAGCAAACAAGCTGGTGGCCACCCATGGCTGGCATTTAGGGCAAAGCAGCTGTGAATCTCTCCCGTAAACATCTATGATTTCCACATGTCCTACCTTTCTGTGCAGTCTGAAGCTAAAAGTGATTCACTGGCACCTCAGTTGGACGACACTTGGAGCATTTAAGTGAGCTCGTGCTCTTGCAGAGCCTTATATTAAACCCTGGTGCGGTTTGAAGTCCTCCCCCAGGAGAGGTGTGCCCTGAGGGGAGGCACTGCAGGCTCATCCCTGCGCCCCTGCAGTGGTCTGACATCCCAGGAGGTGCTGGAGTCTGTATGGACGCCCATCCCTGGGATCTGCACTGGAGCAGTGGCGGTGGCACTTTCCTGTGCTCAGCGAGCTGTTCATCCACAGCTCCGCTAAGACTCAGCAATTACACTAATGTAACAGCCGTCAGATGATAATTGCTCCACTTATTCGTCACTAAAGATCTGATGATTAGCAGGTGAAGAGCCCACCGAGATGAATTCAGCTTTGACCGGAGGAAGGATACTTCCTACTTCCCTTAGGGAAAATTACACTAGCTGGTAATAGGACTGGATTTAATTGGATCAGGCTTGTTTTGTTGGGAATGGAAAGCAAAACAGTACCAGTTAGGGAAGAAGTTTCAGAAATGAAATGGGGTTTGATCAGCGGTTTCAAATGTAATTTAGTAGATTTCTTTTCCTAAAAGTTAATGCCAAACATTGTATTCTGCTTCCTAGCAGTTTTTCCTTTCTTCCTGCTGCAGGCACCCTGCATGCTCTCTCGCCATAAACCTGTGACCTGAGGAAGGATCTGAGCTGCTCTGGATGTTGGTTTATGGGCTCAGTCCTCAACAAGCACAAGAATTTAGAAGAACTTGGAGAAGGCGAGTTTGATTTCCAGCACTACCAAATCCATCTCTGAGGACTTGTAACCATTGGCCTCAGAGAGAGAATTTTCGGAAATAGAGTAGATCATCTGTGGCTTCAAATTTGTTCTCTTGAAGCCATATGTGATGTCTCAAAGGGCTGTCTCCTGGCTCTGGAGGGTGCTTTTTAAAAATATATTTAGGTTTTAACAGCTTGAAGCTATTAAATAAGTAGCGTGAGATGGGCTTTTCATTGTTTCAAAGCAACACCTACACTGGTCCGTTACTGATGTCAGAAACTGGCACAGCGTGCTCCTCATCAAACCGCCTAATTGGGGCTCTTGCTACCTAGCTGGAAAGTAAGTTCTGACTTAGTCAGCCTAATGCTGGAAGGACAATTCAAGGCATGGATGTCAGAGAATAGGTTCTCACAGTTTGTATTCTGACAGAATAGATCCCTTAGCCATTTATTTTTATTGGGATCCTTAGTGACACTGAGAATGAGAACTGTGTGGGATCTTCTAGATGAAAATCAAGTTCCTTCACTACTGAGATGAGATGTTGATGTATTTTACAACTGTGTGGGTTTGGCATACTACATTAAAAACAATGGAAAATTCTTTGAGCTTCAGTTTTAAGGACGGAGCCATTTTCGTGACTTCTGGTCAGGTCTGTTACATGAAGCTTCACTCAATAATTCCTGCATCCAGCCTGTATCTTCTGTTTGCCTATACCATAGTTTTGAAAAAATGACCTTTACATAAAACCATCAACTGGTAGAGAATCCTTCATGTGCAAGTTAAACTGCTCCCATGATTAATTATTCTTACTGCTTTTTTACAAGGAACCAATATTTTATAGGTCTGTTAAATACAGTGAGTGCCTGATGTTACTTTCCAAAGCTTTGGAGCAGAGTTCTTTCTCGCATCTTGCTGGGTAGAGTCCAAGTTGTCTCCTTGAGGAGTGATTTTATATAAAAAGGAGAATGTTCCAGCCAGAAGAGCCACCCCCTGCATTAAGACTGCAGAATTCCTGATACTGGATCAGGTTATTGGCCCTGATAACTCAGATCTTTTATGCAGAGGAACATCTGATGCAGCAGAACATTTGTTCTCATTCCCCATATGTTATATCGCCAGGCCCTGACACGTGGCAGAGATTTCTTTCTTCCAGCTCCTGCAGCTGATCAGATTACAAGTTTAAACCTGAGGTAAAACTCGATTATTGCTTCACATCCACAAATGTTTCTTGTACTTGGGAACACTGCTAGGCCAGTTTTGGAGAAGGACGTTCTGGATGTTACTGGACTCTAATTCCTTGTATTTCATGTAACCTGTCAGTGCTTTCCATCCCTTCCTTGGCTGAGGAGAGCCTTGCTGTGCAGTCAGTCCTTGCTATCAGTAATTTTCATGTAGCTGCTTATTGGGAACAGAAAAGTGCTCTGCAGCAACAGCAATAGTAATAGTAATACCCACAGTGAGACTGTCAGTATGGAGGGGAGATGAAAATACGGAAGGGGACATTCTGCACAGCAAGAAAGTCTGACATAGAAATGATACCAATTAGGGTATGAGAGGGCAGAAGTAGCAAATTGGCAGCAGAGGACTGCTGGACCAGGACAGTGGACAGACGTTTCCTTTGATTGATGTTTTGTGTAGTCGTATGCCAAGAGGCGACGGAGCGCTGCCATGCCGGTTTAGTGGAGATGTGTACAGTTTGCACTGCCTGTGACACTGAGGGAACCAAACAAGATAGGTCTTAAGAGTGACAGCAGTGACTCACTGGCTAGTCACTTAACTTCCCTTGTGTTTGTACATGTGAGTGATTAATTAGACCAGAATTTAAGCTTGAGTAATAGATAGAAAAATATAGAAAAAAAATACAGAAAAAAAAAAAAGAACGGCAGGTTTCTAAGATGAAATAGACAATGATAATACCTTCATTACTAAACAGAAGAGGGGAGAGTAGCAAAAAGCCCACAAACCATGCTCTGCTGGGACCAAGTTGAATTGTCCCAGCCTTCTTTTTGAAATAAGGTCTGTTCTTCTGAACAGGAAAACTGTGAAAGGAAATGAAAAGCTGAACTTTACTTGTAGCTTCTTGTACAGTAAGTTAGTAGCTAAATCACAAGCTGTCTTTATTGCTATGATGATTTATTGACGTATAAAACAAAAACATTATCTCCCTCTTTCTTCCATTCCTTAATAGTTAAAATGTCTCCAAAAGAAGAAACCAAAGTCTTTGGAGTGTTCTAGGTCCCTTATTAGAAACTGCCTGGCTGGTCTCTGCATGTTGATGGTTCAGAGTTGCTCCCAGGTCTTGGCCGAGGCTTGAGTGTTTGGAGACCTGCTGAAGATCATACAATATATCAACAACAAGGCTGAGAAAAGGACCCTGGAGTTGTGGCTTTCCCAATTTCGTTGCTTGGATCACTTCAGGTCTTCTCACTTGTATTCTTTCTGATGAATCTGTTAAGGTGCAGTCTCTTTATGAGATGGTTTTCATCAGTGGGCATGCCTCCCCAAAAAGGATTTTATCTAGTTTGATTTGTATAGTAGTTCTAGTGCACCTAGAGAGTTATGCCAGCCTCCTGGAGGCAGTGTTCGTGGTGCTGATGCTCCTACCAGGCATGGCCAGGGGTGCAGATGTGTAGTTTCCTTAGGTGGGGAACTGCTCACCTAGGAAGGAGACCTTGGGACTCGCAGATTAGTTTACTCAGATATGGTGATTAAACGCCTCTTTGTAAATGGCAGCAGGAAGGCTCCATAAAAAGGCCCAGCACCATGATTTTCTGGCCTCTGGATAGTTTTTTTTCTCTGATTCTTGCTTCTGGGGTATCCTGAATGACTGTCTTAGAGTAGAGAATTAAATCCTGTTTTAAACGTCCTGTCACTTCTTCACTCCCAGCCCCTTAATCGCTGGTAACGCACATCTCTGGTGGACCTTCAGTGATTGCTCTGCCGTGGTGTGTGTGCATTGCCAACTGCCTTCAGAAACAAGCTGGTTGAACAGCGCCGACCTACGCGCTGTCATTCTTTGATGCTCTGATTCCTTCTGGAGTAATAGCAAACTTGCCGGGCATCTAGTTTTGTATTTAAATACATGCATTGAGAAGTGAAATCAAAAGTTTGCTCTTCCAATATAAAAATGTTATGAGCAGTATAGAAAGCTTTTCAGTGAAAAACGCATGTGAGGGTGTCAGGCTCTTTCCTTCTGTAACCCCTTTAAAAAGTACTGCTTTCAGGGGACTTTGGGCGATAGCTTTACCACTTCCTCTTCAAATGTCACTCTTGCTGTGTGCTTTTTCGTACTGGTTTTACTCCCTCTTCTGCGGTACTTCACTGCTACACAGAAAGTTGCCATGGATTTACTACAGAAGTGAGACTGAGATTTGTTCGGATAACCTTTCAACCTACAAGCATCTGCTTCCTAACTGACAGTCAAGTTTACCTTGAGATGACTTAGTAAAGAGAAGGTTCTTACACACATAAATAAAAAAGAAGGCAAAGATGAAGTAGTTTACAATTCACAATTTTTCATGGGATTTTAACCTCAGATGGTGCTGGTAACGTCTGAATGAAGTGTGGATAGATAGCCTGTGGAGTAAACTGCAAACCAGTCAGACAGGTCTAATGGGATCCAGTCCTTAACCTCAGATGGCTCTGGTAACGTCTGAATGAAGTGTGGATAGATAGCCTGTGGAGTAAACTGCAAACCAGTCACAGGTCTAATGGGATCCAGTCCTTTGTGCTGTCTCAGTGGCCTGTGTGGGGAGAAGAGGTCACTGTTGGGGATCCAGTCCTTTGTGCTGTCTCAGTGGCCTGTGTGGGGAGAAGAGGTTGCACTGTTGGGGAGTTCCTGCTCTTCCAGGCGGGGATACAACTTCATGGTCTTGAATTCACTTTGACATCCAGAAAACGGGGATTTGTCAAAGTGCCTGCTGAGCCAGCATAAGCTTTAAAGATTGGAAAACTAATAATCCCTAAACTTATTTTTAACAGCTCTGGAAGCAAAACCACAATGTGTTGTTAAGATTTTCTGTCTTTGTACCTGGGCTCACTTTCCTCGGGGAAGAGAAAGGGGGAAGGAGTGGTATACACGAACACATTTGTTTCTTGCGATAGGACACCCTGTGATAGGATCTTTGAGTAAACGGGGTCATTCGTACACCGTCTTTCAAAACCCAAGGCAGGTTTGTGCAATGTTCAATCCATCTGTTGTTGAAATTGCCTTCACTGGACAACAGCTGTGATGACTTCCTTGCCTGCGATGATGCAGAATGAAAGTTCCTCTGCATGAATTACCATAAAACATACCCAGGCTTCACTGTTGTCAGTAGAGGAGGTCATTAAATTACTGCAGTGGATCTGCCGTGCCACTGTCAGGACTTGCCTATATTTGTAAAACATTCTGCATTAATGACAGAAGTTTGTCTCCTTAGGAGTTTTTAATAGAAACAGCAAAGCATCATCAGGTGGCTGCTAAGAGAAGCAGCTGCTGGTTTTGTTGGGTTGTCACATCCTTCCATCATCAGTCAAAACTTCCCCATACGACCAGCACACGTGGCTGGGAAAAAAACAGTATTTGAGCTTGGTGCGTTCCTGCAAATGGCGTTACGCTAGCTGTAGCATTGTCCACAGCACTCAGAATTTATTAAACACTCTGTGTAAATTTGCTGATTCTTTCATCAGGCGACCGTTTAAGTCTCCTGTTGGTGCTGGGTTTATGTACTACTGGACTTGCAGCAAAGTCCTGGCTTTCTGCGCATGAGTGCGTGCAGGGTAGCAGCACATCTCGGTGCAGAGGCGAAGGTGCCGTGCTGGTGCACAGAGCATGTCCACGGGGCCATGGTTGGAGATTCAGCCCAAAGTGCCGGACTCGGTGGCTCAGTCCATGCAGACTGTGGATATCAGGATGTTCCACTTCTGTCTGAGTGGACAGACACATTCCCCCCGCGGCGTGGCCGGGGGAACACACCCTCAGCACACTGCCTCTGCTTCTACCAAAACATGATTTGGCCATACCAGCTAGCTGATTTTCATTTTCATGTGTGGGAGTACATGTGTATAATAAAAAGTTGCATCCTGCTGAGAGGCCTGAGTCAGAAGGACTTTTCGGATCCTTCCTGCGGCTGAGGGTTTTTCATGTGTGTTTCAGCTTCAGTCAGCATTTCAGACCGAGCAGGCTGCATTCACGTGTTTTAAATAATGCAGCTGGATCAAGGAGACCACACACAAGAGAAGGGCTGCAGAGAGAGGCCATTACCACCGACCGATGGATAATTTAAAGGAAGCAAATATTCTGCTTTCTCTCTGCTACTTCAACTTAAGAAAGTTGTTTAATTGAAAGGGAATTGTAATAACGAGAATCTGAAATGGAGATCTGCTTGTCCCAGTTACCGCTGTTCAAGTCGCAGCCTCTGGCTGTTTTAATGAATGCACTATCACAGGATATGTACATTTCTGAAGCTGAAATCTGTTTAATTCTTTTATGAGGCAAAGTTTGAAGGCAAAATATTATCAGTTGGTCTAATCATAGCTGGAGTGGGAGGAGAGAGGAATAAACCCCATGGAAACTTTTTGTTTTGAATTTTACCCCCTGCCCCTTCTGCCCTCTAATAAAAGAAATTCTGCTAAACTTAAATCTTTAGAGCTCCGTCTTTCCTCCAACTTTACTGCTAGCTCTTCTGTGGCTTTCTGCAGCTCTGGCAAGGATATGGTGTTTTGGCTGTTTGAGGTTGTGGTTGCCTCAGCCGTCAAAGAAGCTGTGTCAGGCGTGCTGCTTGGGTGCAGGAGATGATAACTGAGGAGCCATGCAGCCCGTGTGAAGCTGCAGTCCTTGTACCTGGCGATCCTGCCTTCGCCCACTCTGGGGACAGAGCGGCACTGAGAGTTATTCTGAGTGATGAAGGACGTATCTGCCTCTCCAAGGCTGTGCTGATACAGCAAAGGCAGTGGAGCTGGACCGCCAGGCTCTCCCAGAGGAGACTGTTGTGTATTTGTAGAAGAGAAATGAACAGTTTGGGGGGGAAAAAAAACCAAACCAAACAGTTCCCTGGACATAATAGCAAAGGTCATAAGAAATATAATAGAAATTATTTGTATCAGTGGTGGGTTAGGTATGCCTGTTAGGGATATCTTTCCCCGTCGTAAGCGAAATAACCTTATTCAAGTGTAAACCAAGCCTGGGTGATTTCTCCTCACTGAAACAGTCTGGTCCTACGTGACATTTCTGAATCTCTAAGTCACTGTAAACTGCTTCAGTGACCAGAACTGGATGATTCTGTAGCAGGCCAGGAAACCTCACGGTTGTTACTAATTAGGTTGATTTCAGCCATGAAGCATGAAATTGAGTCTCTTTTTTAGCATCCACTTTTATTTTTCCTTCTTCTCTTTTTATTCCAATAAATTATTTTGAGTCTTGCTGAGTTTTTTCTCCTCTAATGTTCTTTGACAATACTTTCCTCAGTCTGATTACATATTAAGGGGGTAGGGAGCACATTTTCTAATGGCTGTTGAAATTTGCCACTATTTTTATGTATTTATTTTTTATTTATTTATTTCTTATTTATTGTTGTTTTTGTTGCTGCCAACATCAGAAGCGTCCATTCTGCCCATCTTTGTCTCTGGAATGGTTTTTTTAGTATATTTTTGTAACATACCTTCTTCGTTTGCTGCTGAGGATAAACAGTCCCATTTTTGTCTGTTCTTCTAATCTCTCCTTGCCTTTTTCTGAGTCCACCTATTCCTACAACACTCCTCAAGAAACGAGCTCCCCAGAGCATGTGTGTTGCACTGGGTTTGTGTTCCTAACCTGTGACCCACAGGCGCGATCTGAACTCCAGAACACATTATTTTGGCCTGAATTCTGCTCCTGGTTCTCCCATCCCAAGGGCACTTCTGCTGCTCAGTGACCCCAGAGCAGGCGTCCTGCCTTACGTGGTAAGAAATGTGAATGCTAATCACACAACAGAGCGGGCTTCGTGTGTTGGTGTGGCTGGTGTAGCGTAATCCTGTGACGAGGGCACTGTCCTCGTCTGTCCCACAGTAGACACGTGCAAATCGCCTGGCAGGGGATGGGTTGTATTGTACGGGCACCAGCTACAGAGGCTGCGTGACCCAGCGTGGATGCAGGGTGGGGATGCATACGCGAAGTTACTCCATCCATTTGTGTAATAACCCAGCGTAGTCTGCATCATTCTCCATCCACGGTATGTGGCATCCCACAGTCACACGCTTCTGCCTTGCTGGCTCTGTTCAATATTTTCATTAAGGGTTTGGATGATAGACTAGAGAAAAGGCTTCACTAGGTTTGCAGACAACACTGAGCTTGAAGGGACTCCAGGAACACTGGAGGAGAGGATTAGCATTTGAAATGAACTGAAAACCAGAATGCTGGTCAGCAGTGCTGAGCGCAAGGTGTGCTCTTCCCGAGCAAGGAAATACAGCTGCAGCAGCGCAGGGTGCAGTGGCGAGCTAGCACTGCCCGGCGGGGTCTGCTGGGAGGAACCCGGGGACTACAGCGGATGGCAAGCTGGGTGTGAGTCAACAGTGTCATGCTGGGAAAAAAGGCGATCCTCATGCTGGGATGATGAACAGGAGGGTGCGACCTGCAAGCAGATGATGCAGTCTGCCTGCTGGTACCAGCTCTAACGGGGCCTCGGCTGTTTCTAGTGTTGAGCATTGCACTTCCACAAATGAAGAGTATTCAAAAGGTGAAAGGAGCATGGTCTAAAAAGCATGAATTCTAAGAGAATTTGACCAAACTGGAACTGTCTTTCCTTAAAAAAAATGGGAGAAGGAAATGGGGGAGGTGTGTGCAAGGATAACACAATCTAAAAATACTATAAGGCTAAGAGCAAAGGAACAATCTTTTGCCTTTGTCCATGGCACAAAGGTCAAAGCATTATTTCCTTTAAACTGCAGCTATAAATACTGAGATGAAATGCCAGAAGTTTGTTCCCCGCTCTTCAACCACGCTAAGGCTACAGGAGCATGGGATAGAGGAGACTTTCCTGACAGGTAGATAACTAAACTCCTCTTGCTGACACAGGACTTGTGAAGCAGGAGGTCCCTGCTAGTCCCATTCCTGATTCTTAATTCAGAATTCTTAATTCTTAGTCATAATTCAGAAGTGGGGAGGGGGATAATCTTGTTGTGGCCCTGCAATGTGCGTTTTCTGTTACACCTGACGTGTCTGATTAGTTCCTAACTGAGTCCAAAAGGATACTGATGCTAGAAGAATATAAAACTTCTGTGAGATACCATGGATACTGATGAACATCTTCATAGTTTGCATTTGTGTTTTATTAATACCTTTCATGTGAAGCTGTGTTTTCCTAACAGCTAATTTATTAGCGAGTAAATTGGGGCTTGCATATTAAAAGACCTGCCAAATATCACTTAGGGGCCAGAATAGAGCCTAATAGAATTATGAGGTCTTTTTTTTTTTTTTTTTTTTTTTTTTTTTTTTTTTTTTTTTTTTTTTTTTTTTTTTTTTTTTTTTTTTTTTTTTTTTTTTTTTTTTTTTTTTTTTTTTTTTTTTTTTTTTTTTTTTTTTTTTTTTTTTTTTTTTTTTTTTTTTTTTTTTTTTTTTTTTTTTTTTTTTTTTTTTTTTTTTTTTTTTTTTTTTTTTTTTTTTTTTTTTTTTTTTTTTTTTTTTTTTTTTTTTTTTTTTTTTTTTTTTTTTTTTTTTTTTTTTTTTTTTTTTTTTTTTTTTTTTTTTTTTTTTTTTTTTTTTTTTTCTTTTTCAGAAAAGCTATCTTATAAAGTCTTTTTAATTATTCTCTAGGATGGAATCTTACAAGATCTATAATGTATTGCAATATCAAAAGAGTTCTATTAATTTACCTGCCGTTAAACTCTCTGTGATCCTGCTATGGGGATGCAAGGATTCGTAAGACTCCTAGCTGTTGTTCTAATGTCTGTCGTGTTAAACTATACATTCGAAAGATGTATTAGATGCTCAGCAGTCCTGCTTGTTCTAATGTCTGTTGTGTTAAACTATACATTCGAAAGACGTATTAGATGCTCAGCAGTCCTGCTATCTCTGATGTTTTAAGCTGAGAAAAATCAGTTTCAGCCTCTTTTCTATAGAATCAGGCTGTTGTATTCGAAGTGGTGGCACATATGTGCTTTGACCTCTTTCTTTCTCTGAAGTCATCATAATAAGCACCTGTCAGTAAAACTGTCCATAAATAAAAGCTGTTGTTTCAGACCTTTGTTCGTGGCTAGTCAATTGTTTCCAACTCATCGTTAATAATTTCTATGGTAGAAAAAGCAAAATTATTTTAGTGCATTTCGAAAAGACTACAGTGACAGTTGAAGTGATGTATGTGTTGGGAATTAGTAAGTACTGTGTACTACGTATAGCGGTGTGCGTGGCGCAGTGAGGCTCCATTGACTTTACTGGGAAATTACAACTTCTTAAACAGCAGAAGCTTGGCGAAAATTTGAGTGACCTTTGTGACAATGACTCTGCTGAGATTTATCGTAGCCTGCATATAACCTGTATGGGCATTGCAGCTGAATACGACTGTGAACAGTTTAGCTTAATTGCAATCTGATTTCTTCAAATATGTCCTACATAGAAGATTTAAATGATGCTGCTAAATGGAAATCCTTCTGTTAAGAATATTTGAAAGAAGATTGGCACACACTTACACACTTAAAAGACCTTTTGGGGAGCCTGGGGGTTTGGGTTTTATTTTTAAAAACCTATTAAACTGATCTACTAGTAAAAATTAATTTCTATTTTAAACATAACTGCTTTTAAGTGGGAAGCCTGCACTGTGTTTTAACATGTGAAACAAACAGTTTGATCGCCTACTTGAATTCTATTTTGCAGAAAAACGTACCTTTGGAATCATATCCCTGTGCTTTTGATTTCGTGGCGCAGGAGAGCTGCTCAGAAGTGACTGTGACAGGAGTTTGTGTTGACAGGAAGCTGGTCTTACTGTGAGTCACTCTGAAAGGGAGTTTCCGTGAATGAAATGACTGAATCTTGCTTACTCTTTGTAAGTCTATGTAACACACACATAAAGAAACCAGATACAACATTTGCAGCGCAAGACCTATCCAAATTCATCTATGCCTTTTAATGGGATATGGTCCAGTGAACTATGTTCATTTACTAACAGAGTTGTTTCCACCTCTAGGAGCACTAGCATGTGCAGATCAGAAATCTCATTTAGAAAGGTGCATTTCAAGAGAAAATATCATCTGGACAGTGAGAGGTCTGAATGCTGCAGATGTATGAAACAGAGTGTGTAACCAAGGCGAGAACAGCGTACGATGAAAAGACTAGCATGAGAGTCCCATCACACCTGCATCAACTTGGTGTTCCTTTGTGCTTTGAGATTGCTGGATGAAAAAATTCATGTCTTTACAAATAACTTTTCATGGTATTTGTACATGAAGAATAGTGAAAGCAATATCATGATTCAGGTGATGCTTCCACCTGTGCTTCACTCTTTCTTAAAAAGAAATTACTACGTGGAGAGAATACTTGACTCCTGCACATGGAAAGACAATTGGAAGAGAGTAAGAAGTGGAAAACTGTCTGTGTGCTTCCACCTCGCTAGGGAACGTGAGGCGGAAGAAGAAAGGCATGTGGGGTTCTGAGGATTCAAAGTGGCGATACTACAAGAAATTTCTGTTCTACGTCTAGGCACAATAAAAAGAGGAGCTGGTAAGAGATTTAGCTGACTTTGTGACTGCTGCCAGACTTCTGAACAATTCTGAAAACATTCTTAAAAAAAAAGTTCAGTACCTTCACCCCCATTTTAAAGATAGAGAGAACAGGGGAAATGACCATTTTAAATAAATAAAAAAACCCTTGTGATATCTTTCTTGCTTTTTTTTAAGAAAACACCACCCACACACGTGAATGGTTTTGGAGTCTGCCTGCGTTTGTTCTGAGTTGGAACGTGTTTGTACAGTGGGATTCCTGTTCTCGACCATTGCTTCTACAGTGACACAAGGACTTTGCAACTGTGCTCTCTGCTTGCATTTTATATTGACGGCTTCGAATGACTGCTATGAAAATGCTGGCTTAAACCAATTAAAAAAGCCAAAGAAAGTGTTCAGACCTTGGTTGTCTCCTCTTGAGCACTTGACAGTAAATGGAACAGACAGCACGTCCGAGAGCGGGGCACCCAGGGCAGTTGCTGTTTAACCTCCTTGGGGCAGCCGGGGAGGAGGGAGGACGCAGCCCCCGCTGCAGCGCAGGCTCAGGATCTGCCCGCCAGATGGGAGCTGCCCGCAAGGCCCAGCTGGAAAGCTTTTGGAGCAGTTGAGGAAAATCTGTGACTTTTTTCCCCCTCCCATTCCCTCCCCGCTGTGTTTATTCTACATGCTGGCAGTTGCTGCTTGAATCTGTGGCTTGACTCGTTGCACGTGCCTTGCCACTGGACTCTCCTCTCCCCCCCCGCAGGCTGAGTGACCTTTTTGTCAATCTTGTCTGTGTTTAATACTGGTATCGGAAAGGTGCCTGCCTGCAACGCGGTCCCCTTCTCTTTTGGAAGCGTTGTGCCGGGAGCATCATGATGAGAAACAGCAATGTGTAAACACTGCGTTTTCTACTGTTCGCTCTCTGCCAAACGCAGCAGTTCCTTCAGTCCGCGGTGCTTGCACAGTTCACACGGTGACTGGTAGAGAGTTACACAGGCTTCATACTTCTGTGGGTGGCCAGACCTTCCTCTTCTAGGAAAAGAAGTAATCCTGAATAACAGGTATGCTTACTACTACACCTTCATCCTAAATCATTTTAAAAAGATGAGGATGTAAGTAAGTAAGATGAAAACTCAGATTTGATAATTAAGATTCCATTTCAAACCTACAGTCACCATCGGGGTCTCATGAAGCACCACTGATCTGTATGAATTCTTCATACATTTATGTGTCTTTTTAGGCCAGAAACAAACCCCTTGCATGTTCTGGTTTACATATGAACTTTTCAGTATTATTGCGCTGTGATGAATGTTCTTTCTGAGCAGATATCTGACTCATCACTTAACAGATTCTACAGCACTGCATTTTTAAGAGGCTAAGGGGAGATGCCTTCCGAGTTAGATATTGTTGAACTCAATCTGTGAAATCAACTGCGGGGAATCCAGACTTCACTTGAGCCCCAGCTATTTGGCATTAAATTATGAAGGTATTTTAGAGTGAAACTGGGAAAGTTGTGCAACTCTACAGGGAGCAGAGTCTAGAACAAACTCCAGGTTTAAATTTTCTCACTGTTTTTCTGCAATTTAGTGATTTGTTTGTTCTATATCCATGACTACGTAGCTGTTAGAAGCAGACTTTTTTCATCAAATGTGGCTCATAGGAAATACTTGCAGTCATCACAGTAATTCCTAGTTCATTAGTCTCCTGGGCTGTGGATACCAATCCTCTGGCAAGGCCGACTTGCTTTCTAATGCTGCCCCACCAGCATGCCTCGCCCTGCGCTTGAGGGAATCTCTTCAGCACAAGGCAGTGATTTGTCTTAGCTACAAAACAATGAAGCCAGAGAATCAAGACTTGTTATTTTGGAATTCTGAAACATGACATGTCATCAAACTCGTTTCATAGGGCCAGAGGATGACCCTTTTGGAGTAATGAATCCAATTTACTGCTGATACGGGTCATTCACCCAAATTCCTATGTGTAAGATGTTGTTTTGGAGGGCGTAAAAATCCCTCCATAGAGTTACCCCCGTTACCCATGTGTGGTCATTGCTTTTGCAGTTTGCCTCGGTAGCAAGCTATACTTGTGATGTGTTATGTATGTTTTATTTCATGTATGTGTGATACAGTTTCCAGGGGACCACCTTCCTGCATTTTGGTGAAGACTACAGTGAAAAACGACCTGCAGTGTTACGCTACAGTATATTGGATGTGGCTCCCAAATGGGAATGAAAAGTGTTGTTCAATCAGTTGTGTGTTATTTTGTGGGGTAAATCAGTACGTGGAAGTGAACCTCAGGAAGGTGCCAGCCTTCCCGAATTTGTGGCTTTCCTTGCCTGGTGATTCCTTAGTGCTTTCACGTCATAGGAGAGTATGGAGGTGTCAGTCACTATTTCTGCTGACCTGGTTCTTCTTTTTTAACATGGATACTCTATGAACTGGAGCTGTTTTGGGTGAGAAGTGACAGCTGGGGGAACAGGGAGCAACAGCTCCTCCCCCATGTTCAAACCTGAACCGCACTTACATAGCAAGACATTTGTGGATTAGTGGTATTTAATTTTGTGCAGAATATGTTAGAGCAAAAACCTTGCAGTGTTGATGCAGAGTTTTTGTAGCATTTTAAAAACATTTGCAGTCGAAGGGCTGCAGTGTTTTGCGTGCTGTTCTTCTATGGCCTGGCTCAAGTTTGCTGGTTATGAAACGAGTGACATTGCTGGGTGATTTTCTCAGGAAATAGTGCTCCCTCTGCTCTGGCCCGGATCTGTGCACATACAGCATATTCTCTATTAGGCTGCAGCAGGCTCTGGTGCTGGTGTCAGCTCAATTTCCTCCTCTTAAGTGCATGCCAAGGGCTAGATGCCAAAAGCTGGCAATGAAACAGCTCTGGGAAGAACCTAGACCAGGAGCGAAAGGGGATGTGGGAAGGATGCCAAGGCTTACAGAAACAAGAGACAGCAACTGCCAGGATGGAGAGTGAGAAAGGACCGCATCTCCCAGCACTGTTTTCCTCAGTCCAGTAGAAGGGAAAGGAGCTGTTAATGCTAGAGACAACTTTTAGTCTTTTTCTGTAAATATTTCTGGGCTATCTGCATATCTGCCTGGGGAAAAAAATAACCAAAATGCCAGACAAAACCTCTGTGAAAACACCCTGTTCCACACATACTTTTAAGTGAAAAGAGAATGAGAAGATGAGCAAATATTAGATGAGAGGGTTGGTGGTACTGTTCAGTGACTACAGAAGGGGGCTGCTTGCGTGGTCATGAGGATGCTGAGATCCCCCATAGCTCAGGTCATGCTGCCCAGGAACAGGAGGCTTGAAACTCGTTTGTAAAGAAGGAAGGGGGGATTGAATAGGTCCTTCAGCCTGTGACATGAAAGAGCTATATAAGTAGCTCTTTTTGTGTTATTTGAGAGAGAGAGAGAGAGAGAGTGAGTGAGTGTGAGAGAGGATGGAAAAAATAATATCCTGAGTGCAGGTAAATCAGCATCTTGTGACAAGAACGAAGTGTGGGCTTATATGTACAACTTGGTTGACATTTGATGTATCGTACAGAAAGTCAGACTGCAAGCATTAGAAAATCACGAGTTAGTCCTTGAAAACCATGATGCTTCCTTTAGAGTAACAAAATTACGATTAAAACAGCAGCAGCTCAGGATGTTGCTCGTCTTTGACTTTTGAGCCTTTACTATGCTCTTGGATTATATTTTTCAGGATTTTTCTCTGCAGCTTTGAGGCAGGGGAACTTAATTAAACACTGAAATGAAAGATTAATATGTTATCACTGACCGCCAAGGTTCGCCTCAGCCTTGGTCCCGGGGCCGCCCGGCTCGAGCCCGGCGTGCTGTGCGGTGCCTGCTCTGCGCAGCTGGCAGCACCATGCTTTCTGCCGGCAGGTCGCCGTGTCTTGCTGCGTTTCCTGGGCGGCGCGAGGTGCCACCCGCTCCCTGGCCTGGCCAGCGCACCGAGAGGCTCGGCGTCAGCCGCCGGTGAGGCTGCTGTGTAAGGCAGACTGGCCTGGCCTTGTAGCGAGGTGCAGATAAATCGGTGTACAACCCTTGTTCGATGCTCGCTGCCGTGCAGTGACTCGGTCAGCAAGCGCACGCCAAGTGCTGTTTGCCCCGGGCAGGCTGAAGCGGGTGGTGTGGACCGAGGAGCAGGGGGTCTGGGGCCATTTTGGGCTCTGCTGGTGGCGTGCTGTGTGATTTCTAGCGAGTTTTGTGCCTTTGTTTCCTCTCACCTCATCCTGTCTGTTCTGATTTTCATTTTGTCAGGACAGGAATATCAGGATTATCTCTTTCTCAAGAGCTAAATGCCTCTTTGAAGTATTCTAAATTAAAAAGAGAAAGAGCTCCTCTCTTTTCACTCCAGCCTTTATTTTAAATTAAAATCTCCCCCAAAATGTTGCCTCTCATACAAATGATAATACCGGTCTTGAATCCCTATGAGCAAGCAGGCTGTATTGTCGTTTGTATTACTGTAGAGGTTGCCAGTTAGATCTGACAGCAACATTTTGCACCGATTCTGGGCATGTGGACAGCTGGCAGAGCACTGGTGAATTCCCGTTTTACACGTGTTTTACTCCACTCCTCCAGTTTTGGAGCTGTTGCATCCAGTGCACATCCCTGAAATGCCACTGCTTTGGAACAGTTGCCCCATAACGTAGGGTTATGTCCTTACCGAAGAGAGAGGTGTTTTTACAGTGAGAGCTAACTGGGTATCACACCCCTGCAGTGCTGTGAAATTCCAGTGCAATAGGGCATAGATCCTTCTTATACCTGATGCAGGTAGTCAAGGTTGCTGCTGTATTTTCTAGTAGTGAAATGAATAAAAAAGCCCGTCTGGCTGTTTGAGAAGTGGAAACCCAAAATATGTAGGCTGCATCTCCAGTTTGCCTTTGGAGATAGCTAACTCGAGGTTTTGCTCTTGATTTTCAGAGAGGTCAGTGCCTTGATTCCTGGGCTGTGTTTTTGCAGAGCTTGCCTTTGGAGATAGCTAACTCGAGGTTTCGCTCTTGATTTTCAGAGGTCAGCGCCTTGATTCCTGGGCTGTGTTTTTGGAGAGCCCTCAGTAAGTGGAAGTTTTCCTTTCTGGAGTAGTGTAGTCCTGAGAGGTCTTAGGTGCCTTGGGTACAGCGCCGCTGGCGTACATACCGTTACTTTCCATTTCAGAGGTTCTTTAACTTGAGTGAATTAAAAAATGGCAGCGCGTTTTTGGTAGGTTCAGCCCTCAGCCAGAGCAGCACGGTGAGCTGGGTCACTGCACGGCCGGTGGTGCCAGCTGGAGGAAGAGGGTGGAGAGGAGGGGTGAGGAGGCAGCAGGGCAGCGCGACCCTCTCAGCAGTGGTGTGACAGTAGGTTGCTTAAGCCCGGCATGAAGCCACGCTGACGGTCTGCTGGCCCCGGCAGCTCAGCCCCAAGGAGGGATTTGCTCAGGTGCATCTCTCGTTAAGTCACAGCACCTTTGTTTTGCCAGGGGAATAATTAACGATGGCGTTCTGAGCCCTTGTGCTCCTGCACCCTGCTGTTTAATCGTGGCAGGTCTGGCTCAGCTTTTCATTCCTCTAGGACTGCCTCTCTGACCATCGTTTTGCTTGCTTTGGGAGGGTGGTCTTTTTCCTTAAGACTGAAAAACACAGATATTAAAAGTCCACAGTAGTTTTTTTAAAATTTTCTAGTATTGTTTAACCAGTAGCTTTTCTTATACCATGTACTTTTTATTATCTTGTGACAAAGTATCTTTTGTCCTCTTTTCCTCCTCGAGGCATTTGAATCTAAGTACATTCAAGCATCTATGAATCTGTATACATTTAAATAATGGCTAATGGATATGCCACTGTCACTATAAACCAGATTGTTCTTACTGCAGTGATTAGGGGGAGAGTAGGAAAAGGAAATGTATCATAATGATTGGCACATGAGAAACTGGTGCCAAATCAGTGCCAACACAAATTAGTGCAGCTTTTTCTCTGGAAAGCAATCGTGGCTATACTTAGAACATGCCGGGACGCTCCTGATCTTGTCTAAAAGGAGGGATTCACATGCATCTCATCAAGTGGCATCACAAGAGGAACTGGCCCAGTCTGGGTAGCGGAGGTGTGATGCACAGCTCTGCTGGGGCAAACCCAGAGTGCGTTTCAGAGGACTACTGGAACAGACCTCTGGTGGCAAACAAGCTGTTTCTCTGCCCACCTTCATGTTTCAGAGCTGCAAAGGCTGCACAGCCAGTCAACGCATGGTGAGTTTAAAAAAAGGGAAAGGAGAAACCAAACATCGGGGTGTAACTTAACAACAGCAGGGCTGCTATTTTTGTCAGAACTCTTCGAGCCTTCCTGACACAGTCCCACACAGTTGCTGCAGCTCTAGCGAACACAGCGCTTCATCTTTGCATAGTGCAGCTCTCCAACCAGAAGAGCCTGCTCAAATACAATTGGTTTTACTGCTATTGTTGAAAATCGCTGCTCTCCTGGGTCTCCCTGTTGTGAAAGCTTCCCCAGCTTATCAATAGCATATCTATTATGTGACACTTGTCTTTACTCTGAAGCTCTGCCAGCCACTGCTAGGCAGCATCTCATCACACAGTAAATCTGCTTTTAACTGCATTGGAACAAAAGCCTAATGTAGTGTGCAAAATAGAAAGAGGGAGACAAAAGTGATAAAAATCAAATTAGATTCACTATGCACACAAATTTTCAAACCCAAAGCACAGTGATGCTGGGAATAGAGGGAGGAAAACAGAGCTTTAAAAACAAGGCATAAAAGCAGATTGCTGTCCTTGCTTCACTTCTGGAGTCGCTTTGCATTCTGCAGGCACAACCAGGGGACACCACATCTTCAGCAGATGCGCCCACAGCTGATTACTGTGGCGGTTTAAAATACTACTCCCTTTCTTCACCAACCGGCTGTTCCCATTCCCACGGCAGAAGTAGCGTCCCTGTGGTGATGAGCAGAGCGGGGTCTGCGAGCCCTTACTCTGTGCCGGTGCAGAGCCCCATAGCTTAGGCTGAGCTGCAGCGTGCGTGAAGGTGCCAGGATTTACAGTGAACTGCAAGGAGCATCGCTGTCCTTACAGCTGAGATAGGGTCCAGTGACCCTCGTCAGAGGGTGGTAGCACATGGCTTGGGCACGGTGACACCTTATTGCTGTGGATATCTGCCCAAGCCCTTCTGCAGACCCAGGAAGGGCACTTGTCCAGTTCCAGGAGTGCTCATATAGCATATATTAGCAAAGTGCTTACGTTGCTTCAGCTGTTCCAGGAAAGTTTGATTTATGCTGGTACAGTGAATAGCCTTTCTTCTCGATGGGAAGGTATGTCTCTATCAGCGCGACTCCGTTGAGTTCAGGTTTTCCATCAGCAGGATACAGGGGCAGAGCTAGCTGCCGGTAACAGTGTAGATTAACCATGACTCTGCTTTAAAGAAGGAGGATCAGCTGCCCTAGCCCCAAAGCAGCAGATTTATTAGGACAACAGAAAAAACCCTGTGCTTGCTTAGGCCCCAGTGCTTGTGGTGCAGCTTTGCTGTAGCACCATGGCAGCGCTGCTTGCAGCAGAGGCTGTGACTTGCATTAGGGAGGCACGCCAGCAATACCTGCAGTCGGTTGTACACGCTGGAAGGGAGCCTGGCTTTTCTTCAGCCAGATCCAGTACCTCTGGGCTGTACGAGTGTATTCGATTCTCAAAGGCCCTCCCCCAAATACATCTGAAACTGACCCAAAGCCAACTGAAATCTGTGGGAGATGATCTATTGACTGCAGCGGCTTTTGATCCAGACTCCAATGGTGCCCTAAATGCTCTTGTCTTTGTAGTCCCGCCCTGCTGTGGTTCCTGTGAAAGCATGGAGTACACAGCCTGGCGCTGGCTGCAGGTCCAGGCTCTCCCTGCGCTTTCATCCACTCCTCCTCTCACGGGCATCCTCGAGTATTTTCCAATCCGGTTTTTCAGCTGCTGACCCAGCAGCGGGGAGCTGGATGGGAAACAGGCAGGCTTTCCCAGGACTCGCTCAGGTTTGGGTTTGGGATGATCAGTCAACACCTGCTGTTGATCAAGCGGTATAATTAATATTGTCCAACCTTTGCTGGTAATCATGTTTCCTTCACTAGTGCTGGGGGGGGGAGTTTCACCCTCCTTGCAGCTTGTTTTTCAAAGCAGCTGCCTTATCTGGTCAGAGCAGCAACTTTAATTCTGTTTAATTGTGAAGAAAATCTGTGTTCAGGCAGTGCTGAGGAGGGGAGGGTGGAGGAAACACCACCGGGGACTGCACCATCCTGTGGGCGCTGGATTATGCCCTGTGTTCAGGCAGTGCTGAGGAGGGGAGGGCGGAGGAAACACCACCGGGGACTGCACCGTCCTGTGGGTGCTGGATTATGCCCAGCTGTGGTCCAGGCTCAGCATGGATGGAGTTGCTGCCTGTGTTCAGGCAGTGCTGAGGAGGGGAGGGTGGAGGAAACACCACCGGGGACTGCACCATCCTGTGGGCGCTGGATTATGCCCAGCTGTGGCCCAGGCTCAGCATGGATGGAGTTGCTGCGGCAGAGGCATTTCCTTGTTGGGCAGAAGCTCTCAGTAGCTGTTACCTGTGAATGCTGTTTGTTGTGAATGAAGGGGGAGCGCTAAGAAGTTTGCAGCTCGGTGTTGCGCTCGGAAAACATTCCTGGTCTTCTCAATTTCATGTTCCCCCCTTGCAGATTTGTCAGGCTGGCTGACTGTCACAGCTCCCGGTTGCACCTTTGGGATGTGAAGGTGTTGATGTGTTAATGTCAGCCTGGTTTTGCTCCAGGGATGAAGTCGCAGCCAAGTGGAAGGATTTGCAAAACGTGTTAAATGGGCCCTGTGTGGGAGTTCATAGTGAAATGCACAGTGAAGGCTCTGGTACACCCCTGCTTCACTCCTGTTGCACGAGGGTGTGCTTCCCGATGCGGCTGGCTGGTGCCGTGGCATGCTGGCATGGATCGGGGCCGTTCTGCGTTCACCCTGTGAATGGGGCCTGTGCTGACAGGTTTGGAGCAGGTAGCCAGTTACTTTCTGCTTTACCTCTGCCTCTCTTTTCTTCTTCTTTCTTGCATTACCACTCTCATCCTTTTCCTTCAGTGTTTTCCTTTTTCCTTTCCTTTCCTTTCCTTTCCTTTCCTTTCCTTTCCTTTCCTTTCCTTTCCTTTCCTTTCCTTTCCTTTCCTTTCCTTTCCTTTCCTTTCCTTTCCTTTCCTTTCCTTTCCTTTCCTTTCCTTTCCTTTCCTTTCCTTTCCTTTCCTTTCCTTTCCTTTCCTTTCCTTTCCATCACAATGGGGTTAATTCTGGGACCTCACTGTATAACAACAGTAATAATTACCAGTGTTCTTCTTTTTTTACCGTGTAAAAATACAAAAGCACATGCACTGTTATATGCCTTGTACCAAGGGTTGGCTTTACCTTACAAAGCAAATCTGGGTGTAGTTTGGGCCTTAGCAGAAGGGAATGTCTGAGGAAAAAAAAACTGCTAGAAACAGGGCGTTGCAGTGGTGCAGACTGAACAGTTTTCTGTCTGCCTTTGCAACAAAACCCTGGAGAGCCAGCCCTTGAATGCACAGGCTGTTTCCCTCTTCACGCTGGCCCTTCACCTCATATAGTTGTGCTTATCTTAAGCTACTCTGCATTCAATTGAGTTGGTGGAGGAAATCAGAAAATCCCTGTCTGTTAAATTAATTCTGAAGCCAAGAACTTGGGAAGCAACTTGGAATTGGAATTGTTAGTGTTTTCTTTTATGTACCCAGTGGCAGATAATCCATGGGACGAAACAGTCATGAATAATGCACCGAACGCATTTCTCTGTGCCTAGCCTGAGTTCCTAAAAAAAGCTCTTTCCTCCAGGTGGGCTGCTACTAAGTGACTGAGACCACAGATACTATAGTCAAACCTTTCAGTTTCTTGGAGCTGCTGCGGTGCACAGGCCGGGTTATCGGGTCTCTGTGCCGCTGCTGTGTGCGTCAGTGTGAAGGGCGTCCGCGGCTGCTGCGGCTGCTCAGCCCCTGTGCACCCACCTCACCTGTGGGAACCGACTAAGCAAAGCGTGGGGCAGTGGAGAAGTGAGCCTTTACTGTACGGAGCCACACGTGTTACCTGTGAGTGAGGACTTTTGACTGGGCAGTGCGAGGAGCCTTAATTTGCTCCAAGCTGTGGAAAGAATACTCCTCTGATCAGTGAGCTTGAGCGTATCTATGCTGCAGAGGGGCACAGACGGGTTACCTCGGACGCTATTTGCCTGACTGCAGCAGCAGAGACATCGGCACAGGCTGTAAAACCCGCCTGGGACTTAGCCAGACTTACTAGGGATGGGGAAGGAAAGCTGTGGTTGTACCCCATTAGCACGACTGGTGAGCGATGGACGGCTCTTGCACAGCCCTTCCTCGTGTGCCTTTCAGCTGCATCCAGCTCGGTGCGCTGGCCCCACTCACGGCCAAGCTGCTCTTTGCACACCAGTAGCTTAGTGCTGCACTGCGAATTGTTGTGTGTAACAGCAGAGCAGTCGTGTCCTTTGCTGTTTGGCACAGCTTGCTTCCAAGCCTCTGGGACACCTGAAGGTTTCCCAATTTGCTGTTGCTCCTGGGTTCTGCGAACACTTGTGTTTTGTTGCCTCAGTGTGCAGTTGGCAGAGTGTTTTAAATGGTGGCACTCGGTAAAGATGTTTCCCTGATTGAAGACAGGAGGAGAAGCCGTCACTCCCTTGGGAAATGGCCCGAAGAGCCCCTTGCGGGATGGGGGGGTTTAGCCTGCCCTGGCGGGGAGCGGGTGGAGGCTGCTAGAGGGGGTGCGGGATGTGGGATGGGGGATGTGGGATGGGGGATGCGGGATGTGGGATGGGGGATGTTCAGCCATCCCGGCCTGATCCAGCTCGCCGCTCCCCGCGGGGGCTGCAGCGAGCCCCCGGCCCTACTGCTGGCTGAGCACCTGTGCCGGCCCCGGGCTGGGGCACCCGAAGTCCTGTGCCGGGAGCTGCTGCCTGCCTCCTCCTGGTTAGGATTCATTGCCGTGCAGTGGCTCCGCATCGCTTTGGCAGCCTCATCGCTGGTTTAGAGAGCGGTTTGAGGGGGACGGTGTTTGGCCCTTGGAGGCAGTGCCGAAGATGCCATGGAGGCAGGAGCAGACCTGGGAAATGGTGTGCGGGCAGTTCGGGTAGGGCTCAGGCAGAGGAGAGGTGAGAGCGTTATGTGAACCTTGTGTGATTAGTTGTGGTAATGCAAGTGTGTTTACCCAACCCGTGACAGTGTTTAGGTGGACAATAACACTGAAATTTCTCACTTTGATCTCTTTCTTCTCTTTGCTGCACTTCTCTTTTTCATGTTTTCCCCTTTATCAATGCTTTTTGCTGTCCTAAGCAGCACTGAAACTGTAACAAGAACATGGTCTCCTCTGTTTTAAGAGATGAAATTATTGTAGTAATAATTAAATGTGCGAGCAAGATCCTCCGTGATCATTCTTTCTCAAAAGAAAAAAAAGCACTGACCGCTTTCCTTCCCCTCCCTGTGCAGGTTTGGAGAGCTGTACGGCTGAGCCATGAAGGAGAGGAAGGGCTTCCTCCTCAGGCGTGTGTTACTGAGAAGGGGTGCTTAAAAAAAACCCCAAAACTTTCCACTCTGTTTCAGGAAATGACACTGTCGTGCTGGAATTTACAATGAAGCTGTGAATGTGGCTGGAGCCCGGGGCTTCTCCACGAGAAGGCCCCTTTGGCCAGCTGTATTCAGCTCTAATGAGAGGACTAAATTCTCCCTGAAAGGCGTGTTTTCCATTTGGCCCCTTTTCCTTCATCAATCGCTGTCACTTCAGACAGAAGGCCCCGCATGCAGCTTCCCTTCGGCTTGTGTGCCGCTCCGGCGCCGCGCTCCGCAGAGGACAGGCTGGCCTACTAAAATGCATCTCTGAGCCCCCGGAACAATAGCGCTTTGTGTGAGCAGCACAGTGCAGTCTCAGTTTCCCAGGCTTTTCCTTTTCTCCTCTCCCCTCTCCCGCTGGAAGCCCCTGGCGATGCGGGAGCGGGCAGAGGCTGCCGCCACCGGCTGCCCCACAAAAAGGGGAGGGGCCCGGGGGGCCCCACGCGCGTTCGGTGGGGGGGCGGGGAGGGGCTGCCGCCACCGGCTGCCACACAAAGAGGTGAGGGGCTCGGGAGTCCCTGCGCGGCATGGTGTTCCCTCCTCCCCAGCACCTGGGTCCCACTGCAGGTACTTGCAGATAATTTGCCTCAAGTACAACAGACCTGAGTAATTTCAGCAAGAAATGCAAACCTGGGTGCAAGCAGGGCTCCAGCCATTGCTCAAACAATTTCACAGGCAGGCGGGGTGCTGTGCCCCTGGGCACAGAGGATGAAGGCAGCCTGGGCTCGCTTCGGCGAGGGCAGCGTGCCGTGGCACACTTATGGTCTGCTCCTGTGAGCTGCAGTGTGCTGGGCACCCTCACAGCCTGGCCGCTTGCTGCGAGAGGCCTCCATGGCTGCAGGTGTCCCTGCTCTCCTGATTACTGGGATTTGCTACTCCGCAGCACTGTTCGGGACAGATAAAGATGCTCGAGTGAGGAGCAACAGGGTGAAATTTAAAAAAAAAAAAAAAAAAATAGGCTGAATCTCTGCAACAAGTCGATGGTGCTCATTAATACAGGCAGGACAGCAGTGATACCTAGCCTGCACAAAAGCTTTGCATCAACAGACATGAGAGTACCCCCCAGAAGAAAGCAGGAATGTTAACTCCATTTACAGACGAGGAAACAGGGGTACGCCCAAGACCTCGGTGTCCCAGATCAGACCCCATTTCTGGCCCAGTGGGCCCCATGCCCACCTGCATGCTCCTCCTGCCTCATGCCCCTCGCTGCTGCCGAACGACGGAGACTGCTGTTGGAAATGCCTGGCCCCGGTGAGGCGCAGGCTGTGAAGGGGGGGAGGTTTATCAACCCTTACTTCTGTGCTGCATGCTGCATGCTCCTCCTGCCTCTCGCTGCTGCCGAACGACGGAGACCGCTGTTGGAAATGCCTGGCCCCGGTGAGGCGCAGGGGGAAGGGGGCGACGGAGACTGCTGTTGGAAATGCCTGGCCCCGGTGAGGCGCAGGCTGTGAAGGGGGGGAGGTTTATCAACCCTTACTTCTGTGCATTGTTGGCAAATAAAATCAAGCGTCACGTAAGGTGGATGTGCTGTGACGTGCGGTGACTCTGTTTTGTTGCAGTGATGTTCAGGGGCCATCAAGCCCAGGCTGGGAGGGTGCTGGTCCCGCTGGGCGGAGGGGGGGCGGTGAAGGGGCTGTTCACAGGGGCACGCAGGCAGGCGCGCCCCGTCCCCAGGCAAAGCTCCGGTGCGGCTGCCCTCTGACCGTGACCGAAGCAGGTCCAGGCTTCGGCCATCCTGCGCTTATGAGTTCTGGATCCCAAAGTGCCTAAAAATGCGATTAGCGGGTTTCATATTGCAGATGGAGAAACGGAGATCATGTGTGACTAAATTAATTGCAAACGATAAATAGCAGTGACCCAAATGTCAGAAAGCAAGTCAGCGCCCGACAGCCACTGACAGGCGGGAGTGTTCCTTTGGCTTCAGTTGGACCCGGCGCACACGGCTCTGCAAGCTCTGCCCTGTGGAACGAACCCCGGAGCTGCTGTGGTCATTAGCCCAGGAGCTGCTGTGGTCCGCTGCCCCATGCCCTGTCCTCATGAGCGTCTGTGCTGTCTGCATCATCTGGAAAGAAAGTGGTAGGAGAAGCTGTTTCTTATTTATGGGATGCATAGTCACAAGCAGTCCTAATCTGCAAGGTGCAGAGCCACTGGTGATGTAAATGGATCGAGGAATAGCTGCATCTCACATGTGATAAAAATGGTCTCAATCCTGCAAAAGAAAATTGCCATCGCGTAACCTACAGAGAGGAGCTGAAAACACAGTTCTTTGTGTGATAGGCTTAATATCTGCAGGATCTGGCCTTGTATCTGTAGTCATTGATACTGCTGGATGTGATTGATTGTTCATAAACAGTAATTCAGGGATGATAAAAAGACATTGTTGAAAGAGCAGCAAGCTCCTCCTCTAGTGCAAGTTCTTTTTTTGGTCTGTTGCTACAGCAACTCTCTACTAAGAACAAAGATGACAGCAAGATATTAAATTTTGCAGCAACTCAATTGACTCTTGATTTGTCTTCTTTTTTGCCTTCAGTAACTGAATCCTACTCCACTAATTGTGTTAGATTTCAGATAGAAATCATGCCTTCCTGTGACAAGAATTCCTGCGTTGCTTTTTCCTCCTTCCCCTTAGAAACTAATTAAATCAAATTAACTTATTTAAATCCAGTAGGTGATTATAAACCCTAGATTTCTTGGCTTTATTTCTTTTGCATGTGGACATCATGTATTTTAAGCCACAACTCTCATTCTGTACCAAAATCTCCAAGGCCTTAACGTTCTTTAAAAAGAAACAGTTCTTGGCAAGTTCAGTTTTGGCAAGGTTCAATTTATGCCAATGGCGTAGATCAGAAATGTATAATCTAAATTACTGTCACAGAGGTTGTCTGAATTTATGAATGTTAAAATTGCTTTTAAAGGAATACTGCATTTCAGTTCCTTTTTCCCCACCCCACAGTCTTTATTTCTTGTAGGGCAGGCTGTGAGAAAGCCACCGAATCTGTATCTCTGGGTTCACTTCTGCACATGCAAACCCGCCACATTATGGTAGAACACAATTTGACAAACGACCCACATGGTCTTTGGCAGAACTGTCATCTTCAGAGCCCCAGCCCTCGGCTGTCGGAGGTCAGGAACTTCTGCATGGAGACAGTTCCAGCTGAACCCTTGGAGCAAATGTTCTGTCGCTCTGTGTCCGACTGTCATCTGTGTGTGCCACGCGCGAAGGGCACTGCTCCGGACAGGGTTAATGGTGCTCATCGCTGCGACAAACGGGTGCAAGGGGAAGAAAGGCCAGTGAAGTTGGTCTTAGATGACACAAAACGTGCACCGCCACTAAAACTCTGATGGACTCCTGGGAGCAGGTAGCCAGAGGAGAACAGCACTATCCCACGTGAGCAAAGCATAGGTCAAATTACATCCAAACGACAAATTCAACTGCATCAATTTATATAGGTTTGTACCGAAGCCTTGAAGCCCACGGGAAGCCAGGCTGGCAGGTGGCATAGCTGTGCCCCGTGCGTTGGAAAATGCCATTGCCCTGCAGGCAGGAGGAGGCGACGAGGAGACGAGGCGAGGAGACGGCGACAGCGCGGGACCGCGCGGCGTGGTGGAGCTGCTTCTCCTGGGAGTGCAGGGTGGGGGAATCCTCGCCCACGGGGAGGGAGAGAATGGGGAAAATGGAGACGGAGAGGAACAACGACATTCGGGGAAAGGGCGTTGACTGTCGCACATGAAATATAACATATTTAGCTTTACTCTTAATTAGTGGGAGTATAAATAACAGCACAGCTCTGGCAGCTTCAGATTCAGCACGGTGTGTACAAGAGGGACTAGCCCGAGCAGAAGTCTGGGCCCCTGTGGTTTTAGTACAAGATTAAATCTAAGGAAGTAGAGCAACAGAGTGAACCAGAAACAAGGTTCCTGTCGCTGTTCCCTGAAAGCTGTTGTGCAAAAGCACTTATTTGTGGGCTTAAGTAGTACAGGGCAAAGCACTCTAACCTGTCCTATGGATAGGACTTAAACAGCCACTTGGCTTTCGAAGGCACGCCGTGGATACTAACATGCAAATGACAGCGCTGTGCAGGTGATGTCCTTCCTGAAGAGCCTGGGACAACAGACCCTCCCACCTTTTGCAGGGACGGCTGTGAATATTCCTCTCTGAGAGGAAGGATGTGGGTCGGTTTGGAGGTTCCCGTGCTGAAGAAGCGTGTCTTCAAGCCACCTTTCACCACCGGCTGCCTCCCTGCACTCCGTGCCATTGGAGCGGGCGCTGGGTGCCCTTTCCCTGAAGCAGCGGCTGCGCAGGAACCAGCAGAATCTGCAGATCGCAGCAGAGAAACGAAAGCACAGCCTTGACCGCACGGTCTTGGTAATCTCCCCAAGGAAATAAGAGGTAACAGATCTTTAGCAAGAAACTGTTAGCAAGAGACCTTTCACAACTGCTTAAGCAACGCGCAGTGCGACTTTGGCCTTGCATAGTTACGCCAAATTCTGAGTAGATTGTGACTCAAATGCCTTTTACAGGAGAATTATAGCTACTGGGAAGAATTGCTGTTGCCAAGTTGTTTATCATAATACCTCGCGCTTTTAGTCACAAGTAAATATTCCCATTTCTTACAGTAACTTGAATTATTGACCAGCGTTAATGCTAAATTCTACTGTTACTACAAAGGCTTAAAAATGGTAACAGTGAAAAAGACAGGTATGCAGACGGGCTCATATTTTTAGAGTGCTCTTTTTCTTCTCTGAATATTAATGTCTTCAAAGAAACTACGCTAGGTTTTTTTGAAGATATCCTTCTACTTATGACTGAGCTGTTGGAAGCCCAAATAAAATAAAAATAAAAAGCAAACTTCTGGGATGCTTTACCTGAAAAGGAACATGTCGGGTCCCAAATTGCGTCCTCCTACATGAACTGTTTGGGGGGCAAAGCAGCCCTCTTTGCTAAGAGTTCCCAGTAAAAATAGGCTTGTTACCTGTGGATATTAGTGAAGGTAATCTGCAAATAACCTGGAGAATAGATGGTGGAAGCTGCTTATAGTAAATTTGCTGCACCAAGTCTTGTTTGATACCGTCCACAGCAGATCGCTTTTCCAAAAGATTCCCAACGCTGCTGTGTTGGCTCAAGGCCGTTGTTGTAGGACACACGGAGAACTCCAGCACAGATGGGCTCCTGACTCTGCCACCAGCTTTATCACCGCGGCTTGTGCTGAGCATCGCTTCCAGGACTGCTAAAGGAGGGAGTCTGGGTCAGCTCACCTTATCCGCGTAGATCTGCATTGGAAAACCTGTGTAGTGTAAGAAAGGCCATAGATGGAAGTGACAGCAATTGCTTCTGGTTCCCTTTTTCCCCCCTTACAGTTGCAGCTTTTCTTTGTTCATCACCCCACGGAGACTGCTCTCTCCTGTGCTGTTTGAAGTGTGCTCTGCCTCTCAAGGATTGTAATGAAGCAGTTACAGGTTTTGGGTATTTTGCTGCTTACTGTGGGGCTGCTGGGAAGGGCTATTTCCAGTCTCCTGGTGGGAAAGGGGAAGGGAAGGAATCCACGGGTTATGCCTAGGAGTCAGAGCTTTAGTCAGTGATGCAGGCCCTGAGTCCAGCAGGCAGGCTATCAAGATCCTGCTGCGGTTGCAATATGAAACACGGGCAGAAAGGGGCTGCTTTTTCCTAGATCTGCTCCCTAGTTTGTTCTTCCAGCTCTGTATCTGGTGAAGGAACCATACCAGTACTGTCCTAGAGAAATGCAACACATTTTTCATCTGAGCATCTCAAATGGCTCAAGAAAGTCTTAAGCCTTGCAGCCTCCCAGAGTTTTCACATGGAAAACCTAAGGCATACGGAAATCAAGATTTGTCTTTGGATGTAGTTATTCTGGGTGCAAAGGCAGGATACATTGATATAGCTATGTCAGTGCCAAGTAGCAATGGCACTTCACTACACACAGATAAAAAAGGGCACAGAGGGAGAACGAGTTCTCTTACTTGTTAATATGACAAGATAACAGCACTTTGCTGGCAGGAAAGAGTATGTAAGGTTCAAAAAACCAAAGGTGATGTAGTGCAGCACCAACAGCTTCCATGTTACATGTCTCCAACGAGTTTATTCTTACACTGGGAAACGTGTATATGGAAGTCTTTTTCCAGCAGTTCAGCTATATTAGTGCCTTGCAATATCTGCAGAGCAGACAAGCCATCAGGGCTGGATTCTGGTTCCCTAGTTCATATTTCGTAGATTTTATTCCACAGATGACCCCACTGAAGTTGAGCGCTCTCCTGTGTGAGCAGCCTCTCTGAGTCTGGCTGCTCTCAGCAGTTTGCTGCAGGTCACACGAGCCCGAGGAAGATCCCACATCTCCTGGTGACTCCCAAGCCTAAACGAATAGTAGCTATCACCAAGTAGGGGTCTATGGCAACTTCCCAGATAGGTTGCAAAGGGTCCTGCAACACATCAAAGGTAGAGGTCATCCCCTTCCCCAACTCCATCAAACCAAGGTATGGCATAGGGAATTCTACCTTTCGAAGATCTCAGGAAGGCAGAAAGACCAAGGAAGATTTGGGGTCACATAGCATGAGCTGCCTTATTCTGGGATGGGTAACTGGCGGCAATGCTGCAGCTGTTAGTACTTGCATAAAGTTGTGAAGGGTTTTAACAAATAGCTCCATGTCCATACCAGTTGAGGCGTGGCATGCCCATCCAGCCTGCCTCCAGCCCACCTTTTCAAAGCCTCACTAATGTGAGAGTTGGTATGACCAGAGGGCCTGCCCGACTTACGGCAATAGTATGCCAGTATCTCTCTGGAAGCAGTATTTGCATACTCTTCTAAGGCAGCTGTGTATATGTTAAGCATATCATGAAACACTTACAGTCTGAAGCTGGAAACAAACAGTGCAAGACAGCCTCTGCCTAAAGAATTTTCCTTAATTTAGGAATTGCTTTAAGCAAACATTACCGCTGCTTCCTGAGCACACACAAGGCTACTGCCCTGGAAGTAATCTGCATTAGCCTTACTGGAGTGACCACGTTGCCATAGTTACTGTTGGTTTCTCTATACCTCAAGCTTGAAGTATTTATTATGATTAAATCCCATCCCATCCCATTCTTCATTTAAAAATTCTGTGTTGAAAGTGTCACAAAGTGAATTATAATGTAATCCTTCCTTTTAAAAAGCTGTTTTAAGTAGAAATTCCACAAATTATCTTAGACATTGATATTTATTAAAGATCATTAATTCATGATTGGAATATTTTTCTTCAGGCATCACTGCTTCTTTATTCTTAGTGATATGTGAATAGCAGAAAATCCTGATGCTATTATGTAATTTCGTGATTGTTTGGGTTTTTTTCTTTCACGACTGTATTGCAGACCATTCTGATAAAAGATGTTTAGCATCCTCAGATACTCAGCTTTGACCTCAGAGGCAGCCACACACATTTGAACCAATCCGGCAAGAAAATCAAAATCTGTCCTATGACACAGCTTGTTATTAGAAAATTTTGGTACTTGCTTTCCTGATACCTGTGAATGTTACAAGGAGAAGTAACTGCTGCTGGGATTAATCTATTATAAAGTGGCTTGTGCGCCTCTTTTTCTGTTTGTTTTTTTTTTTTGTGGAGAGCAAGCTCCGAACTATAAGGTCCCAGCCATACTGGTCCTTGCTGCAAAGGAACACAACGTCGTTACCCCTGTACTTTACAAGCATGTAGTTATTATCTAAGTTAGCTTTACTTGCTTTGGGAAATTATATACCATAGTTGTATATGACAAATCTTTTCATGTCCCAACGGCACCCTGTCCAGAGACCTAATATTCCTGGAGGACCACGCTTTGACACCTCTCAGCTTTCCTTAGCGTCCCCTCTCCAGCCCCGCTCCAAGTACAGCCCCGGGCGATCTTTGCCCCGTGAGGCTAACCCCAGGCTTGGGCTGGGACTCTGTTGTGGTTTAACCCCAGCCGGCAGCTAGGCCCCACCCAGCCGCTCGCTCGCTCCCCCCTAGTGGGATGGGGGAGAGAATCGGAAGGGTAAAAGAGAGAAAACTCGTGGGTTGAGATAAAGACAGTTTAATAGTAAAGCAAAAGCCGCGCACGCAAGCAAAGCAGAACAAGG
>NW_008794173.1:3232743-3235993 GCF_000699145.1 Aptenodytes forsteri | reverse complement strand
CCTTCTTCTTCCCCCAGCTTTATATGCTGAGCATGACGCCATATGGTGTGGGATATCCCTGTGGTCAGTTGGGGTCAGCTGTCCCGGCCGTGTCCCCTCCCAACTTCTTGTGCCCCCCCAGCCTGCTCACTGGTGGGGTGAGAAGCAGAAAAGGCCTTGACTCTGTGTAAGCACTGCTCAGCAACAACGGAAACAGCACAAATCCGAAACAAAGCCCCATACTAGCTACTGTGAAGAAAATTAACTCTATCCCAGCCAAAACCAGCACAGACTCACACACGGCATCGCGGCCCCTTCCCAGATTCCCCTGGCAGGGAGCGTAGCGTGCTTGTTGTTCACAGAAAGTCAGGCTTCTGCTCGTCCGTGGGTGGCACCAGAGGCAGCCCTTTGCCCTGATGTGCATGTGGGGCGCAGGCCGGGAGCGAGGGTTTTCCAGCAGCATCGCTTTCAGATCCCACCAAGTCCGACAGCTGCAGGACTGTCACTTGGCTTGCAAAATGCCTGTTATTATTCTTCTTTCCCACTAGAGTAGTTCTGCCAAAAACTGTGTTTTTATGTAGAGCAAGATTTACTACCAAACTCATACTTTTGGAGCAGCAGATAAACATTTAGTGTGAATGGTGCAGAGGAGCAGCACATCAATGGAGAGGATTGTGCGGATTCTCTGTAGCGGACTGATGTTTATCTCCTGAACCTTTTGTTTGGTAGGTGATTTATTATGGCCAGTAAAATGCCCAAGACACTCCCATTTTCTCCTTTCTTCAATTACAATGTTCTACTATTTTCTTGTTTCCATGCCTGCACCCGAACACCCTGGAATCAGCTCCTAGCCCTGCTCAGCCCTCTCCTCTCTTAAGGTCCTTACACATCTGATTTTCTGGACAGAATCCCTCTCAATGACAAATCTTGCCATATTCCCGTTCTGTACAAATTTGTGTTATTTTTCTACTTTCCTTTATCACGGCCGCTAGGAGCTTAGTAGATCTCTGATCTCCCTTCCATTTCCCCATGTCAGCTGTTGTATTGCCCACCACCAAAAATTCCTCACCCAACCTAAACAAAATTTTGGAGATAAGTTCGTCTTCCAGCCACCTCCCTGCACACAGCATTTTGACTCATTCTTGTCTGGCTTCTGCATCGTCCATCACTGTGAGTCCCTTCTACTAAATGACAGCGTGCCGTACTGCCGGCCGGCTCTTTTGTCCTGTCCCACCGTTCTCAGCACTGTGAAACTGCTCAGACCAAGCTAAATTGTGTTTCAAAGACACGTTGACACAAAATGTGAAGGGTTTGTTCTGCATCAGTGAGTGATGCAGACAAAACCAGAGAGAGGCAGGGCCAGCGTGCTCCCTGCACTGCTGATGGTTTACAGCCGGTGGATGGACACATCTTTGGGCACAGAGCGGGCACAAGTTCCTGGCTTCCCCATCCCAAATTAATAGCTTCCCCCTCCCCCCTTTTTTTTAATCTCAGTTCAGCAATTGCTGTTTTTTCTTTCAGACTTCCTAGTTGTCCTTAACTGAGGTGTCAACACTCCTTCGCTGATGTTTCCTCAATCCCGCTCCACCTTCCTTGCCGAGACCAGGGAAGCAGGTCCTGCACCCGGGTCCCTCCTGCACCCTTTCAGCTTACCCCCAGGATTACTCACAGCCTCTTTCTTTCTCCACTTGTTTCCTCCTGCCTCTTTTGTGCTGGCTGCACCCAGCCATCCCCCTGTCAGATTCTTCATTCTTACCCTTTCTCCCCACTTGGCTTCCTCTGTTCATCTGTGTCTGGCTCCATCGGATCGGGGGGGTGTGCAGACCGCACCGCTGCTTTACCAGGGCTGCCCTGCGCCCTGCTCCTCCCAGCTCACCCCTCTACTTCTGCAGCCGCTGATTCGGGGACCCTGTTGCTCTGTGGGTCTGCATGCTGGCACAAAGTGAATCCCACAGAGCAGCTCCACCGAATCGCTTGCTTGTGTCTCTGTCACTTCGTGCCTTGATTGCTGCCGTCCCTGCTTGCTCACCTCCCAGAGAAGTTTGCTCCTCCAAGCCCTGGGCTGTTGGAGCAGCGCATCGCCCTGCTTCATCCACGCAGCACAACTAGTCCTAGAGACTGTCACTAGCTCTCCAGCTGCTTCTGCCCCTGCCAAAAAAGTTGACCCACGCTCATAGCCACTGTTCCAGTGCCCTTTCCTACCCCGTGGTCCCTGTGCTCTACCTCTCCCCGTGCCCAGCGGGTGTCCAAAGCAGCTTGCTGTCCTCCCTCTGCGAAAGGCTCTGAGCTCCTCAGCCCTGGCAGGAGTCGGGGAGTGATGGCTGCTCAGCCCTGCAGCCCTGAGCCTCGGCACTCTGCAAAGGCTGCCTCTTCCCTCAGCAGCGCTTTCTTTGTCTCCCTCCTCTCTGGGTCTTTTTATGGCTGCTGGAAATGCAGAATGCTCTTCTGTGTTGCCTGGTAGGGCTAGGTAAATTATTTGTTTAATAGGCTTAGTTTATTTTTTGTAAGCTGGCAGAATAACTGTGAATCATCAAATCTCCCTGAATTCACTCCACACAAGATACCAACAAAAGGATTCATTGTGCAGAGCAGTAACCGGAGTGTAGCTGGGGCTGGACAGAGAAACCATCCAGTGGGTCTGGCTTCCCAAGAGGCTGGATACGGAGGCATTGCCAGCACAAGAACTAGTATGTGCCGCTTTGAAAACTCATTGCTGACAAAAGTGTGTGGGTTTTTTCATGGCGCTGGGTCCCAACTACTCTTTCTTACTCAACCAGAAAACCCCTGGAAAAGAGCCTTAGATAGTATTGCTGCTTCTGCTAGAATGAACATTTTTTTCTTTTTTTCCTAGTTGTTAACAAAAAATGCAGCCCCTCTCTCAACACAGCTTCCGGATGAAACTGGAGAACTCATTAGGATCAGACCCTTGCTTTGCAAAGGGGTTTTCTCTCCCGTCTACCCGCTCCCCGGTCCCCTGTACATCACACCCTGATCTTGCAAGGGGCTCTGCAGGAAACCTTGGTGTTGCAGTCACGAGCAAGGCTCTGTTTCTGCAGAAATGGTGCCCACATCGAAGAGGAGATTTTCCAACTTTTATGCCCCTGATTTAGCTGTCGTGGACGTGAGCTTTCAGCTCCCAGCCCAGAGGGAGGGGAGGCTGCTCCCGCGGGTGCTGGGGGCCCCCGAGCCGGTGCCTGCCTGCCTGGCTCCAGCATCGCTGCCCGGCTCCCGCGGGCCCCGCGTCGTCGTCCCTGCTCGCCGGGCCGAGGGC
>NW_008794173.1:3231241-3232645 GCF_000699145.1 Aptenodytes forsteri | reverse complement strand
CCTCGCCCGGCCCCTTCCTGCCTGGCTCCAGCATCGCTGCCCGGCTCCCGCGGGCCCCGCGTCGTCGTCTCTGCTCACCTGGCCGAGGGCGGTGAGGGACGGGGCTGCCTGGGCACCCCCTCAAACGGCATCGTATCTTCACTTGGAAATCTGTACCTTTGGGCAGCAGTTCGGTTGGATCCCACTTTGGTTTGCAGTTAGTTTTGCTCCCCCCCCCAGGCCCCCACACTTCCAAACCTCAGCGGGGGAAACGCAGTGCTAGAAAACAAGGTTTCCAGGGGAGGATTTAAGAGAAGCAGAAGCGGTGTAGCGGTGGATGGGGAGGCTGGCCCAAACAGAGGGGCATTTACAGAGCCCAGCCTTGTGCATCGTACGTTTTCCGAACATGATTTTCCTAAAATACATGCCTTTCGGCGATTGACCAAGGAGCCAGGGCCAAGGTTAATGTAATGATGGATCAACAGAAGGGAGAACAAACCGCTGCCTCCACAAGCCAGCCTACAGGCACACCACGAGGTGATGCTCTGTAAGGATTAGCCGAAGCAGGGGTTTCTCTCTTCAAAATGGCCTTCTACGTGTGTGCTGGCCCTGCTCCTGGGGCTGGAAAAGCAAAAGCAAACTTTTGTTCGTTGCTCTGAACAACGGGGTTTGCCATGTTTTGGGACCTGGAGCTTTCCCGATGCAGTTTTAAAAGGCGGCGCCAATCAGAAGATAGTCCGGCTTGAGCTGACTAGCCTTTGCGTTAAATGTGTGCCATAAGCCTCTCTCACGCCGCTGTGTTCGTGTTTATTATTGCTTTTATGTTGGTAAATCCACTGCGGCTCAATTTTTGGCCTGTAGGTATGGATCAGAGGTGCCTTTACGGAGGTGAAGGGGAGCTGCGTGGGGCGGTGAGTGCACGGGTGCCACGGAGGTGGGGCACGCTGCGGTCCTGGAGGCACGGCTCCTTTCTCTTCCCCGAGGGGCGCATCACCTGGGTACCTCAGCTGCCAACTCTGTTTTATTGTTAATCTTGTAATACCTGACACTTTTGCCCTAGAGGAACAGCTTCGAGATTGATGTACTTCCGTAATTTGGGAAGCTCATTAGTTTTAAGACAGTGTAGGCCTTTAGCCTTCACAGCTGCGAGGGTGCAGCTCCTGGGAGGCTGGAGAAGGCGGTAATGGTGAAAGACCCCAGACGAGATGTTTGGGAGATGGGGTGATTTGGAAGCCGCAGCGTAATCGTGGAGCGCCAGGGTTAGCATCGCTGGGCTTCGCCACCGCGCTGCGCGGGGCGCGCCACCTTTGGGGTGTAGTTACCGCGCCCGGGGAGCGGAGGGCGGCTGTGCATGCTAACTGGCAGCGCAGCCTGAACGTGCAGAGCGGAGGGTACGAACCGCGCCGAGCCGAGCTCCGCTGAACC
>NW_008794173.1:3140665-3230081 GCF_000699145.1 Aptenodytes forsteri | reverse complement strand
GGTGCCGGGGTGGTCGCCGGTGCCGTCGCCGTGCGGGAAAGGCGCCGTGGGAAGCTCCGCGTGCGGACTGGCTGCGATTGCGAATCATGAAAAAACCAGCCCAAAACAGCCCTCGCGAAGAGGCTCCCGTTGGAAGGGAGGAGGTGCGAGGCTGTGACCTGCGCCCGCCGGGGCATCGTCTTCGTCTCGAGCAGCCCTGACTGCAGGAGGGCTGCCGGCGTGCTTGAGGATGAGCTGAGGCTCGAGCGTTTTAGGAACGGTAGTTGAAGGGCAAATCTGTTTTATTTCAGTGTTTTCTGTAAAGAGCTCAGAGCAAGGCCTCCCTGGTGAGGAAGCACATTGATCTGGCGGGTCTTATGTAAGGAACTTCGCCGTGCATCAGGCCCAGCGATTTCAAGGGACCTCATCATTATTATGCAAGTCCCAGTATTGCAGGATGAAGACCTTAGAAGCAGACCGCTTTATTTCTAAATATTAGAGAAGAATATAATTAAAGGTTATGTCTGTTGAGCCCGCTAAGCATCAAATATCAGCCTCCAAATTAATTTTTATTACAGTTAGACTTGTTATGGAAAAGTTGGTATCCTCTGAAACATCACAAATGTCTGCAGTCTAGTGAAAGACAGTATGTTAGAGTGTGCGCGGTCAGACAGAAAAAAAAATAGCCTGTGTAGGCATTGGTCTATTACAGAAATAGGATTTTTAGTATCAGTAGCAAACTGTATTGACTGGTATTTTTGGATAACTTCAGTTTGTAAATCTGCTCACTGTTGCAACACTTCCTAATTCTGTTAGTTGATGACAATTCCTTTTCCCACTTTCAGCTGGAGGATACTTAACTGCTTACTTAATGCCTTCTCATTAAGTTGTCCCCTTCAAGTCCCCCTGCTGTTATATAAAATTGGCTCCGATCTCCCTTTGGTTGGTTGTTTTATATAGGTATGCATTCACCATTTTGTTATGTTTAAGTCTCTGGTTAAGACAGAGTTATTTAAAAAATATAAAAAAGCTTTTCTGCAAATTAACCTGTGAATGTGCAAACTAAACGGCTTTCCTGTTTTCTCTAGAGGTCACTTACTGTGTTGGATCTTGAGCTCAGCGGAGTGATGTCTTAGCGGCACACACTGCTCTGAAAAAGTAGCTGCTTAAATGCTGCAGTGCAATGCCAGATGGAAGGATTTTGGGGAAGGGGCTGTCTGTTGATTTCGTGCCATTGTTTACTTTCTTGCATTTCAGTCTTTTGTAGTTGGCTTTGAAGAGTGATGTAACAGTCACAACATGCTCTGCTCAGTGCCAATTACCTTTCTGCTTGTGTGTAATTTGGGCAAATTGATGTTATTGCACCCTGCAGTTAAGCGGGTGAAATATTCTTTTAGCCTGTGGTATTGTTCTGTTTTATGGGAGGGGATCTGCGTTTATTCACAGAGACTGTCCCACGTTTTCATGTTGTTGTTGAAGATGTCCTGGGCCAGGTGGTTTCTGCTTCTCGGATGCTCGGGGCTGCAGAGGGGTAGCTGGAGGCAGGACTGGGTCTGATCTGTTCCAAAAGCTTAGCTGCAGACATCTCCAGTATTTTTTTTCTTGTTGTTGTTTGTAACTGGAATACTCATTTGCCGTGATCATTCTTGGCCCGACTTTTGTAGCCTCACGGTTTCCGTATGTTAGACAGTTAATGCTGGGGTTATGTATAAGGGTGTTTTATTGCACCACAGTGATCATGTTTTGGGCCGCTTTTCTGAGCAGCTGTAACGCAGGCAGAGTTTGCTGATGGGCCGGTAATAACTTCCTTGATACTCTTCTGTGCCTAATTATACCTCCAGAAATGTCCATTTTCTGATTTAGGGTACTCGGTCTGTATTTTTGTCTGAATAAAAGTTAATTCGGATCTGGTCAGGGTTTACCTACGCCTGAAGCTGGGGCGAGGCGGGAAGAGTCAGACCCCAACGTCTGCGTGTGCTGCCTGCCCGCTGCCTTCGAGGTGGTGGCAGCTCCATCCTTGAGACAGGTCAGGTCTGTCACAGGACCAAGGTGATCTCAGGGTGACCTTGGTGAGGTGAAGGGGCTCTGGTTGCTCGCGGCTGTGTCCTGACAGCCGTCACCCTCGCTGTCACCTCCCTGCGGGGACCAGGGTGGCTCTGACCTTCCCACGTTGCTAAACTGTCGGAGGAGGATAAACATCTGACTCCAGAGGAATTGGTGCGGAGGTCTGTTGTAGCCTGTGCTTCATCATTAAATAGGAGCAGTGGAAGAAAATGTAGCTGGGCAGAAAGGTTTAGTGAAAAGTCAGTGGTTGGTCATTACATTGGTAGGGACCTGAGGAGGACCGGCTGCCAAGGATGCTCTGCGGGGGGAATGGGGCTTTTTCTTTGCTTAGTCGTGTACCACATGTGCAAATGCAACAGATCTGTGTTGTCGGTGTCAGCAAAACCTGACATGGGGGAGGGTTTGTCATCATCTAAACGTTCTTCTGAGGCTGTGACAGTGACCATAAACACCCACCTCCACTTCTGCTCCCCTTCTGCAAGGCCTGATCTCTCTTGGCTTGACCTAGGGATTTCATGTAGGCCACCTCATTATCTCAGATACCCTGTTTATTTCCTTCAGGGACTTAGTAGTTATTCTATTCATATCTAAACCCCTGCTACCCTGGTGAAGACAGATACCCAAATCTCCAGAGAAGGACCCAAATCTCCAGAGAAGGACTAAAATGGAAAAGGAATAGGGAGAAAGAAAAGGGGGAGCGGTGGCAAGGGAGACCGACAAACAAAATGCTGGCACGGAAGAGCTGACATACGAAGATGATAAAAGATGAAAATTTGAAGAAGTGATGTCTTGTTATGGAGGATGGGGCTGAAATCTGAACACAGCACAGTGGTGGTCCCCATGGTGTGGTCAAGAAAATAGCAGGGAGAAAGGTGAAAAACCCTGCATGTGAACTCCAGGGAATACATCGGCATGGGTGGAAGTGAAAGTAATTCACAGCAGAGATGCGTTTAAAATGCATTTAAAAGATAGATGTCAGAGGGGATTGGAAATGGTCAGGGTGCTGGCCAACGTGATCTGCCAGTGCAGCCTGGAAGGTGTAAGGTGTCAGCCAGCACCTGGGGCTCTCGCAGGGCGGTAACCATCTAGCAGTGCCTGAAGTGCATAAAAACCCCTCAGTTGCCCAAGTATTACTAGAGGAGCCTGACAGACAACTGGGAATAACATGGTGGTGGTGGTAAAAATGTTGCTTAGATTTATTATTTTTTTTTTTTTAAAGGAAGTTTTACTGAAAGCCCTCTTGCTGAGGTTGTTGGGAAGTAGAGCAAATGCCCCGAATGGTTCAGGGACAGCTTGTCAATAACTGCAGCGCAGGAGCCGAGCCCTGCCCTGCCCTCCTGTGCTCCGGGGTGCTGCAGCGTTGGTTAAAAAAAATCGATGAATCCACACTTTGTGTGGGGGGCATGATTGGCGTAAATAGAGTTTAACTGGTGAATAATCTTTGTGCACAGGGGTGATTTATCAGCCATAATGACTCTGTATTTTCTTTCCCTCCCTGGAGAATTGTGTCTGCTTTTCTCATGGCGGGAAGGAGTTATCCTGAAAATGCTTTGAAAAGATAGAGGGTGTGTGCGGGGTGTGTGCCTGGGTGTGCGCGCAGGTCTGTGTGAGTGCTGTCTGCTGCACACACTCTTGCTGGATGTTGCAGAGAGGGCTGGGGGGGCTGATAGCTGGGGCATGGTCGCACGGTGTTGGTAGTGATGCAGGGTGCCTGGGGCTTTGCGTTGGTGCCGCTCCATTTCTAGGGGTGGAAATACCTAATAGTTGCTGTCTGCGGCTGCTGCAGGCTGGCTGTCCTTGCAGCTCTCCACAGCGTTTGCCATCTGCCCGTGCATGGGGACCTCTCTCTTTCACCTCTCCTGAACACAGGCACCGCTGACAGGCGCCTTCCCATGGTGTGGTCTCTCCTGTCAGTTATCCTGCCGTGGGTCCGTCCTTTCCTTCTGCTGCTGATCTGCATCCTTCTTCAGCAGCTGTCAGGAGAGGAGAGAGCTGGCCCTAGGATTGGCAGCAGATGTTCCCTTGACGATACCAGAAAGAAAATATTAAGGGTACTTTTTGGGACGCAGGTTTTCTTATTTGTCTTTCTTAGATTTGCAGGCAGGAATGGTTGCATTAAAAATAAATGCCAATAAAGATATGGCTGGATATTATGTTCCCTTGACGATACCAGAAAGAAAATATTAAGGGTACTTTTTGGGACGCAGGTTTTCTTATTTGTCTTTCTTAGATTTGCAGGCAGGAATGGTTGCATTAAAAATAAATGCCAATAAAGATATGGCTGCATATTTCCCCCTGCCACATTAAAGCTACTTGCAGAATACAGAATACAGTAGAACCTTAGATGCACGATTTAAAGCGAGTGTTTTCAGATGGACAATTTTAATTGGTCTATCTGGCCAGAAAGATAAATAAATGTCTCTTCCTCATTACTGTCAAATGCATGATTTGTTGCTTTAATGCAGCAAAACTAACCAGTTTTAATTATGTAGATGCAACCGTCTATGGTACAGCATTGTAAATCTTGCAGAAAATTGGGTATCGTGTTGATTGGCTGTTTAATTTCATATTGCTTCCTGAAGCTTTTCTTTAACCCCGGCAAAATTCAGGTCATTGTGTGATCTATTTGGTTATTGTTGGCGGGAAGACTGCTGTGAATCAATAGCATCTTCTGTCATATGGCTGGCAGGTGAAAAGCATCCCTGGTGATCCTAAAGACGGAAGTCTTCAAATGCTGCATCTGGCTGCATAGTGGTAAAGGGATGATTTCTTGCAGTTCTAGGACTCTTAGTTGCTGTGTAAATTGATAATAGGACTAGAGTTTTGATGGATTTAGCGTATAAAAACATGAAAAAGGCTTGCAAACCTGGGGCCAAAGAAAACCAATGTGTGTTTTTCCCATTTTCATAGGAGAACTGCAGCTTAGGTCAATTTATCATTGCTTGTTAGCTTCATTTTACTTTTTCTATGGCAGTAGCTGCATCCCTTCTTTTGTGTCTGTTCTCATTTCCTACCTATTGCTCTCTTTCCACTTTGCTCAGAAAATTTTGGGAAAATTCCCATCCCAGATTATTTTCTGGGATTATGGCTTGCTCGGGAGGGAAGCTTGGCTCCCAATTGGAGGAGGCATCGAGGCCTGAAGCTTGACAGCCCTTTTAGTAAAATGGGTTCCATGCAAAATAGAAGAAAGATCCATCCTTTTGGGTGGGCTGGTAGGAAACTGCTAAATATTAATCACAGAAACAGATACAAAATTTCCATTGTCTTAATTGTCTTGCTTAACAAAATGTGGGAAAGTGTGACCCAAGGGCCAGCTGGCATGCCTCAGCATAGCTCTGTTGGCTTCAGTGGAGTCATCTGCAACAGGTCGCAGATCCTGATGAGTCTGATCTAGTTTCTACTGTGAGACTTCAGAATAACCGCTCAGCATTGCTCCTTACTCGGTTGATTCCCATATAGATTTATTTGTTGTTATCTTCCACTTATGCTCTGTGTTTCCTCAGTGGGGTTTGATGGCGTGGTCCTGGCAGATGGGTTTTACATGAGACCTCCTTGTGTGGGGACTGGGAGGGCAATGTGCAGAGAACAGCAGAGAAGTATATATGTGATTCATAATAAAGATTAATTGGCAGTCTCTAATGGAAACAAATTGAATCTATCGGAGATGTTTCCTGCAAAGCTAAAGTCCTGAGCGCTTTGGTGGAGGCTGGGATGGTTCAACTGAGTCAGCAGGCTCCTGCACGTGACCGACCATCAGCGGCTCTGTATAGTTGCTGGTGGGATAGACCTTCCTAAAATGCCTTGGATTTGGGCCTCCTCTGCTGTCAGAGGGGAGAAGGAGCTGCCAGCTCATGGTAACTGGTCAGAAATGTGTGTACATGCGTGCTTGGGCGCCTTGCTCTGGGTCAGGCACGGCCGGTACGTGGTCCAATGCTCTCACCACCAGCTCTGTGTGCCTGCTGGGGCAGGAGCATGGGTACGGCACTGGGCGCTGCCTTGCTGGGGCTGGACGGTTGGCCTCGCGGCACTGGTGCAGATGGTAGAAGTGAAGTGTGCCAAGGCACCGTGGCTGCTATTTCTTGTCAAGACATCACTAAACCCAAAGACTCTCTAGGTGCGTGGCCCCATTTAGATGGGGAGCTGGATGGGGGCCTGAAAGCCTGTGTGCTGTGTGTGCTGGCCTTCTAGCAGAATGTGGGGTGACATTTAAAAAAAAAAGACAGGTGACATCACTAAAGTGTTTTTTCCTCATAAGACAGTACTCGTTGGCCCCAGCTGAAGCTGTTTAAGAAAACACAGCAGAGTGGAGGTGCCTCTGGCAGGATAAGTAGGAAAGCACTGCTTTCCTTCTAAAGATGGAGAAGCCGGCAAAGAGAGCGGCCAAGGGACAAGCCATGAACCTCTTGCAGGACTTGCTTCTGCCGAGTCCAGGTCCTCAGCTTCTGCTGCCAGGCTGGGCTTTGTCTCCCGGCACCTTGTAGTGTACGTACATAGCTAGATTGTGGGTGTGGGAGGCTGTGCTTCTGCTGCGTGGTGAGGGAAGGGGAAGCTGAAGCTCTGGGTTAAAGCTCATTAGTGTGGCCTGACCCCCACAACGGGACAGAAGTCACATTTAGCAGCCGTGCTTCTTAAACCCTCGCGTTCACATGGGAGCATCTGTCTAGGACGGAAGCCAACGGCTGCCTGCAGCCGGTGTCCCGGGGCAGAGCCCGCGCTTCCCATGGGGAGGCTGCGGGCCTGGTGGTCAGATTTCGGTTCAGATTTCTTTCATTAAGGTGACTTTCTTCTAATGCATTAAAAAAACGAAATCCAGCTGTGTTTGGAAGTGCATGGTGGTGAAGAGGCCTCCTTTGGGCTTTGCTCTGCTTTGGAGGCCTACTTTGTGTCCCTGAACTCCTGCCCTGGGCTCGGGGCCTCATGCGGGGACCAGGAGGAGCGAGTGTGTGGCGCGCACACGGCTGAAGCACCCTGCCCCAAGCGGGTCCCGGCGTCCTCTGCAGCTCCTCCGACTTGTGTGCGTGATGAGTGGGGCCTCCAGCCCCTCCGCTACCTGTGTGCCATCTCACAGCAGCTGTGGTCAGAAGTGCCGGACAATGAGTCCAGCCCAGAGGTCATGGCTAGTCCTCAGGAAGGTGTCTGGTGGTATGCAGGAGCTGAGGTCTGAGGCCTCTGCTGAGAGCCAACGGCTGCGTTTCAATAGAAAAGAGGGATATTTTGATCCTTGTAAGCCTAGCTATTTTCTTTTTGGGTAGCTGGGTGCAGCAGGCATTATTTACCAATCTACCCTTCTTCCTGTAACGGTAAAAACCTCTTACAACACTTACTCATGGCCTATAGCTAGTCCTGGTTCCAGGTGAAGAGTTTTAAGGGCCATAAGAGTGCAGCACCAAATGTGCTTCAGGTGCTTAACAGATATTTATAAGCCTCTGCAAGGTGTAATAATTTAAGTTCTGTGTGCACAGTTTCAGCACCTGTCAGGAGCAGGATTTACTCTCCCCTTCTGCTGGCCCATTGAAGGTGGGGGGGAAACCCTCCCCCTCGAGCTCTTAAATTTTCTCTTGCCTGAATTTGGCTTTGTTTCAGTAGCTGTTTGTCAAGCTACCACCCACGGCAGCAACAGCAATCACCTTCTGAAATGCATTTACCAACTTCAGAGGCATTCATACTCCTGACAGGCGGCCGGTGATGGAGCGGTTCGAGCAGGTAACACCTGGTGTCAGGCTCGGGGCTGGAGAGGGGTGCAGCAGCGTGTGCAGCTGTGTCCCTCATGCTGCTCTCCAGCAAAACTGGCATGAAGTAATCTCCCCTTTCTTACAACCGGGGTGGCTATTTAATCCTGAATGTTGATTTAATCTCAGGAGGCTTTTGCTGAGCTGCCAGCAAACCTTCCTCTTTAAAAAAGATGAATATTTCTTACTAATAACTATTGTGTTGTGCGTGCCCCACCTCTGTGTATTTTATTAGTATGTGTCATAGCAGCAAGGGAGGACACAGAAATGAGCAAACAGCGTGAGCCCATGCAGCTACTGGTAATAATGGTTTGTACCTGTCACCGATGACCTCCTTAGGGCTTCCAGTCATCACCCAGTGCTCCTGCTTTGTGCCTGCGGTTGTTGGATGCACTTCAAGCTGTTCGCATCTCCAAGAGCCTGATTCGTAAGCTTTTCTCTGAAAAACTGGCCCGAGATGACTTATTTTGGTGTCCCTTTTCTCACCTCTGGAAGACAGCTGCAGTGGTTTGGGAAGAGGCAGCTGCTGAACAGCGTATTGCAACACACAGTTTTAGGAGAGGAAGTGGAGTATCGAAATGAAATTACTGAGGGAGTTTACATAGCTGTAGTGTGAGTCCCTGGGCTGGGATCGAGTTGGTGTGATAGGGCTGATGTGTTTCTCGCTGCCACAGTGCTGTGGGATCGTTTAATGACCGTGAGCGGTCAGCAGCTTGGTTTTAGAGTTCATGCGAAAAACGGCACCATCAACAGCATAGCAGCCCTCGCATGCCAGGCTGGGGAATATACAGCCTTGTTATTTATCCCAGTGTTGTCATTACTCATCGGTGAGGAGGCAGCTGTTAGGATCCCGTCCATGGCAGGGAGGGAGAGGTTTTAAATCATCCTCTTTGTTTTAAATCATCCCCTTTGTGCTAAATCATCCTCTTTATTTTAAATCTTCCCCTTTGTTTTAAAAACAAAGATATGTAAAAAGCTGTGGTGTTACAATTCCTGTGTGGAAATTGGTGCTTCTTCTAGAAGGTGGGTCCCCAGATTTATCTCTGTGGGCGCAGCCTTGCCCAGAGGGGAGCAACAGCAGTGCCTCTTGGCTGGTGCTCATGTGTTTGTTCGGATGTGGCTGTGGAGTGGTGTGTCTGTCTGTACTGGTGTGAGTTCCCCAGTCGGGGAACCCCTGGCCTCGGAGGGATCGGGGGACCAGGGAGATGGAAACTGGGAGAAAGCTATGGCTGCGAGATTCTCTTGCTTACGCATCTTGTGCTGTTGAGCTGCCTTAAAACAATGTGCCTCCCAGAGTGACAAAACTGTTTCTAACTTCACTGATGTCCTTTCCTGACTGCTGAAGCCAAGCTGACATTCAGGGGAGGTTCTCCATGAAGACATTTGGTGCTGCAGGCTGTTAGGCTGGGGTCTGGAGAGTTTGGGAAAACTATGCAGCCTCTCTGTGTCCAACAGCTTCAGAAAAGAATTTGCATTAGTGTCTATCGCTCTTCTTTCCTTCGGAGTTGAAGAATAGCTTTGAAGGGGGGGGAGGCTTTACTTTCCTTTTTCACTTAGGCCTTTGGGAGGAACAGTCCTGTGGCAAGGGATTGCAGTCACTCTAATGCATCTTGCTTCTCCGAGTAACTCTATAAAATATTGCTCAGTCTTGTGGCAGTGGCAGGTGTGCAGGAAAGCTCAGTAATTTTCTGTTAGAATTCTGTTAGAATGATTATAGAGTTAAATTGTCTACAGTTTCTTGCTTGTGTCTGTATCAGACAGATGAGAGAGGAGAGGAGGTTGCTCCTTAGGTGAGCATTCCTGATTTTTTAGCTCTGTCCCTCCTGGCCTCTCAGCCTCAGTGGCCTGTCAGTAAAACAAATAGAGAAGAGGGGATGCAGCTCTTTGGGTGGCTGCTAATCCTACTGCTCTTGGGAATGCTCGGGGCTACAGCTTTCTAGGGTGAGGATTATATCCATATGGCTCTTGCTTTGGTTATTATCTAGATAGCAAGGTAACTGTAGTGATTAGGTGAGACTCAGTGTTGTTTTACTATCTTGCTTGTATTGTAAGAGTAAATATTTAAAAAGAAAACGGGCTACAAAACCATGTAAATGACCAGATATCAGGAGATAGAGGTCTGGCTTTAATGATTCCCATTAAGGGAAAAGGGAGCCCTGTTTTCCACTGCCTTTCTCCGTCTGTTGGACCAACTTCACCTCTGAGGTCCAACTTTGTGGAACAGTATCACGCATTGGAGGACCACAGCAGAAGTCCCTGTCATGGAATTCATGAAACACTGGCTTTCCCTTCACCATGAAAGAGCCCCAAAGGTTGCTTTTCTTTTAGATGTTGTAGCATTGATTAACTTTGTTTGAAGAGTTGTTTGAAGAGTTACTTGTGGTCTTGAGGCTATTCTGTGGTGTGGTTAGAGCCTGAGGTGATGTTGCTACTTGGAACAGCTTGTTTAGAGAAGATGACCTGAAGAACAGATTTCTTAGCTCAGGATCACCAGTTAGATAATTTTAGGTTGCTGGCCTTGTGTGTGTGCAACATTTTTCTCTCTGTCAAATGCACTGATTAATCAATAACTGTTTCATGGGAATAAAAACCCTTGCTATGGAATGAAAATGCTTCCCCCCCGCTTAAGGTGACTAGAATTCTGCCTTACTGTACGGTGAAAGCTGACATACCCAGATCGACTAAATGCTTTTCAGAAAAGCTTCTGTCTATGTAAGCTTACAGTCTGCCAGCAGCTGAGATCTGATGGAACTTGCAGCAATGAGGAGTTTTTTATATTGATAGTGATGTTTAAAGCTTCTGGCTCAGACAAGGTCCTACTGCAATAGCTAGGACTTGCTGTCCAACATTAGTGACCTAATGGCTTTAAATGAACTGTTTGTTGGGAAGAATTCTGCATTTGAATATCCCCCCCCCCTTTTTTTTTTTACTTCATGGAAGTTTAACTCTGTGGTGACGCTATAATTTAATCATTGAGATTACAGAGTAATCATAAAAGAGTAAGAACTAGAGATCAAACTGTTGGTGTGGCAGTCTAAAGCTTTTGTGTTGGTAAAGGCTCTAGAGAAAATTCAATATTTTCTCTGTGTGAAAAATGGTTAATTGGTATTTGGGAAGAGCCTAAATGATGTTTCATTCAAGACAGCTTGTTAGTGTTCGAAATTTTAAGATACAGACTTTTATCTGATCTGGAGAGAAAAAAATCCAGCTGTCATTTTACAGTATTGGCAGTGTAGCAGGATTAAAACTGCAAGAGAGCTTGAAGATTGGAGTTGCATTGCTAGACAGTGATGATCAGGAGGCAAAGCCTGGTGCAGACAAGTCCTGTTTGGGAACGTATCCCTGGAGTGGGAATGCAGTGTGAAACAGAGGGCTGTAGCTCCAGACAAGGTGGAAACGGTGCTGTTGACCTTTTTGCAAACTGCTTTGTGCCCTTAGTGGGAAGTGATACACTAAAGCTGTATGATAATATTGAAAGACACTGTGTTTAGCTGGTCAGTTAGTGAAGGAAGAAATACTGTCTGCAAGATTATCCTGCCAAGAGCAGTGAGTATATTTAGCTTTTTCTTAAACTCCCCATCTTCTGTGCTTGTTTGCCCTCAGAAGCTGATTAGTTACTCCAGATTTATGCTGGTGTTGCAGCATGTGACCTGTGGTCGGTGTGGAGTTGTGTCTCCAGACCTTGTAAGCCAGTTGGGGATGTCTGTTCAATGGTGTCTGTGGAAGTATGCTGTGGACCACTTACCAGCAGTGACCTCCACTGGAAGGAGACAGGCTGTTAGTTGATGAAGATGTATTGGGCCTTCTAAGAAAATGTTATTGTAGGCAGCTGTTTTTGCCTCTCTGTTATTTGGGAGGACGTGCTAACTGCTCCGGAGGGACAGCATGCCCTAAATGACTGTTAAGGGGTGGGAAAGTCCTGCTCCGGCCAAAAGATAGCTTTGTTTGAAAATATGGCTTGGCTGCTGTCGAACATGGCGCTGTGGGTTTGAAGCAAGTCCTCTTGAATGGGCGGGATATCTCCCATCAACTTTGGCGTGTGGTGCTTCAGGCCCTTGAGATCATGTGCCAAAATCCCTACCTGTATGAGGGATCACGCAATGTACGTTGCAAGGTTAGAAAAGAGTCACAGTGAATCCTTCACCTTGATTTTCATACTGCAGTGACTGAAGCCTGTTTGCATCTACCTCTCCGAAACGGGCAGTGGTGGGAGGTCTGGCAAAGGCTCCTCCTTTGGTATGTCTCTTCCGGTAGGTAAAAGACCTTGTTGGTTGTCACATTAAGTACTTCAGCAGTCACGTAGTGTGCAAGAGGGTGCTAACTGCTTACTGGGAAGTTATTTGTACGTTGCTGCTCAATAGGGTTAAACTCTACCAAGTATAGGCTGGACTATTGTGGTGTATTTTTATTTTGCTGTGTTGCCTAACGATTGTTTCTTTTTGGAGATGGGCATATTTTCAAAAGGGCTGAGTACTTTTACAGTCAATATTATGTACAGTTAAGCATGCTGAGGTCAGCACAATCAAATATCATGCTTCAGGGTGGAATGTGATTGCTAGAGAGATCAGAAAACAGTTTCTATCCCCATGTAGAGCATTACACAATTGGCTGGATATATTATAGTTTCCCCTGCAGCATCAGAGCAATGCTCTGAGAGAGGCCACTGGATTAAATAACACTGGCATTTCTGTAAATACCCATGTAATAGTTTCAAAATGTTTAAGAGTATTAATGATTTTATTTTCCCAGAGCTTCCGAGAGGCAGGCAGGAGCTTTCTGCCTGTTTGGCTGATGGGGAGATGCAGAGGCACAGAGACTCGGGCAAGAGGGCAGTAGTTAGGAGTAGGAACAGAAGTCAGGTCCCTGAACTCTGCCTCTTGCACGAGGACCAGAAACTGCCAGTGCACAGGCCGTTTGCTTCGGTCGGATGTGTCTTATGTGCTGCCGCAGCAATTGGGTAGTATGTGTGCCGTGTGATTCTCCTTTAACTTTCTTTTTGAACCTTGGCTGTTTTGTGAGGTCTAGAAAACTGTCTGATCGGCTGATCTGTGGCGATAAGTCATGCTGAGGTCCCTGGCCGCCTCTTGCCTGTTTGCTCGACTCGACTGCCGCTTCCTGTTTTCAAGTGAGGTTGCCGGCTCCTCGGGGCAGGACGAAGTGTTCCTCTGTCTGTGGTGCAGAAATAGGTGGATTTTTGCCACCACGGTGCAAGTAATGCATAACTTCACATTTTAGAGATGTACTGCAGCTCCAGGAGAGAGCAAGCTGCAATCTGCACTTACATCTGTTGTGGGTAGGAAAATGTGAGTTATTTAAGTATTGTACAGAAATACTGATAATTTGGGCCAGCTAGCCTTACTCTGCGATGGAAACCAGCTTGTTTCACACCTTAGGGGAACTGGACGGTGTTTTGTGGCTAGGACTGTGTATGTACATCAGCCAGAGAGAGATGGAGAAGACAGACTTACTTGCTGCAGAATGACCTATACAGTGGCTTGTAAGTGCACTGTGAAGGTCTATGTGTGCTCTGTGTTGCACCCAGAGGAAGCTGTAAGACCGTTGACATCCCAGTCGGAGCTCTTTGAAATGACTGTAACAGTCATATACAGAAACTCTGCAAGATTAACCTTTTGTTTTGCCAGATTTTCCTTTAACCATTCTTTATTTTACTTTCCACTGAATACAGCCAGTGTTTTGTAGGGACTTTTGTATTGCCCTATTCTTTTTTACCACTAAAATGAATGGTTATTCTACTGTTGTAATACATGAAACTGGAAATCAGGATCTCTACTGTAATTGTATTTTTCGGGTAGTTCAGGGAAAACCTGAGGAGGTGTGGCAAAAACTGAACGAAAATAAATAGCAGCATTGAACCAGTTTTAACTTGGAGTATATCAAGTGAGTTGGTCACCAGGCTCTCAGCAGCAGGTTCTTCCAAAGCATATTTTGTTTCTTTTAACATCCTTGCTTGATGGTGTTTTGAGTGATTCGTATTTTTAAAAGCAGTTTTTCCTGTGCAGTGCTTCTATGCTCTTGACCTATTCTTGCTAGGATCCCTAAAGAAACAATAAGCAAACATGCTGTAAGTGAAAATGTCATATTATAAACCCCTGAAAGTGAAACCATAACAAAAAGAGTACTCATGTAGTCATTGTTCTTGTGGGATGGCAGTTTGAGATACACTGTTGGAATAACAATAATCTGTTTCATGTAAGAGGTCAGTTCAAAACTAAGGGTGAGTGGGAAGAAGAGGAAAAAAGAAATGCACGTTGTTTGCCTCTCCTCCTAATCATATGGCATGTTCTCGTACATCTCGTGGATTGTGCTGTTGATGTAGTTCCCTACTGCTTTACAAACGTTTTTTGAATGTGTGTCAGATGGGAGAGGAACGTATAGCAGATGGCATACCTCTCCCGAGGCACTGGGCGGAAGGAGATAATTTTGCAGGTCGCAAAACCAGAGAATAACTTCTTCAGAATTGAACTTTCATTGGGGATTTAAAAAAAAAAAAAAAAGTATTCAAGAAGCTTTCTTGGAAGCTACTTCACACTGATAGATAGATAAAATGTTTATTTGCCATTTTTCATTTCCAGACCCAAACGTGCTCCCAGTCACCTCAGAAGATATACTGCCAGGGCTCTGATGGCTCGTGGCAAACATCCTCTTTTACTCTAGATCGAAGGTAACATGTCCAGCTAGCTGTGCATCTTACTGCATCCAAACGTGTCATCCCTCTGGGTGCCACAGAAGCGTGGAAACATGGGGAGCAGTGGGCATGCCTGGGGTATCTCCTTGATGTTGGAGGGCACAACAGGGACCCAGGTCTGCACTCCTGACTCCTGTGCCAGGCTTGAGAGTGGACTGGTGCTGTGGCTTTGAGTGGTGAGGCTTATTTGCACCAAAGCTTCTTCACCTGGGGAACAAGGTTAATGATGCTGTCTGGCTTGAGGAGTGGGTGACACCTGAGAGATTTCATGAAGGGGGTAGTGTTTTGAGGGTTTAAGGCAGTGTGTTAAAGGTGAGGCACACTAGCAGAACTGGCTCTTTGGTTTGAATGTGGTGAAACGGGACCTTCGTTTATCAGCTGTAGCATGCTCTCGTGGAGGTAATCCAGCTGCTCTGACAGTTACTTTGCACAAAGCTGCGGTGATAAGCTCCACGAGAGAGCAGTGGCTGGTCATGGGAATAGTCACAGGTCTTCTCCTCAGGAGTCCCGTGACTGTGCATTAGAGCCAGGCACGAACCCTAGCTACCCTGTTGGTTCCCAGTGTGTGTAGTCTCGTCAGAGTGCCAAGAATTTATGTGGAGGCTGGTCACGTTGTCACTGGTAAGTGTTTGCTGCAGTGTCCTTGTCCATGGTGTACCTCACAGTGACAATAAAAAAGACATGGCCATCAAACTAACTACTGAGCCTGCAGGAATTCATGGTGGCAATATGCCTTTGAAAGAATGAAAAAAATCTTCAATGACCTTTTCCTTAGGTTTTGGGGGGGTCTTTACCAGACTGCATGTGTCCAGAGCTCACGGGGAAGAACTTAACTCCTCGTCCCCAGTAGCATCTTTGTGTGAAGACTCTCAGGGTTCCCAGTAGCTTAACTATTCCTTGTCAGCCTGCCATCCAGATGACTTGCCAAGATGGAAGGACAGCTGATCTTTGCAGGTTCTGAATCGCCAAGGTGTTTGCTGTGGCTCCAGTTGCAACTTGAATGGGCACCAGACATCTAGGAGGTGGAAGAGGCTCTGCTTTCTTCTGGAATCACCCTGCCAGTGCTGCTGGGTTTTCCTAGGTGGCATCATAAGGGCTGTCTCAGGATGAAACCGTTTGTGTATTGTTGGTAGCACTTCCATTGCTCTCCTCCGCTTTTGTCCCTCTTGTAAAACCCGTTCAGTGTTGCACGCTGTGGGAGCTCTGTGCTCTTTAATTGTTGTTTGTCATCGTGGGAATTGCTTGTTCTAAAACCGATTACAACCTGACAAAACTGATCTGCCTAATTTACAAATACATCCATCTGCTTGCGGACTGCTTGGTATCACTGCCAGAATAATATGAGGCCTTTATTGCTGCTGCTGAGTTATTGAGGGGCTCCTATACCGGCATTGTCCGGAGCCATACGATGGCTTACTGCATGCATGTTTGCACGTGTTCTTTGTAGGACAGAGGGAATTAATGTTTAAAGTAATAAATCCTAAGTAAACCGAAAAGAGATAACATTAGAGTGCTGTATCTCAGCATCAGCTGGTGCAGAGCCTCACGGCATGTTTGGAGTGTGCAATACAACGGAGGACACTAATACAGCGGTGGCAGAGCAGCTCCTCTGGGCGCTGACGCCTGGTGCGTCTGGCACCACGCAAGCGGGTGGGTGAGCTCTCGGCCGTGCTCAGGTGGGGACAAAGTGCAGTTGTAGCTGTTGGTGTCAGGAGGAGCATGCACACGTGCGTGTAAGAGCTGTGAAGCTGAGAAGCCTGAACTGTTTGGAAGGGACCAGCGGTAGGTTCCACTCTGGTGTGTATTCTGTGCCTTCTGGCTGTTGTAGCAGTGGCTGGAACCAGGATTGCTGGCCACCTGCGGAAAAGTCCGGTTCATTCCTAATCTTCCAGAAATTCATTTGATAATTGAGGTAGGACAAGATTCCTCCTTGGAAGCTGCAGTCTCCTGATAGGTTTCATGTAGAAAATAGGCAAGAGAAGTAGGCAGGCGTCTGGGGTGCAAGACTCCTATTTCTGTGTGTGTTCCTGGAAACCAATTTTGAAAAGGCTCAAAAAAGGAGAAAAATGGATGGCTGGTGTCAGGACATTGGAACTTAAAAACCATCACAACTGGTAGCCAAAACTGTTTCAGGCTATTGTCACTTTTCTATGAATGTTCAGTTGCAGCTTAAAAAAGGTCTGAGGCAGCATGAATCAGTAGTGATTTCACCCTCAGGCCAGCAGTTCAAAGCTGAATATAGTGAGTTTTAGAAGCATTCACTAAAAGCATCTATTCCTTGTTTACTATGTGTGTTATCCACAAAGGGTAGAAAACAGACACATACGTATGTAAACAAATTTATCATGAGGGAAACAGGGAAGAATTGCCCCCTAAATTAAGTAATTAAAATTAGCATGCCTAGGTTTCGACATATAACTGGAGATGAGTGAATTAGTCATTGTGAATAATATATATGATAAATTCAGGCCTATTTTTATTTGCGATTTATCTAGGAGTGAACTTGAACTCTTATAAATAATCACTTGGTTTTCGCTGGGTGAATAACTGAAAATTCATAAATCACTATGAACTGGAAGTACAGAATACTGCAATCTGCATATGAAAACCTGTGTTTACACAAATCTAAGTGTTTTTTTTCCTATTCCCCATCACCATAGTAACTGAACATTTTCTATAATGGTGAACTAGTCTTGTAATGTGAGTGTGAGATAGGACACTTTCATTTTACCTCCAGGGGCTGAGATGGTGGACCAGATTGTTGGGGTGCCTGGTACCTGCCGGTCCCTTGACATGAGCTGTGAAATAGGGTGTGTGGAGTCAAAGGGGGGGTATTTGGTAGCACTGCAGTGAGTTGAACCCAAATCCTCCTCACCAAGGGTTGGTGCCTGGGTCTTGTCAGTGCAAGAAAATAATCTCCAGCTGTCCGGGCAATTAAAGGTCTGTTTGAGAAAATACATTCCTGCCATTGTTTTGTGGCAGAAATGCACTGTAACGTGGTCCAGGCCGGGCAGTGGCATGTGCTGGGTGGGTGGCTCAGCAGTTGCAGCCCTGCAGTGCCACTGACTTTTCTCCTGGCATGGTGGTCCTGGTCCACTCCGTGCTCTCCGGCTTGCTTTTAAGTAGTGCGGAGTCACTCCGTGGGTCCTTAGTGGTTGTATATCCAAAATGGTGGAGAACTGCTCCAAGCCGTGAGCATCGTGGTACTGGCCAGCAGTAGTCTGTGGCTCGAAGTGACCGGGTTGGCAGTTTTGGTGACAGATGTTCCCCAAACGGGTCAAAGCTGCTCATACCCGTGGCAGCTGCTGGAGCAGGATGAGAATGGCTGCTGTGCCTGCTCTTGTGCTGCGTTGTCCCGTGCTAGTAATAACGATGGTCGTCTTTGAACCCTCTGTTTTAGCTGAGATCTTTAGTATCATATCAATGTGGGCTTTTGGTGTTGGGCTTTTTGAAATTGGTAACTGCTATCATGCCGAAACTAGTGTTTGTTATAATCCGTGGTTTTCCCATCATTCTTCAGCAGTGCCTGTTTCCTGTTGCTGGCAGGACTGTCAACAGATTTTTTTAATAAGAAATTTTCTGAAATTCATTAGAGACAAATAACAGCCCTTTGATTTCCCCCTTCCCCCCCTTTTTTTCTCCTGTTTAACAGGCTGTAGTTTATTGCTGAAAAATGCAGATATGATGCTCCATGGGGAAAAATATTTTTTTGACAAAATGATTAATGTAAGTACATATAGTTTACAGTTCAGAGTGACAGTTTGCTGGTAATCTGTCAGCAGGGGTATGTTCTGCAGTCCCCCAGCCTCTCTTTCTGTTCTTTATAAATATCAATCACATAAGGACATACCACTGAGTACAGTGGACAGCTAAAAGCAGAAGGAGGAAATGCAGAGAGAAAGCAGAATAGCAATACAAAAGGAGAACTTGCATCATCTCTTGTAACATGAGCTTTCAGTATGCATCAGGGCTAAGCTCTTCTGGCTATTGCAGCTGTAAAATAATGCTGTATTTTCTGTTCCTTCTCTCTTACGAGAATCAGTGTGCCGAAAGTGGCTGTGTCCCGTGGGCAGGGTGGATAACACTGTTAGGTGGTTATGAGGATTTTGGCTAATGTCCTGTTTCTCGGTAGCTGATCAGCATGCGTTGGCTTTGGCTGAATCCCTGCAGCCAACGAGTGTGTCTGCTTGTGCGTCTCCTCTTAAAGCGGGCCAGAAATGTGGAGATGCTCAAAAGGAGACTGAGACTGTACATTTATTAGCATGGGGGATTGATTTTGTTCACTAGTTTTACATCCAAATAGAAAATCATACTTCCATGATGATGATCTTTTCCTTAAAACATAATTATAGCTCTGTATAATACAGCTGTTCTTTATCCAGCAGTTAATAAAATACTCTAGCTGGAGGCAACTTATTGGACATAATTTATGTGTAAAGGGATCTTCTGACATTTTTTGGTGAGAGAGAGGGAGAGAAAATAATCCGTTAACACTTACAGTAAAATTGTTAGGATAAAAACCATGCATTTTAAAAAAGTTCATTTGCTTATAATTATAAATGAAATCTGTGGCTAAATTTACTTCAGTATTTGCACATCGCTTAGTTTGGACAATAAAACAGGACTGAACAATTTCCCTGCCTTGTTTTATTCAGTTTGTGTTGGTTTCAGTGAAAGGCTCCTAAGTTAAAGGGAGATTTTTCACTAAATTCAAGAGTTTGGAATTAATCCCTAGTAAGATATAGTCACATAACATAGACTGACATTATTTCAGGGAAATATTAATATGTAACCTTCCACCTTTTCACTGAAGTCTGAAGTGATAGTATTTTTATTCAAAATTTACATGTGTAAAACTTTCAATAAAAGTATAAATCTCAATTTTGATCTTAAAATTACTTTACTGGTGTTGTTAGAAAAATAAGATTATTTATAAAGATCTCGGATGTTTTCTTTCATGCACTCTGCCTCCCCTGGTTGAGCTGTTCCTAGCCTGCTGCCTTCCTCAGCTTCAGCATATTTTACTTAATTAGTTCCCTAAAGGCCATTATGTGTGATTTTTCCCAAAAAGGGAACGAGCACAAGGCCATCAAAATGATAAAGGCCTTGAGAGCTCTGGCTGCTGCTTTGTATGCTCAGATGAATGAGACCCCCCCCCCCCCGCCCCTCCTTCTGAGAGGCAGCATACAACTCTTGGGAGAAGTTTCATGTTTATTTCACTAAAATATTATTAGCTGTACCCTTTTTGTACTAACAACTGTTATTTTCGTGTGTTTGTAAGGGGAGTTTTGCGGACTGCCGGAGCCCCAGGTTAGCTGAGCATTCACTGCCAGCAGGCCTGCCAACATGGCGGCCAGCGCGTGCCCTCAGTGGGGCAGGCTGACCGGGGGAGCCCTGACGTCCTCGCAGGTCTGGTCACCCCTGCGCTGGGGAGGATGGAGAATGCCTTGACTGTCCCCTGGCTCTGTGGAAGAGGCTTAGCTGCAAAGGCTTTTCAACCCTTCTCCCTTCAAACTAGTATTTTATCCACTGGTTTATTGAACCGTGTATTATTCCCCCGAAAAAACTGTCTCTCTTCTGTATCTTTACATCTTCCTGGCATCACAGACATCTTTAACAGATGCTCATCTAATCTGTTGATAAAAACCTGCAGTGATGGGAGATCTGACATCCTCCCTGGTTAGTCTGTTAACCGTTTCTGATTAGACTGCTTTTTCCCCAGTATTTAAATTTTATTTTGTGAAAAGAAGCTGACTTGTTCATGTGTTTCCCTCGGTGCTTATGAAGACTGGTTGGTCGGCCACCCTTGAGCAACAACTCCTCATGCAGGGGAAGACTGCTACCATGTCTTTTTCCCAGGCTGAGCAAAACTTGCCTCTTAGAAGGAAGCCACGACACTGGAGCTGTGTTTCCACCATACTTTACTTCTGCCAGTCAGGTACACGATGGATCCAAGCTAAACCTGTTTTAACTGTCCTGTGAATCAGATGGACATCTGTACTGCCACGTGCTAAACAAGTAGACATCCTTGGTAAAACTGAATAATTATATGGGCTAAAGTGTTATTACTTTGCTTAGCAAAGAATTTAGAAGGTGGCATAAATCTCCTTTTATACCCATTATTGCTCTGTGAATGAGAGAGGGAAATGTGAATTGCTTTTTCTGGACCTGATGAGTAGGTTTCAGTGTGATGGATGATGGGTGACGCTTTCACAACCCATCATTCATGGAGGTGCACAAATGGAAAAGCGGTGGTGCCTTGGGTCATCAGCGTATGTGTTTATCATATTGTTTGAGGCAGCCTCATTAGCTGCATCGGCTGTTGTGCACTGTGTGCTGTGGTGACTTGGTAATAAGTGATGTGTGGCCTGGCCTCAGCAACTGGAAATGATGTTATAAAGAAAAACTATCAGCTCTTAGACTAAGCCTGAAGTTGAGTAGAAGGGGCAGCACAGGGAAGCACCAAGACTCTAAGGAGAAAATTGCTTCAGAGAAATCATGAAACCTTTCTTTTTCAAGAGAAAGTCAACTTTTCTCAACAGTCCAGTTGTATCCTAGGTGAAGCAATCACTGCAGCAATCCTCCACCTGAAATATTTGACTGATGCTTTCAAGGAAGTTGCTGTGTGTTCTGAAGTGAGAGCTGTTGATAGACCAGGTGGTTGTGCTGCTGTTCAGAAGGACCTCGACAGGCTGGAGAGACAGGGAACAGGAGTCTCGGGAAGTTCAGCAAAGGGAAGCGCCAAGTCCTGCACGTGGGGAGGAACAACCCCAGGCACCAGCGCAGGCAGGGGACCGACCAGCTGGAAAACAGCTCTGCAGAGAAGGACCTGGGTGTCCTGGTGGACAAGAGGTTGAACATGAGCCAGCAATGCACCCTTGCGACAAAGCAGGCCAATGGCTTCCTGGCTGCGTTAAGGTCTTGTCCAGCAGGCCGAGGGAGGTGATCGTGGTCCTTCCCCTCTGCTCAGCCCTGGTGAGACACACCTGGAGTGTCGGGTCCAGTGCTGGGCTCCCCCGGACAAGAGACACATGGACACACCAGAGCAAGGATGGCATGGGGCCATGAAGATGACCAAGGGACTGCAGCAGCTGTCACGTGAGGGAGGCTGGGAGGGCTGGGACTGTTCAGGCTGGGGAAGAAAAGGCTCAGGGGGATCTTATCCATGGGCATAAATACCTGAAGGGAGGAAGACGACCGAGCCAGACTCATCAGTGGTATCCAATAAAAGGACAAGAGGCAGTGGACAGAAGTTGAAATACAAATTCTGTTTAAACATACAGTAGAATGTGGCAGGTTTTTTTTGTTTGATTGGGTTTTTGTTTTTAAATGATGGTCTAACACTAGAGTGGGCTGCCTGGAGGGGTTGTGAAATCTCCATCCTTGGAGATGCACAGCACCTGACTGGACGCTGTCCTGGGCAGCCTGCTCGAGCTGCCCCAGCAGCAGGGCTGGGCTGCTGGAGGGTCTCCAGAAGTCCCTGCCAGCCTCAGCTGTTTGGTCATTCTGGAGGTCCATGAGGTGCTCCCGGCAAGAATTTGTCAGTCTAAATGGTTGCTTGATTTCCCCTCTGCCTTCCTCTTTCTGAAGATTTTCAGTGGATTTCGCCCTGGTCCTGTGGCTCCTCGGTCACCACACCACCTCCCCGCCGCCGAGCCCTGACCTTGGCTTCCGCATCTCGGTGCTAAGCCACAACCAGCTCTGCCAGAGCTGATAAGAACAGATGCCTCGGGTCATCCGGGCCCTTCTGTTTGGATATTCTGCAACTTGCACAGCAGCCGTGGCTCCCTCTAGGCAGCCCCCTCTGGCATTTGATCGTTTAAAAACGACAGCCCGAGAAGTTTCCTTGGAGAAGGAGCTGCAGTGTCCTGCTGGGCGCTCTGGTTCTCCCCCTAAGCAATGTACTGGCTTGGGTGGATATCAGCATCTTCTGGCCTGCTTCACCATTCTAGGTGAGACAGGTCAAAATTGTGTTAATAAGTACCTGTGAAATGCTTTAATGCAGCTTGGAGAAGAACTCATGCTTATTTAAAAAAAAAAAAAATCCATCCATCAAGAATACCTTTTAACATAATAAAACCAGAAGCATTAAATCTCTGAGTAAACATGCTTTAAGCTACAAAATTGGTTAAATATGTGTGTAGGACTATAGGTTGATCTCTCTGAAAGCTGTATTTATGCCTGCCACTGATAATCAGTTGTTCTTTCCTAAAGAAAATAACTACAGATTACAAATGTAAAACATACTGAAATTGATTTCCTGCTTGCAGGTTTAAAGCGTGATTGAAATGGTGAGTGCAAATCAGTCTGCTCAAATCCAGACTCTAACTCGCACACTTGCAGTTTTGTAGCAGAAGGTGTGTTTTCAGGAGATGATTTTGAAGTTGGAGCCCCATAGGTGAGTGGAAGCTCCAGGCAGCTTCTGAGACCTCGGGCTTAGAGAAGGTAAGTGCTGGGTCTTAGGTTTTAGGTGTTGTGGGGGAAACGTTTGGGGAAGGGGGAGTGCTTATATACCTGGATCACAGAGACAGAAACAGGAAAACAGGGAGTGCCATCTAAGAGTGTTTCAGCCTGTAATAAATTTAGTAATTACTGTCTGGTTAAAAAAAAAACCCCTTACAGACAAACTTGAATCTTTTTTCCATCCTGCTTCTTGCTAATTTGACTGCACCATGTTTGTAATTCTCTTTGACAAGGAGATATGCGTAGACAGTGCAAATATGAAGGTTGTGTGTGTGGCTTTAAATTTTTTTGTCTTTTTTTTTTCAAAAGATGGGGAAATAACCCTTTTAGATTCATTATACTGTTACATGTTAAACTTCCTAAAAAGCACACTAATAAAATAATGGTGGGCTGGACTCCAACTGGATTTAAAATGTTTCACAGAATTCACTAATGTCTTTCCCATCATGATGCCAGAACGTCTGTCATGACTTTGTGGAGGTAGCAAATGCAGTTTGGAGAGAATTCTGAAGTGCTATTTATTTTAAGCAGGATCTTACTTCTTACTTGTGGAGCTTCCTAGCATTGCTAAGAAGGCACTTAAATGCTACTTCTTGTTCTTGTGTGCTGCACTAATTTAATCCAATTAGTGTGCTGGAGGTCCCTTTAAATAGTGCTGTGTGAAGCTATTCAGTTTAATAAATTTTAATGGAAATTATAAATGTTAAATGCTTGCGTGGGGCAATGTGCGGGACTGCAGTGCGGTGATGGAATGGTGTGCTGTGGAGCACAGCCTGCGGTGTCATGTTTGGTGGCAGCGCCTGAGCTGATTCAAGCAGTTCCTGCTCCTGGCCACTTGCCCTGGCCCTGCAGGGACCCGGTGCTCGCTGGCACCGAGCTCTGCGTGGCCTTCAGCAGAGCAGGACAGTGAGAGTTAATGACAAACTTCTATATGAGTACAACCTTCCATTTTCTTCCTCTTTTTGGCAACGTCATCTTCTTTTTCTTGGTAGTATCTTTGTCTTCCTCTTTTTGGTAATATCTTCTTCCTCTTTTTCTAGTATCATGTATCTTTAATAATATAGATTCCTATAGGATTTTACTAAGAGAAAACCAGCCATTCTTTGGTGAGATCATGCTTTAGACAAAAAGCAGGAGCTGTGCTTCTGTCATTCTTTGCCGTACAGAGTAACTCCTTACTCTTGCAGTAAGGATGCAGCTATCCTCCCTGTTCCTTTGTCAGTGTTCAGTAGGTGCCCTTTTATCGGAGCAGGCGTCATGAACAAGAACAACTGTCAGTGCTGGTAAAACTTAGCATTTTGTCCTATTTTGCATTTATTAGCATGCACTAATTATTCATAGGAATAATTACCCTTTACCAATTCACATTAATTTAGATCGCTTTTGAAAAGCAATCAAGAGGAGCAGGGAACGATAATGCATCAAAGTGAATAAGGATATGGCACAAAGGAAATACGGTGCATTTTTATGTAAGAGACCATGTCAAGTCACTGTCAGCTTTTTCCTTCAAATTGCAATTATTTGAACTCACTTTGATGGTTGGTGCTAAAGGCCATCTGTTAAATGTGCTCCCCACCTCAAAAGTCCATTTGTGCTCTTCATGTTACTTCTGTATCCCTTCAACAAGGAAGAACATCATCTTATGGGGCAGCAGTATGAAAATGGACAAAAAGATGTGCTAGGTCATTCTACCATTAAAAAGTTGCTTGCCTGTCCCTGAACAGGTAGGTTTAAATTTTCAAGTGCTTTTATTATCAGGGAGCACATGAAGCTTAGGAATACAACACATTCTTGCCTGCCTTCGGCTGCAGGGATGGGCAATGAAGTCTCCTTCATTGCCATGGCCAGTGTGTTTCTTCTTCTGTAGGGATGAAGGTTTTGCCAGTGCAGTCAGATCTGGGTGTTTGTTTAAAGGGTCAGACATCTCTGCAGTGCTGTTAAATGTTACTGTCTCTAGATCACCGTTGGTCTTTCCTGGCTTTGAACTAGGCAATGAAGATGAAAAACCTAGTGTCACATGAAACACGTAGCCTAAAAAGACTTACTAAGTTTTTTTTTGCTCTGGGTTACAGTGGGTAGATGCTGCTCTGAAAGCCAAATGTGATGTGATGAAGTAAGAGTGCCTTGGTAGACAAAGAGGTTGAGTGAGTAATCCTTAGAGAAGGGCAAGAAAAGGCAAGATTGAGTTTAGGTCAGAGGACAGAATGAGCAGTGGAGTGTAGGTGGAGGCTTCAGTGGTCATATGCATATTGGAAGAGAAGAATAATGACCTTGTATTGGTATAGTGCTCGCTATGCTTCAGCAGTTAAAACCTTGTTTTCTCAATTCAGTGAGATAAATCTCTTGTTTTTTTCCAATGAGCTTGAAACTGCTCCCGTGCGTGATTGCTGCCAGTGTTTGATCAGCTGGCGCTGCTCTGCAGGAACAGCCTAATAGCTTCGTGTGATACTGGTCAATATTGACTGTAGCTAGCACAAATCATCTTTTATTGTGAGTGTCTGAGAAAAGGAATGATTCTTGCACAAAAAACAAATACCAGTGAGATGTATCATATATACTTCCTGGATTGTTTTGCTGACATTGACAAAATCTTAGTAACTGAGAAGAAATCTCCATTCAGGAGCGTTTGTCAGGGTATTGGTTACGCACTTCACATGCAGGGAATGGTGGGTGTCGGTTTGATTAGTCTCAGATAATGTGGTGTGTCGGTAGATACGGAGCTGGGATGCTGCTCAGGCTGGTTTCGTGTATTCTGCTGCAAATCATTAGTACGCTGTAGCACATTCCACATTCATCATGGATGGCTAAATAAGTGAGTCCCCAAAGTTTATTTGTTCACTGCTTCATCTTTGTGCTGTCAAATTCAAATAAGGACGCGCTCTGAATCAGTGCGCTATATCAGGACTTGTTCCACCATGGGGGCTTGTGTTAAAAGAAAAACACAGTTATTGTATGATTGTAGACTTCTGTTTATTCCTAGCACTGATGGTAGGATGTAATCATAAAATTAGGAATTCATGTGAGGAACAGTCACAGCATGTTGCCACCTTTATTTGTTTAAAATTTTATATTTAAAAAAGTCTGTATACAGCATAAGGATATGAGGAAAATAGTTTTCTACCAAAAGTGCTTCAATACTTCATTTGATTTATAAATGATTTGGTAAGCATAGATGTGCAATAGCAAAGAATGAATTGAAACAAAAAGATTGTGAATGTTTTCCTTTACTTTGGGATCCAAACGCATGAGATCTGCTGTCTGGGGCCTCAGGAATTCCTCTGACTGTGCTGCGTTTCCCCCTTTCCAGCAGTAGGTGCAATTCCAGGGGGGATTTCAGTCCATAAAGTGCTATCGGATGTTGAAGGCGAGCTGTTCACACTGGCAGGTTTTGTCTGGCACTGCCAATCAGGAGCTACAATGCTCTTTAAATCTCGCATCAGGCAAGGACAGGCTTGTCATTGGGGCCTCAGGAATTCCTCTGACTGTGCTGCGTTTCCCCCTTTCCAGCAGTAGGTGCAATTCCAGGGGGGATTTCAGTCCATAAAGTGCTATCGGATGTTGAAGGTTGGCTGTTCGCTGTTGCCGGTTTTGTCTGGCACTGCCAATCAGGAGCTACAATGCTCTTTAAATCTCGCATCAGGCAAGGACAGGCTTGTCGTTGCTTGGTGGCTTTGGGTTTCGACCACACTTCTCCTGCAGCAGTTGAAGTAGGCTGGGGCTCTTCAGGCTCCCATCCTCACACGCCTAAACCAGGAGGCAAGCAGTGTGCTCACTGCAGGCAGCCCGGGACCCCGGCTGGGAGGTGCTCCAGCTCAGGCTGTCTGTCGGCTGGTGGAGCTGCGGGCAGGACCGTCCTCGCACTCCAAGACTGTCATTAGGCTTGCTTTTGAGCCCTTTGCAATACAGAAATCGCAGTATTACCTTTAATCTCATTCAGGAGGCATTGGGTAATAGATGAGATGTGAACAAAAAACAGTCCTCTGAGCTGCCAGCTCTGCTGGTGTTTGATATACCATGAAAGAGACTTCTGGTAGCGATGGGACAGGATGGACAGTGCCTTTAGGAGATGGTGGAATGCAGCTTGTAGGTGGGGCCTGCGGCATAGAATGAGGGCTGTAGGAACAGGAGCTCAAAACACTGAAAAGTCATTTTGCATGCTGCGCTGCTGCTGTCAGATACGTGTGTTGGATCCTGAGATGTCAGTGTCTGGATGGAGACTGATGTCTGTGTGATGGAGTCAGCATGATGGAGACTGATAGCCTGTGGTGCAGCGCGCCCATCTCTGTCTGACAATGATGGCTGGCAGCATTGAGGGGTTGCTCCTGACTTACGTCCTCTGGTGTTGGGAAGAGATAGCTGCCTTGTTGAGGATGCTGTATAGCTCATGTTTCTGTCCCTCTTGCCAATTAGCTTATAGTATACTGCTTAATTGGGAGAAACCTTAGATTAACAGAAACGGTTACAAAGCAATTGGGTCTAAAAGGGCAGCTGGCTGCTGCTAGTATAGGGAAAAACTCCTAGACTTGATAATTTTGATGTTCAGTCGTGATCCTGGAGTCTGTGGTGCCTGCTTCACAGTAATAGTAATGCTTCAGTACCTTACAGCCGTGGGGTAATTTGAAATAAAGATTTTTCTCTTCAGTATCCTTGAGAACCCATGACATTTAGGGATAAGAATATGCAGGGCTGAATTTTAAAAACAGTGCCCATTAAGGATCTTTTATTTTTGATTTAGCGTTACCATATTGATGGCTGTTGTAGAACGAGCTGAGGTTAGGTGCTCTGTGATTGGACTGACAGATCTCGCTCCCCTGAGACTTTAAGATGCCTGCTCTTTCCTGATGCTGGTCTGACAGGTACCCCTAAGTGCAGAACCGTGCCCTTGCTGTTCCCGTGTGATGTCTTGTCCATCTTGTCTCTCAGTAATACTGAAAAGACTTGGGATCTGTCAGTGGTGATGTGTGTGGGAAGTGCTCTGCCTGAGTAGGCAAGGAAGCAGCAAGGGGACTGCTGAACCGCACAAAGCCCTGAAGCAGAGGGCTGGGGTCAGTGGGGTTTTGTGATATGTTTTTTAAAAGATGATGCAAACCACAAGAAGAATAGTGCAGTGGAGAAGGGAGAATGTGCTCCCTGCGTTGGGAGCTCCAGGTTTGTGCCGAGACGGAGAAGAGACAGTTTAGGGGCAGGGAGGAAGCGTGTGTCCCCAGCGTGTGCTAAAATACACCGCTGCAGATGGGGAGTCTGATCTGAATCCCAAACCCACCGGTGCCGCGCGAGAGGCTGCTCTGGGGCCGACTCCTGCCCCTGTGCACAATGAGAGGACAGACCCACATCCACCTTCCCACGCTGCCTTTTGTCCTCCTAGACACCTGGTTTGCTTGTCTTGCTCAAGAGACAATTGGAGGAGGCATTTTATACAATAACGGTATGTTGAGTGGGGAGATGATGAGATTTAGGTTTTAGTTTAGGTCTAGCTGTTAGGTGAAGAGATGGTGCTAAACAAACTTAAGAACCACGTAAATTTGGGCAAGCTGATGTATGGGAGAGAATGAGAATAATGTATGGAGCAAAGCAAGGAAAGGATGGCCTTACGAGGAGCCTGAAGGACACCCATTTCTTGAGAGAGTTAATCCAAGCAAGTGGTGATTGGTATCTCAAGGGCAGAGGTTAAAGGTGCTACTGAATGAGCTGATGCAGTTGCCGTGAGAACTGGGGCAATGTCCTTTGTAATGCTGTTCACCAGAATAAATGATGACGAAGTGATGCACAAAGGGAACTGTGCTCCAGGAAAGAGAAGAGATGTAAGGTAGAGCCTGACGGCGGGCAGCTGCTTGCTGGCCAGGGAGAAGCACTCACAAAGAAGCTCTTGTGCCGAATTCTGAAGTTTTAAGATGAGTAAAATTGTGTCTGATGCCTTCAAAACAAAGAGACCGGTTAGAGCAGAAAAGATAATGTGTTTGGAATGCTACCAACGTATAACATATTGCACATGTATTATATAGGCTCAGGGAATTATGTTTAAAATAGCTGAGCCTACAGTCTACTTGGACAAAGCAAATATTAAGAACATTAAGTTGTCGTCTTGCTAAGCTTGACTTGCTGTTGTTATTAAGGTCATTTCATTGCGTGTTTTGATAACCATGAGGTATTTGTCTAACAACTTTGTACTTCAAAAAAAATTTTTACTTTAGAAGGAAAACATTTTGCCAGATTTCCGTCAAGCTGTCAGTGGGAGTGTCATACGTGCAGCAACAATGGATAAACACTTTCCAAAATCATTTTACTTCTTTTTCACTCTTAGGCTGACAAATCAGGAGAAGCAGCTTTTTACCGTTATGCAGGTCAGGTAGAGGAGGAGAATGGTTTTCAGAGGGACTACAAATGTGCTGCTCTGTTAAAGGAGGCGAGAGCCTCTGATCAGTCACTGCTGGGAGTAGACAGGAGAGGGTCGGCTCCTTGTGTTTAGAAGGCTGTTCCAGTGTCAAACCCTGTCCTAAAAAATGTGCTAGAAATTGCCTGAGGATATTGACCCCTAGAGATGATTTAGGGGGCCAAGAGAAGCTTAAGATACCTGCCCAGAGAAGCTCAGTATTTCAAAAGTGGGTTCTGGGAGAGCTCGGGGGGGAAAAAAAAATATCCGTACAGAATACAGACTCATACAATAATGCATTAAAAGATAATGATGCATGTAAAGCAGTGCTGCTACCTAAACCCTCTGTGTTTTAACCTAAGTATTAATACACATATGTTCTAAATTCTGAATTCCTAGCAGTTTCTTAATAGGTGCTAATGTTAGGCAAAGGTCTTCTCCAAGGTTTGGGGATTGTGCTCCAGAAAAGGAGGATGGGTGTTTCAGTCTGAACAAGACTTGATTGTTGAAGAAACATCGTTTCTGAACAGACCCTTTTTTGTTATCATGGATACATGGGGAAATACTAATATAGATGAAAAAATGGTATTTGTCAATCAGTTCTAATTGGCCAACCTGTGGAAAATCCCTCATCTCTCTTTGTAACACATTTCCAGTTCTGATTGCTTTCCTAGTCTCTCTTCCAATTAGCCTAAGTTAGCGTTGGCAATATTAGCGTAGTGTGAATAAGCGTCCTAAGACCAGATGAAAAGACGTACAGGGGAGAGGGTTGAAAAGAAGCTGTCCATTAGCTCAAAATAGACAACAGCAGCTCAGTGGCTTTTGCATCTCTGCTCGTAAATGCCCCCTGCATCAAACCAGGCATGGTCAGAGTTGGCTGCCCTATGTGAGCTCGTGTCTCTTGCCAAACTGGTACTATTTCTAACAGATTTAGCCAGGTTATGTTCCTTTGACTTTCTGAATGGGTAGGAGGAAAGAAAGTGCACCCCAAGGAAATACCCGATACCCGCCACCTCTCCACACAAAAAAAAGGCAAAGGATGTCTCTTCTGTATCAGTTTTGGAAGGGTGAAGTGTCAGAATTACATGTTTGAATGATAAATGTGATATTGTCAAAAGCAAATTTAGTTAAGGCAGCTTCTAAATAAGTAAGGAACAATAGTGAATCAGCAGAGAGGGGATATAAATACCATAGCTGATGCTGCAGCTGGGATGGCAGTTAGGGGAGGAGTGAGCTGGGAGGTTCTGGGATGTACTGAGAGATCCGCAGGATATTTTGAGAGTTGTCAGATAGAAGAGAACCAGAACTGGTAATTGCAAGATGCATAGTGTAGAGTTAAATGGTTGATTTCCTTTAGGTCCTCTGTTGGAGTAATGAAAAAACTGAAATGGTGACTCAGACTTCTACTTCAGTTCTGCAGGTGGTGGAAGGGAGCTCATGCAGATTCACCCTGGACTTCACATGCACTGCTGCAATGATGCTGTTGCTTTTACATTTGTATTTCCAGCACTCTGGAGGAGAGTTCACAGTAGTAAATAAGCCCTTAATTTAAGAGAGTTTTAAAACGGAAAATCTACGGTAACTAGCTATGTGTGCTATTTTTGGGAGATGCAAAGTTTTGGGTCTGACCACCTTCAGGATGCTCTCAGCTGCACCCACGCTCACCCAGATGACTAACACCTAATGAGCAAGGCGGCAGAGGTCCAGGTAACTGTGGAATTGAAGAGGTGCCTACAGGGCTGTTCCCTACTGCAAGTCTAACCTGAGTAAATAAAATGGGATGTGGAATCTTTTAATTATTCCTGACAAACAGATGAGGGTAAATGGGAGAGATGTCAGAGGAGACTGTGCTGGGTTCCAATGAATGTTTGTTTGCTCAGCAGGACTCGTGCCAGCACAGCAGTGCTTGCAGCAGAAGAGCTGGACATTGGGAAATGGAGGAGAATGCAGGAGGGAATACTGAGCGGGAGCGGAGAGGCAAGAGCAGGGAACGTTTAACTCCATTCTCAGCTGAAAGGGGAGGAATGGATGGGTTAAAGGCTTGATTCCTCAATATTGCCATGCACAGAGAGCACTGACAAGGCTGCCCATGTGACTAAAGGTGGCAGGATCGAGAATTATAGTTATCTGCGTCATTGCTGCAAGGTTCCTATGGAGAGCTGCATTTTGGTGCTTGCCTGAGGCCCCTGGCATGTCACCTGTGCAGTGTGCTGTAGATAAGGCAGCAGTGATGAGAAAAGTACACACGGAAAGCAAGCAGAAGCCTTAAAAAATGGGAATACTTAAGTAGGGGAGAGGACTAGGGGGTCCCTGAAGGCAGTCATCCAAGTAAAACACGGAGCAAAACAAGGAAGTATACGGAACATGAAATAAATGGGAATATTTTTGGCTAATCCTTAAGGCTTGGGGTTTGTGTTTGCATCAAGAAGGAGCTGGGGAGAAAGGAAGGGAGCTGTCTGGTCTCCTGGAAAAATGGATCGGGGGAAGCTGGAGGCTGAGGATGAAGCATGGCACTGCTGGGATGTGTTCTGCAGCTGTCTTCTGGAGGCTGGAGCGCTGCCCTTGGGGACAGCTCAGATTTCTGCTGTAGCAGGCTGGGGAGGCGTATGAATGCTGAAATGTATTGGGTTTTTTTGTTTGTTTGTTTGGAAGTGTTGCATGGTGTTAAAAACAGTAGTGCATTGGGCCCAAACAGCAATAGGCTTCCTAATACTTGCCAGGATTAGGGCACTAGTGGTTGTAATGTTAGTTGTTCTTCCAGGGAGATCTGTGCTGGGGGAAGTCAGTGGCGTGAAGAATGCAGCTAGTGCGGGGCTAGATAGCATTTTTCTCCCTTGTGTACTGAATGGTTTAATTTCTTTACTGGTTTAATTTTCTTTACTGAAACATTGGACCAGGCTGCCCAGGGAAGTGGTTGAGTCCCCATCCCTGGAGATATTTAAAAGATGTGTAGATGTGGCGCTTAGGGACATGGTTTAGTGGGCATGGTGGTATTGGGTCGATGGTTGGACTTGATGATCTTAGAGGTCTTTTCCAACCTTAAGGATTCTATGATTCTAAGAACTTGTCTGGAGGAGATGTTTTTCTGTTACCCCTGCTTTGCTGTAGGGCTTTTCTTTATGGTGAAAGCATCTGCATTGTTTATTCTTTTGTTGTTGATTTTTCACCAACTTAGATAATTAAGAGTTGAAAGTAAAGATGCCTTCTCCTCGTGTATGGGCAGGCAGAGAGGAAACTTACCCAGGCAGTGGCACAGGGCAGGGTGAGCGTCGCTGGCCTTGTAGGTAAGGCATGACAGTCCTGCCCTGCCGTGGCATTGCCCCTTTGCTGTACAGATGGACTGAGTTTAGCATGAATATTTGTGAGCTTTTCCATACCTGTGAGATGGTGTGTATGTCCACCTGTGCGCCCGCTTACGCATGCAGCATGTGTATTTGCCATGACTGTGCAGTAATGAAGATATAAATCAGGTCCCACACTTAAATGTGTACAGTTGCTCTATAGTCACTGAAGGCTTAGTGTATGGATACAACTGTGTGCTTTTTATGTGGCAAATAATTTGGAAATAAAGGGCCTACTAGCTTCATGTGCGAGTTTCCCCTACCTTGACATGACAGCGAGTCTCTGGTCCACGGGAGCATCACAGTGTGTAATGAGTGTGAAACATTTTGATCCTCCCGCAGAGAGGCAAATGCGGGAGTTGGTGGTATTCTTGCATTTGAAAGCAGAGTCAAAGCAGCGACGGCTGGCAGAGGTTTTGGAGCAGCGTGCCTTAGTGCTGAATGGGGGTGCATTGAAGTTGTCACAGTCACAGCGGACAATTCGGAAAGATTAAAGGGAAAATAGTGTTTTGATATGCTTTTGGTATTGAAGATTATCTGGTGATACAGTAATGAAGTGTGTTAAATGAGATGTTTATTTGCAGGGAGATTTGTTTACTTGAGTGCTTCCTTTTGCTCTTTGGAGTGGACATCTGCAGCCACTTTTTTTTTTTAAATGAATGGTAGAAACCAGGGACTGATGGGTTTAATTCACCCCCCACTTCCCCCACTACTGGGGGGTTGTGCCCATCAACACGCTTCCCTGTGCTTTCCCCAATCTGGCTTGAGTGATGCAGGGATGTGGTTTCTTGCACTTCCTTTTAGTCTTCATTTTCAGTACTTATTTTAGGTAAAAATCCTAATTGCTTTATTTGGAACAGTCCCCGCGTGTCCCCTGCTCGCCTCTTCGCCCCGTCCCTCGCTAGAGCACCCCAGAGCACCGCTGCTGCGGGGTGGACTCTGGGCCTGCTCCTGGCCGGGGACCGAGTCCTGGCCCAGCGGTCACAGGGAATCAGCTCTGCCACTGCGGCTTCTGCCAGCCAGGCTGGAGGAAAACCACACGCGGCTGCCTGGGTGCTCTGAGACCCTCCAGGCAGACGCAGGCTCTGACACAAACAGGGTGTTCTGCTGACATGCCGAAATCTGTGAATTTTGACCTCTGTATGGAGTTCCTCCCTTTGCTCCGTGTTGTGTTGTTGGGTCCCTGCCGTTTCTCTGGGTCTCTAAATTGGGATCGCACCTTAAGACCGAGGGGTGTCTGCACAGGGTGGCAGTGGCATAGTGAGGGTTGCTAGTGGCTGACTTCAAGCCTTCCTTCTCCTGTGTGGTTTGCTAAAGTTTGAATTTCAGGTGGGTGGGTACTTCATTAGTCTTTCTGCAACATCTATGCAGATTGCAGTCTAAGCTTATTTTAGAAGAGCAAAAATCAGGAGCAATTAGCAATCTGCTTCAGGAGGAATCTATTAAAAAAGCAGACACCAGCTCTGTCGCATGCAAAGGACTGGGCTCTTCTCTAACTTCCAGCCAGCGTATCCCCACGGTAGCCTATGGGGCTGTGTGGACGTATGTCAGTATGACATTTACGTGCAAGCATCTCTGCTGACAGCCAGCAGTTGAAATAAATAATACGGCAGTTCCTGGGCTTGCTTTTTTTCTGATGTATTTTAGATGTAAGATACAGTCTCACAGTCTGAGATACAAGAAGGGAAATGTGACTGTAATGCTGTACAGGGGAGGCAGATATGTCTGTAGCCTGAGGTTCAAACAAGGCTACAAAACCCCATGAAGGGCACAGGCTGCCTGAGGGTGTCCCTCAGTGCCTCGTTACCTGTGCTGCCGGTGGACAGCTAAGGTGGGAATGCTGGCTCATGGGGTGGGTCAGGCAGTGGCACGTTCCAGTTGACACTGTGTAGGAGTTTTGAACAACGGTTAGATCTGCTTCTAGGTAGGTAGAAGTTCAAATGAATAAACAAATGAAAATCTTACTTGCTTCACCCTGCTAGGATGATGTTACTTTTTTTTTGTTAAGCGAATGTCATTATATGATCGGTACCTCAGTCAGCCTGAAAGCCCCATATTTTTGCCTTGTATGAAGGGATATGAATTCAAAGAATTGGATAATTCTGCACATCTGAATGTAAGCCGAAAAGAAGGAAGGTATTTTTTTTTTAAACAGTGCCTGAACAGAAGGAATGCTTACATCCAGATATTGTCTTCCTTGCACGTTTGATAAAAGACAAGCATGGCAGGAGAGTCCTCCAGAGAGAGCACTGCAGAAATGCTGGCTATGTGCATACCAAGGGAATAAAGTAAAATATTTGAGGGATTGTTTTCTAGAAGTGATGGACACCTGCAGAGACAGCTGACTTTAGCCAGAGCTGTAGCTGCTGGGTAGCACTTTCTCTTCAGATGGTGCTTCAGGAAAAAGCCACGTACATTGGTGTCCATCAATCGCATTTGCCTGCTGACTTGCTTCCTCTTGTGAGCTGCCCAAGTACCTTTGTAGCACTGATGCCCTTTCTTATTTTCTGGGTGGGAATTTAACACTCTTGTACTACAACAGGCTATTTTTGTGTTTTCATTTGTATTGTTTACCTATAGCCATCTGGTTCTGTGCCCACTAATAAATAAAGCCTGGGATGCTGGGGAAGATGGTGAGAGGAGACAATATGCTTTATGCTGATTTTCCTTCCTTTAGAAGGGAGTAATGTGATCACTTCATACCAGAGGATGTGATGACTCTCACATAAATGAAGCAAGTGAGGGTGATTATCTCTACTTTGTGGGTGGCAGCTGCACAATCCAGTGATCCCAACATGATGCATATTATTAGCTTCAAGTTGAGCTGTCTGCAGCCTGAAGCATGCTCTAGGTCTGTAGTACATGATGAATTCATGATGAATTCATGATGAAGTTGTGAAGTATTTGGCTGGATCCTGTCTGGTATGGAAAGCCTTTTGGAGACTGTCTCCCCATAGCTGTTGGTTTCTCCATTGCACGTCTTTTACTTTCTGAATATCCACACAGTCCTTCTGCAGTGCAGTAGTAAGATAGAGCAGGCCTTTCTTCACCCTAAGACTGAATTCAGTTAAAAACAGACCAGCGTATGAGGCTGGGCACCCAAACCTGGCCCAATTTTGAGAGCTAAACTGTCTCATCAAATATTAAACTACTCCAGAGTGCAGCACTGCAGTCTGTGCTGACTGCCCATTCTGGAGGGAATTTTTCCTTTCATTTAAAGGGTCTGCTGACTTAGATGACTGGTGGTTTTTCTTGACCCATTAACTGCATCTCTGTGATAAAGATTACGATCGGCGGGCCTGCGGGCTATATTTGGCATATGAGATGTCCTTTGGCTGCCCCTGATGTGAACGGCTGCCCAGAGCTGCAGTTGGAGATACGAGGGGTCTCTGCTTTCATGTGGCAGTCAAGAGGCTCACCCCAGCCCTGGCAGGGAGCAGGCGCTGCTGTTCTCTGTGCATGTGAACGTGTGATGTCCGTGCGTGGCGTTTGGACCTTCTGGGGAATGAGCACCCCCAGGATGAGGATTTGAAGAGATTGGGCCCCAATCAAAACCACATTTCATTTGGCTTTACAAAGCCCAAAGCAGGTCTCTCGCCTCCCTCTCCCTCCCATGCCAGAGCTGTCTGTGCTCATGCAGTCTGAAGCCAGATTTGCAGGCACTGGGGAGGGCTGTGCTGGTTCTCGCCTCTCAGAGACACTGAAAGGTGAAATTCCTCCTTATCTTTACGCTTCCTCTCTGCAGTTTCCAAGCTGGCTGGATCTGAGGACAGATCATGTACTTTCATTGGTCATGGCATAGTTTTCCCTTGCTATTCCAATATTATGCTTTTTCTGGGAAAGGAGGAGGAGTGAAGAGGAGTGTCATTTGGCTGCTTTCTTCTGAGGCAGAGACTTTGGAGGAAGCAGCACCACTGATTCCCCGGCAGCAGGTGAGGCTTTCCTCGGTCGCGTGCTGATGAAGGCAGCAGGCAGATCATGCTGCGCTTGCCCTCAACCCGTCTCTTCCGTGCTGGAATTGCAAATGCACAGTGGGGATAATTAACCAAGAGGACATGGAAGAGCAGTGTTTCTAGGTGATTAGCATGCTTCAAGTGAAGCACAATCAGCCCCTGAAAATGCACAGGACGTTTTCTTCTGGAGGCATAATTTTCTTGAACGTGTCACTTGGCTTTCCCTCTGTGAGGGTCTGTGCACAGCAGTTACACTTCTAGGTGATTTGATTTAACCCTTTTCCAGAAAGATACACGCATTACCTTAATTTTTAATGAGTCTGTGTTACAAAGCCACCAATTCAGGCGTTTCAGTGGGAGGTTTCACATTTTAGTTGCGATTCCTGTGTAGCAGAGGCTGGGTGAGATAACCACAGCCACCTCCTTTGGCTGAAGGAGGAGAGCATCGCTTTGTATTCAAAGTTACTGCTCTTACCACTACTTTTCCTCCAGCCTTACAGTACAGGGTCGTAGCTGGAGAGCCTCAGGGTGATCTGGGGAGCTGCTGAGGATGGGCTAGTCCCATCCTTGGCATTGCTCCTGCTGGTGTCTCCTGCTCGGTGCATGCAGGTGGGGTCCGCATGCCCCAGCGGGCTCAGGACACGAACTCAGCTGATCCCACACGTTGCCTTCAGCCCTTCATGGGTCATGGGATGCCAAAACTTTAAATGGGGAAACGCTTTGGTGCCCTAAGGAAAAGCTGTAACAGTCCTTGGGATCTGGATGAGTTGTGAGCTAATGCACAGGGCATCCATGCTTGCCACAGACTTGAAAACAATTGGTCTTTTGTGCAATTAGTACTTAGAGTGTATGCGGGGTGTTCGTATGTACTCTCATTCATTCATTCTTTCACTTATAATGGGAAGTCTTGGGCAGTCTTAAGTATATGTGGTGCTCCACCCACTGAGAGTGAGGGGTTGTATGGAGAGGCAAGTATATAGGTTATGTAAGTTACCTTCCAAAGAATTTCTCATACCAGGAATCTGGAGTGCTCTGGTGGTCGGTTACACAGTCTGACAGTTAACCTTCTCCTGGGCAGCCCTTCTCAAGCTTCTCTACACTTCAGGGTTGCTTGAACCTTCCCTCTAACATGGTTTGCATGTTGACTTCCCTTGTGTTTTACCTCCCTCTTTTGTAGTGTGCTGTACTTGGCCCAGCCTCTGCAACAGGATCGTCACATCCACGCAGAGCAGTAGGACCAGAGCACGGCTTTCTGTCTGTTAAGCTGCAGCACTCTCTCGTCCTCATGCACAGCTTTAAGGCTATTGTCTGTGATTGTTTTTCTTTAAAACTAATAAGCCTCTGCCCTAGAGAATAAAAGCAGCTGATGCCCTGCCAAACTGACTGGCCCCTGAACAAATGGTGCGTGGGCTGCTCGGTAGCCTGGGGATGCCTGCAGAGAGGCTGGTGTGTGCTCTGGGCAGCTGACTCTGCTGACCCTCCTGGGGCGTAAATTTACTCTGCAGTTGGAGGAGCTGTGCTGATTTGTGAGCTGAGGATCCCATCAGCAGAAACCAGCTCGCTGGCTGCGGTGGGTGTTAGCTGTGACACACTCACCATGACCACATCCACCCTTGGGCTTGAACTCATGAAACCTCACAAGCCTTTCTTAGCTAGGATTGTCCTCTTCTTGACTAACTTTGTCTGGGACCAGCCGATCTTGCTTTGGTGGGGGCAGCAGAAGAGGTAAGGTGGGCAGTCATCCGAGGTTGGTTGGGATGGAGGTCTCCCTCCATGGCCCTAGGAAGGGATGTAGGTAGGGCGCTCGCTGGCATCCAGCTGGCGGTGCCAGTGCTGCTGCCTGTCGGTGCTGCTGGGGAGTGCTGGGCACGTCCCTGGCGGGTGCAGTCTCTAGGGAGCCTGTTGCCCATGATATTTTTAGGAACTTTAAATCAAGCAAATACAAGAAATTGGGCAACTGCTGTTGTCAGACATGCTGATTTCTACACACTCCTAAATAAGTCTACTGTTTTTGCAATTCGTTTTTACTTGTCATTTTTTGTGTCCTTCACAGATTGTAAGCACTTTGGCCTTAGAGCGAAGTTCAAGCCTGTTTACACTACAGAATGGCGTGGTGGGGGACAGAACAGTGGCAGAGAAAAGACTTTTTTTTAACCTATCTGTAAAATTAGTGTGGTAATCCTTCCCTCTTAGAGATTTTGAGGCTTATATGACTACAATTTATAGGATGCTTTGAGATGTTAGATGAAAAGTTCTTTAAGGAATTATATATTTTTTAATGCGTGTAGAGGTGTAAAGCATTAGCCTAGAAGAGAATTGGTTCAGTGGATCCATGAATGCACAGATCTTTCAGGGCAGAAGATGATGCTGGATAATCTGGTCTGACTTCTGTGTATAATATTTTATCCTGTTACTGCTGTATAAGAAGTTGGGTAGCTCATATCTATGCTGATAGCCAAGGCTAACACTAGTAACTGATTGTAAAGCTCCGCTCTCTTAATGATCTGTGAAATCTTTCCATGTCTGGATTAAGGAATGTGAGGTGCTGGAGTGAACCATTTAATGATATTCTCCTTTATTCCATTTCAGTGACTCAGGGCATGATTCACATTCTTGCACAGCTCTCTTTCTTTCTCCGAGTTTGAATACATTCTCCTTTGCATCTTAATAGCCCCAAAGCACAGAGCTCCGGTTACGTCATTTAGGGGCATTCAGTGTATAAAAGACTTTCTCCATCCGATCCCGACCGAGACAATGCCCTGCGCTGAATGCGCTGTGGTTTTCATGCTGGAGAGAGCGGGCAGATAAAGCCTCTGGAGCTGATGCAGCCTGCACAGGCTGTGCCAGGAGGGCAGCCAGAGTATCTGTTTTCTCTGGGGGGAAAAAAACCACCATCTGTTTTTGTGAGGCTTCCTTTTGTTCTTCCTAAATCTTGAACAAACACAACAACAGATCTGTTTGGCTCTTTCTTTTCAATGCTTTAACCGGTTCTTGGGGATTTCTTGCCTCTTTCTTGTATTCCCAACAAGAAAGAATAGAGGAGGAATAAACCCAGTGAAGCCAGCTCTCTTGCTTTCCCTCTTTCTCAGCATGTTCCTGCTTAGGAAGCAGCTGGGGACAGAGCTCACTTGGGCAGAGTTCCTGGCTGTGGTGCACAAGGTGCTGGTGGAGGTGGGGATCCCCCAAAAGACACAGGCAGCAGAGGATTGCCAGGAGTGTCTGGATGCTGGAGGCTTGGAACAGACCTCTTCCCCAGAGCCGGCGTCATTGGCCTGGTAGAAGTTTGGCTTGTTTAAAAAGAACACAAACAAGAAAAAAACAAACCCCAAACCACCCCAAATCTTGTGTTGCTAAGTATTTCCTTGGGTTCATTCCACCTTCAGTCGTATAAATTATCCCTCCCTTCTATCAGTGTAATCAATACAGGGCCATATAGCCCAGACAACAGGATGTATCGGGGAGTAAATGAGATTTACTTCCTCGGTGTTGCTCATGGTCAGACAAAAGTGGAGACAGATGTGGCCAGTTCAGCCTGCCTGTAGCTTTGCTGTAATTCACAGAGGATACTTGGGCTGCTGATACACAAATGCATGCTGTGCATCTGCAGGTTTTAATGCAGAACATCCCTTGGTGTCAGAGAATGCTTGTTCTCTTTAACGTAGAAAGACAATTCCTTTTCCTGTGGTCTACATGGATTTCTCCTTAGGGCTGGGTGCCCAATCCTCACAAAATCTAGGAAGAAGAGGTTCATGGTCAGATCAGTGGGGGCCTCTCTTCGTGTCACTGCTTGCCACAGTGGACTCACAGGACAGACAGCGTAACTAGGCACAGACACCCATACGTGCAAGTAGGTTTGCAAAGACTTCAGAGGGATCTAGGATCAGAATCCCCTGCTGCGTTGGGGCGAGCGGCTGCTCTTCGTTGTGAAGGAAGTCCTGCGGTGCATGGGCTTTGGCTTGGTCCTTCGTTTTGAGAGCAGCTGACTCTATGTCCTCTTAGGTGACTCTCACTGAACAATTACTTCTATGCAATTGTACTAATTTAACCTTCCTTTTTGCAGTTACTGTCAGTTGGAAAACTGGTGGTATCAGAGTTTTGTGAAGAGCATGACCCCTCTGGGCTGCCTGAGACTGCTGCTTCTCCAAAGAGTTTCCTTGTTTTGTGTTCAGATATGAATTTGGGGTTGAAAATGGAAAAAGCGGGGCAAGGGGGTTTTCTGTTTATTTCCACGCTATACCATTTTGAATATCCCTCTTCTTGGGTGTTGTGGCCAGTGATGCTGTTGGAGCTGCAGTCCCTGCGGTGGTTGCACGTCAAGGTGTGGTAGTAGAACTGCGGAAGCAATTGATGGGAAGAAGGCAGGGACAGTCTGGGAACCACAATGTTTCACAGTTAAATCACTGGTGACGTGAAAGGATTATCATGAATAGTGATGGCAGATAGTACCTGCTGTTTTTATGTGAATTTGGTCATCTTCTTCCCTCAGAAGACTCTCCAAAAGAAAGAAATCATCTGCTGTTAAGAGTGAGGCTGTATGTTCATGGAGAAATTATAAAGTTCATCCTAAGTATCCATGCTTGCCTAATTTTTTTTAGCTTTGCAACAGCAGACCTGTTTCTTTTTCTTAAATACTACTTATCTCTACATTCAGGGGAGATTGTATGTATGTTCTTGTTCCTACTTTCTTTAAAAGAAAAAAAAAATAAAATCTGAAAGTCCTGGTCTAAGTTCCCACCTTCATCTCTTAGTGTCAGGGATCGAGGTCCTTGTGTTCATTTTTACATTTTGCAATGAATTTTGTGAACTGTGGCCATGTCTTTTGTTGAAAAGAGCCTGAGTTTTCATTTAATTGCTTTCTGACTTCCCTGTGGACACCTCCATTTGAGATGTGGCAAAATAAGCTTTTCAGGTTTACTGACAGTGATATTATACCGAGCTTTATGTGGCCCTTTTAAAGTTGTTAATGTGGAATGAAGGCTCTTTAGAAATCAAAGAAATAGAAGAATAGAAAGGTGAGATGAAAACTATATTTTTATATCTTTTTATAAAGATATAAAAATATAGTACTGAGTGGAGAGACCAGTCAAACTTGGCAGTCTGACAAACATTTCATATCCCATTTATTTTTCCAAAGGGCTGCAGCCTGTCCGGGGGTGTGTGTCCGATTCTGGTCTTCCACAGAGCAATCCCAGCCTGGCTGGGGATCTGGGAGGTGCTGCGCCTGGTGGCTTTGCTTTAGGGAGAGCTTCCCTGTTGTTTTACCAGGGTAAAACAGAGCAGGACGCAGTGAAAGCTTCCACATTTAATCCTCCTCTGGCATGGCTGGCCCTGCTGGTTTTCCCATTTACCTACTGGTTTTTCATTTTATGCTTTCTTAAAAGATCCTATGAAAGACGACTCCATAAAGAGAAAATTTATTCTTTTTAATTGTAGTGGGAAAACTTAAACTAGTTAACTGCAACTATAAATAACTTCAAGAAAAAGAATGATGCTAGAATTTCAGGTTAATGATGCCAACTTTTGTTTCAGTTTTAATCAGAGATGTCTACATACTGTTAGCATAGAAGAAACAGCAGTGAAGGTTTTGATGTTTGATAGACACTTTTTGTACAGGCAAGAGCGGCCGAAGGGAAAGTCAACAGCAAAGACAATGTGGTTACATTTTCTGTGCCCGTTCCCCCATTACAGTGCTTCTGGCGATGCCGATGTCTTTTCTTTGATCTGTTGTCCACAGTCCCGACTTTGGAATTGCTTCTTTAGCTCATTCGCTCATTTGTTGCAGCTTTTCATGGCTGTTGTGTTTAGCTGTGCATTCGCGCTGCCTGGCTGCAGACAGTGCTCTCATGGGGAGGACGTGGAGGGTGTCCACGGTATCCCATGGTATTGCCGGGGTCGGTGTCCCTGTGTGTCCCGCGGGCTTCACCAGGAGGAAAGCCTTGAGGCTGCCAGACCCCGTTCAGCCAGCAGGCAGAGGTGGGATGGGCGAGGACCAGTCTGTTGACATGAACTTTCCTTCAGCTAAAGCAGGCAAAAGTCAAATGAAGCAGTCAAAGGGCTGGGGTGGACATCGAGGTGCTGGTGCTCCCAGGAGGCGGACCACAGATGAGAAGCACAATGTGCCTGTGCTTGCTGTGCTTTCCATTGCCCTGCACTTCACAGGCAGGCATTTTTACTGCGGCCACAGGAGAGATCTGGGCTGAGGCTCATGGGTGAGGCACTGCAAGTGGAGCGGTGTCTAGTTATAACCTGCTTTGCTGCTGCTCTCCGAGGAATGCTAATCCTGCTTCTGGCTGGTCTCCTCACAAAGCAGGAGAAAACACAAAAATATGCATTTTTTTTCTGCCTAAATTTAGCCCCCAAAGCTTGTCTGGTCCCAGCGGCAACTCATGGTAAACCACAGCTTGAAAGTGAGGGTTAGCTACATCTCCAACATCTCTCTGACAAGGACGTGGGTAAATACCTGCTGCGGGGACTCTGGCTGCACACATACTTCTCTTCCTGGAGAGAGGAAGGGAACATAACCAGTTTGGGTTAATTTGCTTAGTTTCTGTGGTACAGAGTGAAATAAAACAGATCCTGTGCTGAGTGCCAGGCAGTGCCAGGAGTTACCCCAGGCTGGGTCTGAGAAAGCTAGCTCAGATACTGCTGCTAAATAGCCTGAAAAGTGCAGTGCTCTGCTGAAAAACCACTCTGTGGATACAGGTTCTCCTCTGTTGCTGCAGATAGTGGTTTTTTTTTTGTTTTGTGGTTTTTTGTTTTGGTTTTTTTTTGGCCAGAGCAGGCTCCCCGGACCCGATCCCCTCTGACTGTGAACCGGGGCTGGCTGGGTGCCTCCTGGCCACGCAGCCTCCCGAGCTGCCAGGGCATCGCTTCCAGCAGAGCTGCAATCCGCACAGAGCCCGTGGGTTTGCTCCAGCTTTTGCATGCTGGGGCTGATTTTACTTCTTGTTCAGTTCCCTTTTGCCTTTGCCCATTTCTGTTTAAACAGTCGCATCTCCGCTAGCGTATGTTCCATGCTGCTCAGACGTGGCTATAAAAAGTAGGTGTATTTTAAGAGACTGGTTAAATGTGTTCTTGCTGCAGTTCCTTTGGGCTGGATTCTACCTTCAGCAGCACTGGAGTAATCCTGGAGTAACTCCTGGTGGTCGTTTTAGGTGGACTATATTGCATTTTTCCTGACTCTAAATGTTAGAGCCTAGCTAGTTGAAGTGGTGAGTAAGGGACTCGGGGCACTAAATTACTTATAGTGTGATTTTTTTTTTTTTTAACCTTAATGCACTGCACTAAATTACTTATAGTGTTTTTTTTTTAATGCTTTCTGCCAAAACTAGTACTGATGGCGGCTGTCCAATTTGCTGGGTCCTGTGTTTTCCTTGCTTCAAATGCCTATCTCTAGCCGCTTCATCCACCATCATCGCTGCTGTCCCTTGCACTGCTGTGAATCTTGTGTATTTGAAACCAAAGCCTCTGGAGGAGGGGGCTCTGGGGCAGCGGTCCCTGCCTGCCCCTGCCTTCGCTGGGGCATCCCGGCCCGTGCTCCTGTGCGCCCCACAGCGTGCTCCTGGTGGGCCGTCAGGTATGGCCGTTCTGCAGTGTTGCAAGCACTGTCCTTTCTCGTTACGGTGGACACCCTTCCCCATCAGATCTGCCAATCCACTGCCTGTGCTTATGCTGTAAATCTGGTCTCTGTGCTCTGTAGGGGTCAGATGTTCTGGCTCCTTATTCCCACCACTGGAAGAAGGGACACACACTCACATTCACACTCGCACATGAACATGCACTTGACCCTCTCTTGCTCCTACTTGCTGCGTTACGGTCTGGTTTTGAGACATACTTTGTGTCAGAATTTTGTCGCAAAATCCTGAGTCATTTCTGGTTGACTGACATGGCAATTTTTGTTAAGAAAGAAGGAAAATTATTCTCCAAAAAGAATTATTTACTCTGAAAAGGAGGAAATTTTATTCTACTTGGATAATTCAGTGACCTGACTTGTTTTTTTTAAGGTATCATGTGGTTGGGTTTTCCGTACTGTTCATAAAACCTTTGGCCGAAGCTTGTTAGAGTCTGAAATTGAAGAGGAGACCTTATGGTGAAGTTAAACTCATGTTACCATACAGATTTCAACTGCTCAGTTGCTGAAAATTGCTCTTTGAAGACCAGATCTGCAGCTGGACCAGGAAGCAGAAGTTCTGTCCTCAGCCCCAGTCTGTAGGTGAGACTAAGTGTGGTGGGACCTATGTCTAGAGCTGGGCTCTGTGCTGGAGTCTACGTCTGTCTCCGTTTTCACTTCTGTGGCTCTGACAGAGATGTGGTTGGAGGAGATGCGGCTACAATGGACTTCTTGACAATCATGTGCTGAGGAAGGGGCAGTGGGGCCGAGGGCGAGAAGCGATGGCATTTGCAGTCAAGGTGTGCACCACAGCTGAGCTGGGTTGTAATGCTGCAACAACCTGCAGATCAGAGCGAAGCTCTTCAGGTGGCCGAGGGAGGCTGGAGACCCAGTTTCTATGAATGGGAATAAAACATGAAAGCTCTCTGGCAGTTTGGCCATCTCTGTGTATGAAGCTGTATTGCCTGAAAGGACGGTGTTGCTGGCTGGTGGAAGCTGAAGGCAATGGAAATGGGATGCTGCTGCTGTGGGCTGCTCTCTAGGCTGGATGTTCACCCCTTCCAGCAAGTGACTGGGCAGATTAATGAAAAAATACTCTATCAAGAGTTACTGAACCAATACAGGTCTGTGCCAAAGACACCCGAACAGGGAGAAGTTAGGAAGGTGGGATCCATGACTCCTAAATTTAGTGTGAGGTCATTGTCCAGCATGCACCTGGCCCTTGGCATCGCTGTTAACCTGGGATTGCTCGGTCTTCGGGCAAAGCTCTGAGTAACGAGTCCCTGCTGGGGGCAGGACAAAACCAGCTCTTTTCTTGAGGGACTAGTGAAAACTGCGGGATCCTGCATGTGTCTCAGAACAACTCTAACCCCCAAATATTTCCAATGGGAAATCTGGATTCAAACGTGTGGACTTGGCCATTCTTCCCATCAGTCCTTCCTGTGTCATCATCCTGTTTCTGAAGGAAGTGTCCGTAGTTACCTCAATGGGACTGGGATGTTTCTTCAGTTATTGGAAGATAGGGTATTAAGTGACTAAATTCTGCACTGTTTTTCCTCTCCTCTAATAATGCTGAACATCTTGCCAAGTTCTTTAGAAAACAGTGTAGTCATCAGCGCATTGAATTCATTAGGGGTTGGCATTTAGACAGCGTGCGAGAGCTGCTGACGCCCCATGGAAAAATTTGCAATACATTCACTTGAGGACCAGTTTTTCTTATGGATTTATCTGAGTGTTTTTTGTCCATGCTTGAATTTGTTTTTCTTATTAGGAAAAGATAAGCTTTTATCTTTCTTATTAGGAAAAGATAATAAGAAAAAAAAGCTGGAGTTCAGCTTTTTAAATGTTTTTTTTTTGGTTTGTTTTTTTTTAGAAATAATTTCCCTTTGCTAATTTTTATAGTCAGTAGGCAATATCAAAAGAGCTTTTTGTCTGTGATAAAGCATAGCAGCCAGGTAGCGTGAGCCATACTGCTCCTGGCACCTCTTCTGCTTTCCATCTTGCTTCCACGGCGCGGCAGCCTTTCCTCCTCCAAGCAGGGCCTTTCTCCTGGAAGCAGGTTTGCCTTCTCCTTGGTCTCAGAAAGGAAGGACCAAGGCATCCCCTGATGACACCTTGTTTAACGCTGAGAGCACGTGGGGAGGTGGCTGCTCTCTGCTGTGGTTGGTGTTCCCAAAGCATGGGGAAGCTGCAGCTGACAGCAGAAATGCCTGTCGGTGTCTGGTCCGGATGCTCCCGCCGGTTGGCTCTCTTGGACAGCGGGCTTACGCTTTCCATCTGGAGTGCGCGTGTGTGTGGTTTGAAGTTCTGTTTCTGTTTTTAAATTTAACATAATTGCAACATGCCATTATATTTGTTGTCAGACAGTCTTTATCTGTGGAAAGTTTTGGTCTTGAAGCTTGGCTAAAGTAAAGAATAAATACTGGTTTGTTTTGGTTTTTTTCCCTTTCCTGTCCAAGGAACGCAGGCAGGGCAGAGTTGTCCAAGCTTGGCGATGTTGCGTGCAAATGGAAGAAAACTGGGTGCTTTGCTTCACCCGAAACGCTTATCCTTTCCTGCTGCTGGGTAGTGCCTCTTTGTGAGCCAGGCTGGCCATTTCCAAACCTGCATCCAGAGTCAGTTTGTAAGGGCAATATGCCGTCAGTAACTTCTGTAGGTTTGGATTACAGATGCTTATGATGAATGCTGCCACCTCGCCAGCTGAAGCGGCCGCCGTCATGTGTGTGGGTCAGAAGGAGAAGAAGTGGGAGCACGTGAAGAGTAATGTGCGAGATGTGCTGCCGCAGTGGCTCTCGGCGGGAGAGCCTTGGCTTCTTTGTTCTTAAGTGCTTGCCCAGCTTATTTTTAATTATTTCAAGACTTAATTGTTGCCACCTCAGCTTTGATTTTTGTTTTCAGACATCGAGAAGCTGCCCTCGTCTTCCTTTGCTCCCTACGTAAAACGAGGGGCTGCTCTGTCTCGTACGAGGAGGATCTCCCCAGGTGAAGTTGGGCTGAGCGTCTCCGGTGCGTTTCAGACAGACCTAAAGAGAAGCATCAGTGTTGCTGCTGCTACTAGTAGAGTGCTGTCATGATGGGGAGGAGAGGCTGATGGAAATAATTGCTGTTGCTTTTGAAGACTTCTTTCATCCTATGAGCTGGAGTGTGAAAGAGACTGGGCAGACCACCTCCAGGGACTTGGAGGGGTCCACTGACAACGTCTGGTGAACGCTCAGCAAAATAGTTCAACCTTGGCCATGCTGTGGCTTAGTCCCAGTATGTTCTTTTGAGCAAAATCTTGTTTTTTTAGCAGTGTTCCTACTTCCAAAGTGATAATATTCTGGGTACATGAACCGGGACAGTTCTGCTGTCAGTTATTACTGTGTCTGGGGAGAGGGCTTGCGTCTGGCAGGGATTGCGGGTGAGATCATGGTTTAAGCTGTTCCATCGCAGCAGGCAGGGCACGTCGTGTGGGTCCCTTCTTGCTCCGTCTAGCCTGAGCTGGGATCACCACGCGGACTTTGGGAATGCGGCTCAGCCTGGTGCTGTACACGGGGTGAGGAGGCACGGGACAGGGCAGCGCTGCTGGAAGCTCTTCCCTGGCCGTGCTGCCTCGTGGCTGCTTTGAAATGTTTTCACAGGCTTGTTGACAACACCTTTCGGCCATAGGAAGCGGACGTTACATAAGTCTTAAGCCAAATTCAGTGCTCTCATAAGCGTGGTATCTGCTTAAACCAGGACTAACTTGATTTGAGAGGTTTCTTAGGGAAAAGTTGATGCCCCTTGTTGATGAAATTTTCAGTGTATAGGTCAGAGAAAAGTCGTCATTGCATCAGTGTTGTGGTTTTCTTTTTTTTCCTTTTGTTCACTGCACCACTGACTGATTTAAAAGCCACTGATGACTTTGATTACAGGTCCTGCATAACAGCAGATGTCTGGGTGAGACAAACCTTGTTCATGTACAGCCTCCTACAGTGGAAGCCTGTGCTGTCTTAGCAGTTGCATTTTGTCTTTAATTATTTTGTGGGAGTAGGCTTGTTTGTCATCTAGGAAGATATTTTATGACCTAGAAAGATAAATGAATTCTGGTGTATCATTTCTAGTGAGATGGAATTCCCCTCTCTGAAGTGCCAGTGAACAGTAAAATGGAAATAGCTGTGTTAGCTCTAACCAGAGAGTACTGGAAGATCATAACCTATTTCTGATCAGGTTTGTTCTACTCCTACATCTGCTTTTCTCATGAAGGATGCCTTCTTAATTTGTGTTCTTAAAGTGTAAAAGCAAAAAATGATTCAGTTTGTTTTTGAAATTTTACGACTTTTTTCATTTGCATTTTGAACATCAATGTGAAAAATAACAAACAAACAAAAAAAAAAACCCAGAGTTTTCTTAAATCTGGCCTAACCTGTTGCACTTGCTACAGTGGTTTCCTGAGAAGAGTGCTGGATGCTGTAGGGTGACTTGTCTATGCTCCATTTAAAAAGAAGAAAAGGTGGGGAGGAAGAGTTTCTTTCACAGCTGATGTGGAGTTAGAGGCTGCAAAGCACTGCCTTAGAGTTTCTTTCACAGCTGATGTGGAGTTAGGAGAGGCTGCAAAACACTGCCTTCAGAGCAGAGCAGCCACACCAGTGCTGTGAGAGCCCCCTTTGAAATGAGGCATTGCCATAAATCTCCGAATCAGGTGGTCTGACCCACTGGGGTTCAAACACACCTCAGTGGAAGGTCTCTTCTCTATTAGGTCCCATTTACATGCTGCGTTAAGGCCTTGAGTAGCTGCACATTGTGTTGTATGGCTTGAATCCTCAGTGCAGGGGGGGTTGTACACTGTGCTGGTGGAGGAAAGGAGGTGGGACAACTCTTCTACTCTGGCATCCACCTCCGTGTCTCTCCTCTTACCACCTGGTCGCTTTCTACCATAAGCGTCAACAAGGACCCAGTGGCCTGGAGAGGAGTGGAGAGCGAGGTGGCCATGAGCAATGACTCTGGTGTTTCCTCCAGCTCTTGATGTTTCTCCAGACCATGTGCTGCTATCTGCTCTGGTCTGTCCAGATTCTTGGTCTGGTTTCTGCACACTGTTGGGGAGGGGTGTGGGAAGACTTGGCTGGCAGGTCTTCCTCCGCTGGTGGTGTTTCACGTTACGGTGCCTCTGCTTGGGAGAGCTGGAGTGTCACAACGGTGGACCCTTTGGCTTGTGTTGCTTTGCAGAAAGCTGCTGTGTGTTGTCCCAGTGCAAAGGCACTGCCTTCTCTGCCAGGGAAAGCAAGAATGCCTCACTGAACCCTTCTGACCAGTAGTTACTTATGGTGGTGTAAAGCTTGTTCATATTGGGATAAAGGAGGAAACCGATTTCATGAAAAGGGTAACGCTGCCCTTGCCTCAGCTTCTGTGTGTTTGGCTGAGTTCCTGTGGGGTCAGGAGGCCCCAGCCCTCAGGGATTGCACCAGGATGCTGTTTCGGGAATGCAGTGCGGTAGACGGGAATTACGCTCCATGGAGGTGGCTAGAAAGCCATTATAAACCCATTTTTACCCACACTCCACTTGGGCCTCTCAAAGGTGATGCACGCAGAGATAATTCTTTTAGCCACTGATATGATGGGCTGACCACGGTATTAAAAAGTTAATGGAAAAAGCCTAATGAAGGACAATGAAACACTAGACAGTGCACCCTGGTATGCACCCGTTTGCCCTACAATCTGTGTGTACCTGTCTTGGCCAGGGCTGCTGCGCCCAGGAAACGGGGCCAGCGGAAAATAGCTGAACTGAGTTATTTACCTGTTCATTTTTCTGCAGGTGAGTTGCGTTTTCAGGGGAGTCTCATTAGAAACAAAATGTGTAGGTAACTGGAGAGAGCAGGAGGGAGAAAACTAAGCTGTGAGCTAGCGTGTTCCAGTTGCATTGCTGCCAAAGTCAGCAGGAGAAGGCAGTAACCTCCTGCTTGGCTGGTGCATTGCTGGGAGGAGAAGCTGCAAGGGTTTCACCTTCCCCTCCCCATGCAGCAGTGGCACAGCTGCTTGTGAAGCTTTTCGGGCAATAGGTATTTAGTTGTTATAACACGGGCCCAATGGGGCACGCGACTTTGAGCACCTACTCTCTAGGTGCCCTGCTCTCAAGGGTACCAGCACAACCGGTTCATTTCTATCATGTTGTTTCCATTGGAGTTAATTTGAAGGGAAGGATTGCTTGTTTAAAACTGTTTATGCAAACATCCCTATAGAAATGGAGTTTTTCTTCATGGCTTGGCCACTTTTTTTCCTGCAGGTGTGGTAGGGAGCCTGTTGCGCGCCGGGACGCTTGGTCCAGGCTTGCAGGAAACCCAGGACTTGGCTGTGCCCCCTACCCCCAGGAGCGAGGGGTGAGTGAGCAGGGGGTTGGGCAGGGTCCAGAAACCAGCTTGGTTAGTAGCAAAACGAAGGTGGCATTTTCCTAATCCGGGCTGCCCTGAGCTGCTAGTCAGGGCTTCCAAACCCCATGTTTCCTCCTGGGGGATGCTGCCCCCAGGCCTCCCCACACCCTGCCCTGGACTCCCTCTAGGGCAGGGGGTTTCCCAGGAGGGAAGAAGTCACTCAATTCAAGATCTAATTTCTTACACTTTCACTTCCTTTTTTAGTAGCTACAAATTAAGAGGTTACCTTACAGCCCAGTAAGTAACGATGTAAGGGCTCAGTATGGGTACGAAGGCAAAACCGGGGCTGTTTGGTGGAAGTGCCTTTGGTTTGGTGCTGTGTCCGGGAGCAGGCTGGCTCCTGATGCATTCCCTTAGACTGGGGATTAAAGACACGTCTGAAAACCTGTATGAAAAGTGCTAATGCCACATAAATTGTTTTCAGACTTGAGAGAAGTGGTTTTCTCGCTCTCTTTTTAAATCTGAAACTTCTAGTTTTGGATAAAAGACTTGTCTCATTCTTTGTTTTACTAAGAGCCACATCTCGACTTTTTCTAGGCAGGCTTGTTAATAATGACATGTAAGGGAAGGAGGGAGGCTTCTTTGCTTGCTTTGGGCTGTTTGCTCAGTTCCTTTCCTGAAGCTTTCACAGGCGTTCACCACCCCAGGGGTACCCTCAGGCTGGTGCCCGGGGGATCTGCGCGGCAGGAAGGAGAAAACACGGCTGGCAGCTCTGTGTTTGAGATGCTCTAGTCCATGGTCTTTGTAGTTCCTTGGCTGCTTAAGCTGAATAGTGTCACTGTTGGGACCCGCCGAAGCCTTGGCCTGGATTCAGCTGTGGCAAGATGGATGCTCCTCTGGGCAGCACTGTCCCTCGGTTCCCTCTGCCGCCGCTGCTGAACCGTGTCAGCGGTGGGAGCTGGCTGTGGAGTGGGGTGAAAGGGGCAGATGAAAAGCACCGTGCCGGGGAGCGGGAGCATCCCACGGGCACGTCGTACCGTGTGGGCTCTCGGGGCTCTGCCCTGCCTATCTTCATACACACGTAACTGTCCATGGAGGCTGAGCCCAGCTCCTTGAGTATCTCCGCCCTGGGGAGTTCTGGCCGCTGTTGGGGCTGTGCTGGCAGCTGCCTGGCCTGGGGCAGGTGGGTTTGGTTGGTGTCATGGCCCGCTTGGCATTTTAATAATGAATCCAGGCTAGCGGTGCGTTAGGTATGTGTGTGAGGGCTCTTCCAAGGGAAGCAGCGTGTACTGTTGAAAAATGATGACAAAGCACTAGAAAATAAATAAGAGAGAATTCTGTGGTGAAGGGGGCTGGGCCTTTGGTGAAGACAGCACATGAATAGTCTGAAGGGGGAAATAAAAGAAATTGGGAGTCTGACCTGGTTTTGGCTAAACCACGACAGAGTCAAATGGCCTTATTAGTGTATTCCATATTTGTAGAAGAATTGGATTCTCCTCTGAGTCCAACTTGCCATGCTATATTTGCAATAAACTATTGGGTCTAATCCCAGTTGTGAGGAAAATAATGGTTTTTGTTGCCAAGCATATTTTCTCACTTATCACAAATCAGTGGGGTGAAACATATGTTAGAGGAACGGCTGTCCTAGGCTGCCCGTTTGGGAGATCAGCCGACGACACTGTTCTCTTGGATAAATAATTCAGCATCCCCAGAGCAGCCGCTCTCGGCCCAGCCGGGGGTGGTGGGTGGGATGCACCCAAAGCCCTGGGCCGGAGGCTGGTGGCAGCTGGGCTCGGTCCTGCTCTCCCAGCTGCGCCCGGCCCGTGGGAGCGCGCAGTATCGCCGGGCGAGGAGGAGGAGGTCTCTGAAAGCTTTCATCCCAGTCCGTTGCTAGAGAAACCCCCGCTTTTGTCTGTCCCTGTCTGAGCAGCCAGAGCCTGGCCCTGGCCCGATGGGACCCTGCAGCTATATCGCCGGGCGAGGAGGAGGAGGTCTCTGAAAGCTTTCATCCCAGTCCGTTGCTAGAGAAACCCCCGCTTTTGTCTGTCCCTGTCTGAGCAGCCAGAGCCTGGCCCTGGCCCGGTGGGGCCCCGGGGCGGGGGGGGGGGGGCTGAGGCAGGGGCGGAGTGCCAAAACTTCTATCTCCCTGAGGAGGAGGGTGCTCGCCCTCCCGGCCGGCGTGGATGCTTGCAGGGGGCCTGGCTGTGGGCTGCAGCTGGTGGGGCTGGGGTGTGCAGGGCTGGGCAGGCTCCCAGCCAGACGGCTTTGCAGGCTGGAGCATGGCTGTGTCCCCAGGGCCACGGTTTCAGGCTTTCCCACTTGCTGATGCACACTTGGCTCCTGTGGTCTCTCGTGTTTCAATTCAGGCTACGCACCTTCATGAGTCTTAACTATCCGGGTTTTTCCACCGCCTGTTTTTCACCAGTTTTTGCACATCTGGAATTGGGTTTGTTTAATAAGCCCATCCTAACCTTGTCATGCACTTGCCCGTATGTGAACTTTGCAACAGGTCCAGGGGCTGGTCCTGGGTCCCGCACACAGTCTCACCTCTTCTGGCAAGAGGGTCTGGCAGGACCCAACTGAATTTTTGGTACTGGAGTAAGTGTGCGAGTTGTTGTAAAGCCATGGTGTCGGGCTGTGAGTGTCGCGTTGAATGTACAGCAGCAAAAAGTGCTGCTGTTCGTCTCATGTGGTTCTTTGACCTACAATGGGACAAGCAAAAGTAAACGTAGCTGTGAACCATCACACCTTCTGCTGCTTAGCTTGCGGTTGCTTCACTCAAACTTGTTTTTTAAGATGTTTTACTAGTTATGAAGAAAGTAATTTCTAGAGTAGCAGTACACCACTAATCAGCACTGTACTTCTGCTGGTGTTGGTTTCCACTGTGGTTGATGCCACTTAAGGAGCTTGGCCCTTATCAGCATTTGGGGTAAGGAGTATTGGAGCCAGGGGTTATTGGAAGAGGGTGGGAGACTTGCAAAGTAACTGCTGGAGAACAAGATTGTCTCACTTACTCCATGTACTGCCAAAGGATGAAATCCTAGCTCCGTTGAAGCTGGTGGGAGTTTTGCCACCGTCTCAGCTGGGGCCAGGATTTCAACATGGTATTTGTAAATGCCTGAAATTCAGAGATTCTCCTGCCCAGGAGAATGTGTAAACTGTGTGAGGACACAAGGAATAAGTGAATAATAATAATAAGGAATACCACTGGTAAAAGTTGCATTGATCTAGCGGCATTCATCTAGAGTTTAATTGTTATATTTAAAAAATGAGACCATATGGAAAATATCCTTCAGCAAGCTGAGGGTGGGACCGGTTGAAGTAGCAGTGTGTTAATAATGAAACTGGAGCAGAGCATCTTGACCTCTCCACATAAGCATTTTACTTCTAATATGAGTGCTCAAATTGGCCATGGTTTGTCCCAAATAATTTTGTTCTTTGTAAAGCACTGCATCATCTGTGTTGTCAGAGGTATGCTATTTGGATGCGTGTAATCCTTCTCGGGCTCTGTGCATGGCTGCCAGCATTGTCCTCACTGGAGAATGGATGGGGTGAAGAGCCTAGGAGAGGAAAAAATGAGACTTGCCCAGATCTACTGGCCAAGATGTCAACGTCAACCCAAACAACACTTTTCTGAAGCCTTGAACAGGTTTGGGGAATTGCCTTCACTTTACTCTTTCACTGGCACACCGGTGAGTATCAGTTTCCAACCCAAACGGAAAGCTCCCTCAACGTATGAGAGTTCATCTTGCCGTGGTGGTGATCATATGAACTCTGGCATTTCTGAAGGTCCATGTTTCCAGAATTTCAACAGAAGTGACCCTGAGAATCAGCTCGTCTCGGGACATGCATGAGCTGCCGTTGGTGATGCGTAACATAAGCCTGGGGTGCTCGTTGTTCTGCTGCAGCCCCCTTGCGCGGTGGGGAACAGGGCTCAGCCACAGCCAGTGGCCATGCGGGACTGGGCACAGTGTTGCTGTCTCCTGCTGGTGCAGAGAGCTGTGGGTGTCTGGGGCCGGTGACGATCGGACCATTTTGAAGACGAGTCTTATATTAAGAAAGCAGCCAAAAAATACCTTTCCCTGGAGATCTTTCTGGCACTTTGTGCAACAGACTTCTCCGTTGACATTGAGTGCTGATGCTGCGGAGGCTGATGCCTGATAGAAAACGCCGTCTGAGCAACTGTAAATCTTCTTGTATCGGAGGAGGAACAGTGCCTAACATTACAAAACCTGTATGGAAAGGATTGCTTCCTCCGTGTAGCTCTTTGCAGTTTGCTGCAGAAGCACACTGTTTTGCTGCAAACCACACACACAGAATTTCAGCCATGCTCAGCGTTTTAGCTGGGTTGTAGTGACCATGTCAAAACACGCTGCCTCTGAGCCCCCACCCAGCCATAGGCTCACAGGGCTGTCAAGGACCAGCTGCCCACTCATCCCACCCAGCCATTGGCCATAAGCAGCGCCGTGTTATCATGTTCATGGTGTTATCGACTGGCACTGCCAGAGTAGTTACATCTTCTCCCACGCCTCTAGCTGGCTGACCCAGAATCTTTCCGATTTTTCCAATTTCTCACCTAATTTTCTTCATGGTGAGTTTACATCTATTTGTCTTACGCTAATACTCTTTCTTCGGTTTTAAATTGTTCCTTTCTTGGGTCTGCTCCCCCATGGACAGCAATTGTATATGCTCTCAGCTATTGTTTTCCTGAGCTGGCTTTTGAATCGCTCTGTCAAGGTTTTGGGTGGGGTGGTTTGTTTTTTAGCATTTTTTTTAACGTTGCCATTCATTTACAAACCTGCCAAAGGCTGAATGTAAAACATTTTTTCTCATCTCTATGCTGTCTCTAACACTTGTGTACCACTTGACTGTTGGCGGTGGGAGGCTGTTTGCAGCAGGTTTATCCCTGCTCAAGCACGTCAGCCTGTGCACAGTGCTCTGTGTCACGGGGCTGGCCATGGTGGTCACACTTGCTTTCCTTCTGCGTCCCCTCTGTTGCACTTGGAAGTCTTTCTCTGGCTTTCAGAGGGATGTGAGCATTTTTGGGGGTCTTTGACGAGGGACTTCTGCTGTATTTGAGATCTTGGTAGTCTGGGTTGATGGTGGGACCCATCTTTGGGGCTCTGCAGGGCCATGCTCCCCTGTCTTGGGCCATGGTCTTGGAGGCTGCAGTGGTTGTCATCCTGCCCGCCGCCCCGCGGAGGCTGCCGGGCCCCAGGGCTGGAGTTCGTCTCCTTGGGAAATCTTATCGCTGCTGACATCTCACGTGGTTACGTGCATGGCCTAAGAATAACGAGCAGTCATCGGCTGGGATATGGGATAATTGATTTGAAAATATTTACAAAAGCCAAATCCTCGGATCTTCTGATTACAGATGTTCCCTCTCCTGGTTGGATTAGCAGTCCTGCAGCCTGTCTTGAGCGTTGTTGCTCTCCTTGGTTTGCCAAGGAATTTTGTTTTCTCCAACATCCCTGCCGCTGTGTTTCAGAAGAGCTGAGGAAATAATATTTCTTGCATTTTCTACGTCTGATTCTGCATTTTAAATAACAGGACTGCTCACAGTGGAAACTCCTTTCTTATGAACAGAACCAAGCAAACTGGGAGAAAAAAATCAGCAAGTCTTGATAGCCAGTTGTCCAGCAGAGTTCAAGGAGACTCGAGGAGCTTTGTAGCACCCTTGTTTGCAGAATGGCTCACTCTGCAGTTCTCCTTTGGCACTGTTTGTGACTTCATATATTGTGAATTAAACCATGCGAGCATTTCAGACAGACTACTGTTGGAAACATGACCAGCTACACAATTTTACTTAATGTTTTGCTTTCTGCTTTTTGGCAAATGTTTTCAGCTCTTCCCTAAAGCACTTTGGTAGGTTTTTGTTTATTGATTTCTATTAAAAGTTCCTATAAATTCCAAGTTCAGAAACACAAATTGCGAGGTGGCTGTCTTTTTTCCTGCAGACCTGCTGCTTTTCTGTTCACATCCTGATGGTGGTGGGCAGAAGCCAGAGTTGGAGAGTTTTCCTAGTGAGGTTTGCTCTTCATGGCAAGGAGCTTATTTTTATGCTAGCAAGGAAAGCTCTGAACATGGGATATTAAAAAAAAAATATGTACTAGTTGAACCAAGAAAGGGTCTGAGCCCAGTTTGGGTCATTTCTTTGAGAAACCTTTAGCTTTCACAGAATAACTTGTTACTGATGCCTTCCGAGGCATCCCATTTCCTCTTAGTTTGCCAAATTATTTTTATTCAGTGTAAATAAGGACCTGCCACCATTATGTGAATTCCAGGAGTTACCAACCTGCCATTGTGTAAGTGTCTCCCGTACACGTTTCTTCAACTGTGAGTAGAAGCAGCTCTATTGCTGCAACTTGTTAGTAACAGTTACGCGGAAGTGTGAAACTGGAGAGGTCAGGCTGACCATAGATAGCGTTTCATTAGATTATAACCGCTCATTCCAAAGCTTCGGGGAAGAGGAGTGCAAACGAGAGTGCTTGCAGTCCAAACCTGGGCCTGGGTTGTCATTTCCAGCTGCTCCCTACTTCACTCTAATGGCCAAAGCAAACCGCTCTTCTCCAGGTGCCCTTTGGAGATGCTGCACTGCTCCGCCAGCCTGTGATGACTGACTCGGATCACCCGGGATAAAATGCTCAGCTGGGGGTTTCTCATTTCCAGTTATTTGAGGGACAAAGAGGCTGTTTGGCCAGGTAACAGCAGTGCAGAGGCAGGGGCCACGTCCAGCTCCCGTGGGATAGCGGGCAGGCACGGAATCGTTCCCATCTGTGGCGGTGCTCGGGGTGCCGGTTCCTGCTGTAGGAGGTGTTGGATGAGGGTCCCTCCGGTCCCCGTGGGCGGTGGGTGCTATGCGGCCCTCCGCCGTGGGCAGTGGCCGTCGGTGTCCTTCCTGCCCGCAGCCGGCTGGGTGCACCAGCAGTACGGGCAGTGCTGCCTGAAACCTTCAACTGTGACAGCTCACCCACTGCCGGGGAGCAGGGGCGAAGGGGTTAATCCTTGAGTGATGGCGGGCGCCCATCAGGTTTTTAACAGTTTAGCTCCTTCTTTGTAGACTTTACTCTAGCCCAAGAAAACGGGAACTCTTCTGTTCCCAATTGCCTGTGCTTTGGGCTTGTCTCACTCCAGTTGTTTCTAAAAGCCATTTCTTCGCGAAGCACGTCAGTCAAGTCCCTGGAGATGACTCCCCTCCCTCCAATTACAGAAACACAGTTAGTCATCTCTTCCCGTGAGCGTCCTCTGCTTTCTAGCTCTGTCTTCCAGAGTTTAAGGTTTTCGGGTCAGGTGCTGAAGAGATATTTGTCTAACATGGAAAACATAATTGGCACTCAGTTGAAGGTTATATAATTAAAGGCCTGTTAATCCCCCCCATGATGGACAGGACTGATGCATCAGTCATCATGCTGATGCTGCTGGCCAGAAAATTGCTTGCAAACAGTGCTGGTAAAGACAGGGTGGTTTTCAGTCTGGATTCTCAGCTGGTGCCCATCAAGGTGGCACCCTGGATGTTAGTAGATGCCTGTTGGGTTTGGGTTTGCTGGGGATCCTCTCTCTCCATCTCCAGTGTGTGAGCAGGCTGGGTTAGAGGGAGAAGGGGAGGATGGAGGGTGTTGGGATCAAACAGCAAATGGTGGCTGCTCTGTTGGTGGGGCTGGTCTCCAGCTCTACTGCGCAGGTGGGAGAAAATGGATATCCTCCGAGCGCTCCTGTCCGTTCCCTAGGCAGCAGGCATGAAGGGTGGAAAAAGGCTTTTCTGCCTGCCTGTATTTTTACATGATTATGTGAAAAGGCTACTTAAGAGCAAGTTCATTTTAATTGAAAGGAGGGTGCCTCTTCAATGCAGCAGCAAAGTAACTATGGAAGCAGGGGAGCGACAATGCAGGCGCTGTCGGGGGCTGTGGTTGTGAGTGGCTGACTCATGGAGACCTCCAGAGCACTGAAGAATGTCGTTTTCTCTGTTATTGCTTCTGTCTTTGCATTAATGATGCCAGCAGCCCTTAATTTTGTTTTCTACCGTGCGCCTTTTCCGTTTAACATGCAGCAACAGCTCCTGGGTTCAGTGGCCATCGCCATTTGTTTGTATGACTGCTTGAAGCTGAGTGGCTTTAGAGTCACGGCTAGCGGGCTCTCCATGCCTGGAGAGACTGCCCTTTGCCTCTGCGCACTTAAATGGTACTGCCCTGGCCAAACTTCTGCAAGGAAATGTGAAAGTGTCAAAGCAGTGCGTTACGGGAGCGGGGGAAACAAAGAAATTCTGTTGACGAAAGTCAAAATGTGCCTTTCTGATGCCTGGATGCCCAAGAGCGTCCTCACCCTCCGATGGGACTGATGTGCCACCGTTGAGTCCTCCTTTGTACCAGGACTCTGGGGTGAGCCAGCGCATGTGGGACGATGCAGGAGAGGGAGCTGGGTCCTGCCTGTCTGTCTGGGGCCGGCGCTGGGCTCATGAGCGCGCGGCGAGCGTGCAGGAGGCGGTGACCCTCACCGAGCTCGCGGTGGAGGCTGCTGGCTGTGGGTCCGATGGGCACAAACTGCAAATTCCCGTTACTCGGAGCAGGGGGTGGTGAAAGCTACGGGAGCCTTGGCGAGTCTCTGCATTTGTTGCTGCTGTCTGAACTGCCTTGAATGACCCCTGTAAGAGTCAAGGAGAAATCTTTGTGCCAGATACAAAGATCAAATGAGCAGCAGTAGCTCAGATCTGGAAAAAAATAGGAAGAGGTAGGAAATTGAAAACATTGGAGAAGCGTTATTGATATGCCTTGTATTTCTGTGCGTTGTCAGGGTTGTTAAGAGCTGTTCTGGAGACCACCTCGGGTTGTAATCCACTATGAAAAGAGAACTAGAGATCAAATCTGTTGGGGTTTTTTTGGTGTTTTTTTTTTGTTAAATCTATATCAAACTTGCTCAGGAAAGCAGAGAGCTGTAAAGCAAGTCCTGTGTTGGCACCAGCAGGAGTGGGAATGTAAAATCCATATGGGATGTAATGAAATTTCCACTGACCTTGTGTGGGAGGGAAACGCTTGTCGGCAGGGGAATGTGAAGATTTTAAAAATGTTTTGTTATGAAACTGGTACCTTTGTATCCTGTAGGAACGTAGCAGTGGGTTTTTAGGGGGCTTAATTCAAAGGCGGTTACTCTTTGCCGCCCTCGGCTCCAGTGAATGCCATCGTTAACTGCAGAAGTTGTGTAACGGGGACACAACTTCAAAGGGGGTGCGTATGAAGCCGTGCTGTAACGTAGCAGGCATGCCGTACCCTGGGAAGCCGTTCTGATGAGCTCAGTGGATGACAGCACCAGCCTGCCATCTCGCATCCTGGCTCTGCTCGGGTGGAAAGCAAGGGAGCTGTCGGAAGCCATGACTGCGTAGGTGGTCGTCTCCTGTTGATCCCATAAGGCATCGCAGCTCTTGCACAACACAGCTCCTGGAGAGCAGTCTTCCTGATGAAATCAAAGCTGCAGTGCTGCATACACATGATCTTTCTGTAAAGCCTAGACTATTTTTCAGCAAATGCTGGAGTCCCAGCTACCAAGGACTGGAATAGCTTTCAGGTGTGATGACTGAGTACTGCTTTCTGGAAGTTCACTCAGCTTCTCCAGGCATTCCCGTGCGTTTCTGTAGCAAACCCAGGGTAAACATTGCTGTGTGGCTTTCTTCCTTTCTCCCCAGAGAAAGTGCCATTGCAAGGGGAGCAAATCTATTTTCTGTGTGTGAGTGCAAATGTGAAGAAGAGGGGATGGAGAAGCAGTGTTGTTTGTGAGGTGTGCAGCTCTGTGTTTTGGCATGGTGCTGGGTACCACAGGGGTAGGATACTGCTTATTTTGATGCAAGACCAAGACACTCTGATGCCAGTCATTTTGAGACCTCATTTGCAATGAGAACTGAATTTCTTTTTCTCCATTCTTTTAGCAGCCTTTTTTTTTTTTTTTTTTTTTTTCCTTCAAAAGGGTATTTCTAGCATTGCTTATATAGTGGAATTGTCTTTCATTTCAGGGCGTTCTGCAGCTCAGCTGTGAATGAGGTCTGATGTTTGTGTGCAGCAGATGCCCCGAGTCACAGGGGAGCCCTGACCGTGCAGCACTGCCTGGGTGGAGGCAGCAGATGAACTGAGCATCCCTGCTGCACATCACCCTTCCTCCTCTGCCCGGGGCCTCAGCCCTTCTGGCTCCTGTGTCCAGCGTCCTCGTGTCTGCAGATGGGATGAATGTAGGTCAGAAACGAGTTAAGAGTGCTTTGGCTACTGCAGGGATGGTTACATGGTTATCCAGACAGACTCCAGGAGCGGAAAGTAGCTTTGCTAGTGGGCAAGTGCAGTGTGTTGAGTCCCTCAGCAAGACTCTGTATGAGCCTCAGATGCATTTTTATGAACAATTGTGCTATCCTCTCATAAAGTATCAAGAACATAAAGGAAGTGCTGTAAAAGCGGTGCCCACGGAGGATCCCACATAAGGTGACTGATTAACTTTGGAGCTTTCAGCATTTGTTATTTCCAAGGAACTTTTGGGTTTTAGGTGACCTTCACACAGCCTGCAGCCTCCAGTCCCATTACTGCCATCGTTAAATTACACAGTAATGAGATTGCTGCACGTGTCCTTGTTCCTGCAGCTCTCCAAGTTCACTTGTCAGGCTGTGAGTGGCTCAATCTTGCACAATAGTAGTTCTACGAAGAAATGTTGACAAATATCAGATTCTTACAATGGCAATTTTAACCTCCTCCACGTGGGATCCTCACAAATTTAAAGAGCTTGAAAATGTCCATAAATCTTTTGTGATTTCAGTCAGTGCTTTGCATGATCATTACTTAATAATTTATCAATTCAGCATTCAGTATGGAGTAATGATTGTCTGGATAGGACCATGCTGTAGCTGTGAAGTTGTGGGACAGCCCGATGCTGGCAGGGGACTGGTAGGGCTAGTCTGTCCTGCATGTATATGTGTATATATATGTTTATATATATACACATATATATGCATACTCAAGATTATTTCATGCATTGGAATGACACCGCTGTATTGTCTTGGTTCAGGTCATTGAGCTTCCCAATTACAATGCAGCGATTTCACGTGCATGTGCTCAGGCAGTACAGGTATTTTTAGTTTGCTGTGGCTCTTGTGGGTAAGTTACCGTTTGTCATCTAGCCATGCTGAATTTGCAGAAGGAACCAAGGATGAGGTCTAGCCCTCTTGCCAAAGAGCTTTACCAATTTTAGGAGTTCCTTCTTAGTACAGGCTGAGTCCTCCTATCACGTACACAGTGACAGTTCAGTGTGCTGCAGCCGTGCACCAGAAGTTTAAGAAAGTACAGCTCCAGGTGTTGTAGAAAATCCAGGCAGAAAGTCACCCAAGAGTTTGCATTTGCAGTCCCCCCCTGGTAATCCTTGTAGGTGGCTGAGCACTTCCTTGCAGTGCGGGAGGGCTCAGCACCTCTCGCAGAAGGTGCCCGTGGTCCGGCGGGGCTGGCAGCGCCCAGGGTTCCCGCTGCGATCGCCGGCAGCTGGAGGAGTCCCCTGGGAGCTGCTTCCTCCTCTGCCTGCCAGGCTGGCGCGGGCTTGCCAGGAGCGTGCCAGAGCCTGCCGTCCTGCAGCACAGCAAAATCCGTGAGCTGCATGGCGAAGCATTTGAACTGAACAAGCACCCACAAATACCCATCATCTGTCTTCCTCCTGTCATGTCCATGGGCCTCTTGGCTGACAACGGAGCCTGAGATGTGCTGGGGAAAGGAAGCTTGGGGCTGCCCATTTCAGTGAGCCCTGATGCACAACTTCTCCAATAACCACAAGTGGTATTTCTCCTGTGTGTGTGTGTGCGTACGTGGTGGTGTGCACGTACGTGATGCACTGAGTTTGGGAGCTAACTGTTAATGCGTTGTAAGCTCATAAGGTGATGGAGGGGAAAGCTGTGACCTGTGGCCTGGACACTGTCTGAGCTGGGATGTGATGCTAGTTGAAATGGTAAGCTTTGGTGCCACCAAAATCATGTTCTTTCCCCTCTTGCTCTCGCTCTCGTGTCCTCTGTTGCCCCCCTACCCTCGCCTCCCAAAGAGGGCCAGAAGTTTGGGTGTTTGTAAATCAGTCAAACTTGATGTTTTAAGAGCTGCCTGTCGGCTTGGATCGGGTGTGGGTCTGGTCCGTCACCAGGCAGTGAGGTGTGGTGCGAGTGACTGGGTGCTGTAGCGCTAGGCTGTGGGTGCTGCGTGCACGCTCGGGGAGCAGCTGGCTGGCCTGAGGCTTTGTTGGTTGAGCGCAGGATTCGCCCTCTGGGTTGCACAGTTCTGCAAGACCATGCAAGGAGGCTGTAGGGTACTTGGGCAAAGAACAGGTGGAGATGGGGCTTCACCCTGTATCTGGTGGGTTGCAGAGCTTGACGGGATCTAGGCACTGATTTGGAAAGGATACGTTAGTACAGAAGGGAGGGAGTTGAATCGGTGGTGGTGCTGTTACTACTAGCGTTAGGCCAGCAGTGAATGGGCACATCTGTGGGACAGAGGGAAGGGACAAGGTGGGGGATGGAGGCTCTCTGAAGTGTCTTTGTGTGCTGCTCGAGCCCCGGGGGGTGCGCACACGGCGAAGGGGGCAGGCGTGATGCTGTGCTCCCGCTGCTGAGCTTCTCCACTGCCTTTTTTGCTAGGTGTGCTTTGCAAATGTATCCTGTTGGGGTCCATCAGCTACAGGTGACCAAAGTGAGAAAAATATGCTTAATCACAAACCTTAGGAAAAGGTAACAATATGTTGTTTATTATGGATTATTTATAAAAATGTTCATGGCATTAAAAAGGCTATTTCTGTGGATGTACTAAAGTGGCGCAAGTGCCTTGTCTGCTCAACAGAGTGCATTTCTGTGCACCATTTTTTTGGGGGGGGGATAAAGCGAAGTTTCTTAAGGTAAGCACATGCAGTAATACACTGTTGTTGGAGGGACCCGCTCACAGGTGAGGTGTCTGCCTAGCTGCTTTCTGCAGATGGGGTGTGCAGTGGTGGGGAGGGCCTGGGGGGGATGCTCTCCCCTTGGGGTCTGGGAACAGGCAAGTCATCGCACAGACCCATTTCACCATCCGACCTCTGTAATTCTGGCTTGTCTGATGCCTCCGCTGCGCAGCTGCCCCTTGGGAAGCCTGCTCAGCCCAATTGTTCTCACTCTGAATATTTTTTTCTACCACATAGTCTCATTTTTTCCTCCCATTTCCATCTCTGCACGCCCCCTCCCCGTGGGGCTCCCCTTCCCGACGGACAGAGCCCAGCTGCAGTTCCTGCAAGAGAGAGCCACTCCCTGCGCAGGCTTCCTCACTGCGCAGTGTTCAAAGAGCTGCTAAAAATCTTCCCCGTGTTTGGGAAGCAGTTTGGAATGTGTATTTCTGTCACACCGCATGCCACAGGTGCTGCACTGCTCCTCTTGCAGAGAGGACGAAGGGTCTGACTGCAATTCCTGAGCAGCGTTTCCTTCTCCGGTGCTTGCCTTGTCTTTCCGAGATAAGCCCCGTGTCAGGGATTTGCAGCCTCAGCTGTGTTACGTGAGAAGGGGGAGCTGGAAAAAATGCAATTGGTCTTTTACCATGGGAGAGAAGTGTCCTCAAAATGAGGCTGGTCAAGGCAAAAAATACAACTCTGACATAAAGAGAAACATTAGAACAGTCTTCCAGTAGTTTGAATATGCTGAACAGAATTCAATGTGCCTGAGGTTATCGGTTACGGGCAGTGCTAGATAAGGGTCAGCACTGGAGAACAGGTCTGTCTGTCTGCTTGTGGGATGCTTGTTCGTTGTAGGACACAGCAGGCACCCTGGCGATGCTGCGGCAGAGATGCAGGCTGCCCAAGGCTCCCGTCCCCTCTTCTGCACAGGCAGCCCCTGGGCATCGCAGAGCCCCTCTTCGGTAAAGGTTTCGGGGGGTAGTAGTGTATCTGTCACAGTGTCTGAAAGTCCTTATGAGAAAGCAAAAAAACCTGGAACAGATAAAGTCTGTGGTGTTTTATGAGCTGGAGTTTGGAGGGTCTGAAAGACTTTTTAAGCCTTTGAGCCAAAGACAAGTTTGACTTGCCAGTTAACCCGGCAGCGCTGGGGGGACGTGGGTGAGAGGAGTATGCATTTACAGTGCCAGCTTCCTTCAGGTCATTGTCACCCGTTATGTCAGTATTCAAACGATCATTTATCAAGAAATAGTATGTTAGTTTACATGCAAAGAATACAGGATTTCAGGTAGTACTAGATAAATTGAAGTATCATTTTCTAGTTTCAAAAAGGCAGTTGAAAAGCTCTCGGGTTGGTCTGTGTGTACTGACGCAGTTGTTTATTTTGACAAAGAACAAGGTTTTAACGTGAGACCGGTGAATGAAATTCTTCATCTCTTTCTTGGAAAAAAAATCTGTTGGCTTTAGCAAGCCTTGAATTAAACCTGACGCTTGTGAGGGAGCCTGCTCTAGCAGTGCCTATGCTATTTGCTCTGAGACAAGGGAAGACAACCCTCCTGGCCAGTGTTCGTTGCTGACGTCATATTTTCTTCTCCTCTCTTGTGTGCATGCAGAAATCCGAACTCAGCTGGTCGAGCAGTTCAAATGTCTGGAGCAGCAGTCGGAGTCGCGTCTGCAACTGCTGCAGGACCTGCAGGAGTTCTTCCGCAGGAAGGCTGAGATCGAGCTGGAGTACTCCAGGAGCCTGGAGAAACTGGCTGAACGATTCTCCTCCAAGATACGCAGCTCCAGAGAGCACCAGTTCAAGTAAGCAGGTGTTTCCAGGGGCAAAATGGTGCAAAATGATGGGCCAGAGACTGCCTCGAACACTAAATGTTTGTTTGTAACTGCACAGTCCGAAAGCGGAGTGAACTAAACAGCATCAGTGGTGACCTTGTCTGTCTTATCCCTGTGCAGGGTTCATAAAAAGAACTAGAAATATTTCTTCCAAGACTTTCACCACAGCGTTACTGACCTGTGCTGCCCAAATTAGACTTACTATGCACTTCTTTGAGCAGTACAATAAAAATATGAATCGGGGAAGGAGTCAAGCCCCTTTATTTTTTTTTTTTAAGAGACTTGAATTCAGCCACTGATTTGATTGTGCAAATAATAGTAGCCCATTTTATAAACCCTGGTTTCTGTATGTAGTCCAATCCTTAGATGTCAGAGTGCTTCACATTGCACACAGATCTGCTTACAGGCTCAGACTTGGAAGCAGTTTCTGGAATCTAATTTATTGCAGTTTTTTAAAATGAAGTATGTATGTTTTCTGTGTACAAACCCGTACAATGTTGAAGCTAGGCAAATCCATAGTGGAAATATTTTGAAACAAAGCTTTGAAATAGGAAGTATGAACTGGATGCTGGAATTGTGTGAAACTGAAACTGATGATGAAAATTGTAAAATCCGTGAATATGTGCAGTTTTCAAAAGCAGCCTCTTTTCAGTTTAACCACACTCTCAAGCTTGGCTAAAACAAAAAAGATCCGAAAAATAAAAAAAGAAACAAACTTGAGGCAGAATTTGAGTCTGGAGGTGACTGTTCTGTGGTGAGGATACGTAGCTTGTGCCATTACACTGGCTGGTTGGTGGCCATGACTTCACGGCTCCCGTGAACGCCACTGTCCCGTCGCTGTTGGAGGAGCTGGTCCCTGCTCTCCGGGTGCACTTGAAGTGTGCCTGGTCGGGGCTGTCAGGCTGGGCTCCACGGGACGATGTTCAGTGTTGGTAGCTGTCGGGTTTTCCTCCGTGCTGCTCGTTGTGTTCCTTGCCATGACTGGCTCTCCCCGGTGGTTTCTCGGGGCGCGGGGTCTCGCTGGGCAGTGTGAGCGGTGCCGCTGAGCTGTGGCTGGCAGGGTCTGTGTCCTGGGGATCAGGCATCAGCGCCTGCAGCATGGAGGCAGATACTCATTCTGGCTGCTTCCCATGCAGCACATCAGCTGAAGGTCCCCACCATTGCCTCCCCTGGCCATAGCATTTGTCTCTGTCTCTTCTTCTGACAGCAGTGTCCATGAAATAGTCTCTCAACTGGGATTATGCCCTTTGCTCAAGATGAAACTAGTGTCATTCAATGGCCAAAGACTGCAGCCACTGTTTAGCTCCTTACCCAGAAAACTGAGGGTTTTGCCTGTCTGATGCACTTAGCCTTGCTAGCCCCTGGCTCTTTTCAGTCTTTTTCTAACCCCTTGTGATTTTTTTTCCTGTTTCAGCTGCAAGAGCAGCGATTTCTGCTGTTACATTACTAAATCCTATTTATTCCATATTACTAAATCCCATTTAATCTGTTTACTCGGTCTCTCTAGTGAGCAAGGCTTTACCGTTGTCTTATGCAAAAGTCTGCTGAAAATGAATTGCCATTCAAATGCTATCTGTTCTTTTTGCATCTGACTGTTGCTTGGCAGTTGTGTGGTGCTGGGCTGGCACTGCTGTATCATGCGTCGGGGATAACTGTCCTGGGGAAGGAATTGGCCAGTATGGGCTTGGGAAGGTCCTCTTGTTCAGAGATGGAGCCCACGAAGGCTCGTCGTGTGTGTGCGCACATGCCTCTCCCATCAGCTGAGAGCAGTATTATGGCACTGCCACTGCTTATTGTGCTTACAATTTTGGAAGGATGCTGTTGTGCAGTATCTGCAGGTGACAATGATTCTCCACCTTTCTGAAACAGCTGGGCACAAGTGCCTGGTGGTTTGTGATGGTATTGATAGCGTTAATAGGGTCAGCTTGATTTCAGTGCACACGTCTGCCGAGTCCTCACTGTCTGTCTCTGTGTTGAGAGAGACTCCCTTAATATATTTTTCTTCCAGATTGCTTTGTACCTGCCCTTTATTAGGTTCATCTGCGCTGCTTCCCCAGCTTGCTCATGAATGTCATTATTCTGATGAGGCTTTTGACACTCTTAAGAAATATGGTATCTTCAGCTCTTCCTTTGTCCCTGTGTAGCCATGTGCAGCAGGCTGTGGCCTGGCCCTTAATAGTGGTAATTGCCGTGATGCTGCTGCTGGATGGTTCACGGTGATTCCGGGTTGACAGACTCATTCATGCTTTTATATGTGGTTGTTTTGTCTGTATGTGCACGCAGAGATTTTCTGGAGTCACCGTGCCTTCCTCTCCACGGGTTCAGTGGTGAGGTGGGCTGCACCAGCCCTGGTACCATGGACGAGAACATCTTGCGTGAGGAGGAGTACGTCTGTGAAGGCTTCGGCTGCACAGCGTAGCTGTAGTGAGCGTGGGCTAGCTTTCTGGTTGCAGGACTTCTTGAGAAGGACAGTCTTGTTTGAGCACAGGGGGGGTCTGCAGCCCGTCTCCATCATGGCTGCGTTGCCAGCACCATTGGTGCGTGCAGGCTGCGAAGCCTGGGTGTGCAGCAGACCTGGATCCCGTGAGGGTAAAGCAGCGGGCACTCCCTGGGCAGCTTGCAGGTGTCTCCCCGCTGGGAGGGGAGAAGCCTCTGGAGCTTGAGTGGGTCCATCGGGCACGGCTGTCGGCACGTGGGGAGACCTGCCCAGGCAGGATGGTGGCAGAGGAGGTCTCCGCTGAAAGGGCCCATTTCTCTGGGACCAGCACGTCTTGTAGGAAAGCGTTGGTTTGACCAGAGAAAACAGTGTAGGTGAAACGTTTGGAACAAATCACTTGGCTGCTTCGTTTAGAGGATCTATGTCAAAGTGTCTCAGTTGGACAATGTGAAATGTTTTGTTTCAGTTGTATAATTTCTGGAATTTTTGATTCACTTTTGATTAATTTGCCTTCAGTACTAAAAGCAGTACTTGGAAAGCAGTGCAGGTTTCTCTCAGTATTGAGATGGAACATGTCAAAATTAGTTAAGCTCTACTCAAGTGTGAAATGTTTGCTGAAATTTCCCTCAAAAGAGAGTTTTTCTGACCCCCCCCAGCTTCCAGGTGAGTCAGGGTCTCAGGATGCCCCTTCAGTACTAAAAGCAGTACTTGGAAAGCAGTGCAGGTTTCTCTCAGTGTTGAGATGGAACATGTCAAAATTAGTTAAGCTCTACTCAAGTGTGAAATGTTTGCTGAAATTTCCCTCAAAAGAGAGTTTTTCTGACCCCCCCAGCTTCCAGGTGAGTCAGGGTCTCGGGATGCCCCTCGGCAGGGTCTCGCCCAGCAGCGACGGGTGGGGACGAGCTTGCTCTGAGGATGCTGCGTGGCTCCTGGGGACTCTTCAGGTCACCTGCCCCGATGCCTGCTGCTGCTCACGGCAATCTCTTTGTTGTCTGCAGTGCAAGTTGGATTAAGACCGTCGTAAATATTCAGCATACATGAATGTATTCATGTTGTGCACAGATACTTCGTGTTAACGTTGGATGCAAAACATTTTCTCCAGCACTGTTTAGTGGACTAAATGCAGTGCAACAGATTGTGTGGCAAATGATCTCTTTCTGAAATGGAAGTGACAGTGGTATTAATAGCACAAAGTGGAAAAAAGAAGCAAAACTATCTCCCTTGCAAAGTGTTGAAGGGATTGCCAGGGATGTCTCTTCTCTTGTACCATCTTCCAGAGCACCCATTTTGGGAAGGGTCTGGTTGGGGGTCTGATTTGGTACGTGTGCTCATGTGCCTCTGATGCGGGGAAGCACTTGAACAGCTAAAAGAAACTCTGAAAGATGTTCCTGGAAACAGGAGCTGGGCCATAGATGGGTTCCCAGCCCGGCTGGGGCAGGGGACCAGCTCTTGCCTTGTCTCCATCTGACTTGCATGTTTTCGGGTCCTTCCGAGCTGTTGCCCGGAGTATCTGCACTGTGTTACTGTAATATTGCTAACTGACCTTGGGGTCAGTGCCCCAAGAAGTCAAGGTAGGACAGAAAAAACAAGCTGTGTAGGGCAGATTGTATACAAAGATCCATATATGTGTACTGAGTGAAGCACAGGGCTGTGCCCAGGGTCAGCATCAGAGCATCCATCTCCCCTGCACAGAAAGCTTCTGTCCTGCCACCAGCAGCTGTGGGAGGCTGGTAAATAAGGATGAAGCTGTGGGAGAGAGCAGCTTGGGGCAAAGAATGGGAATTCCTTGGCTTGATTTAAATCCTCATGTATAATATTTAGACTGGGAGCTTCTGTGTTGGCAGAGATACTTAAGCACCTTTCCTGCACCAAAGAGGAGGTGCCGCTGTGGTCAGCCAGTGGGCAGGCAGCCGTGTGTCTGAGCACGGGGTGTCTGCCGGGCACTGCCATCCCGGTCGGGGCAGCAGCTCTGGGCCAGTACCCGGACCTGCACGGATGACTCCGTGGTGTCTGCCGAAAGGACGTGGCTCTGAGCTTGGTGGAGAGTCCGTGGCGCGCCGGTCGCCTCCATCGCAGAGCTGTGCCGCTGCCCCAGGCGACTGTGGCCCTGGGGAGGGGGAGGCGAGGGGTGGCAGCAGCAGGAGATGCTGCGGCTGGGTGTCCTCCCCGCAGGACGGTGGGGACGGCGCTGTCGGGAGCAGTCCGGCAGGAGGAGGCCGTCGTGCTCGCAGCCGTGTGCCGGAGAGGCGGACTGGCTCTTCGACTGCTGCGCTGAGGGGCCGTCAGGTGCTTGGCTGGATGCTGCAGCGGTTTCTGGGGAGGGGAGGCAGCCAAGAGGAGCTCACACACTTTTCTCTGGGTGTGCGGCGGATTCTAGTGGATATATGTGGTGGAGGAAGGCAACATTAATATGCTGACAACATTCATTTGAAAATTGCATGCCTTTTTGATTTGTTCACTTGACCTTTTCGATTTTTTTTTTATTTTATTTTTTTTTTTACATTTCCCTAGGAAAGATCAGCACCTACTTTCCCCTGTGAACTGCTGGTACCTGGTTCTGACGCAGACCCGGCGAGAGAGCAGAGATCACGCCACCCTGAATGACATCTTCATGAACAATGTCATCGTCCGGCTGTCGCAGATTAGTGAGGATGTCATCAGGCTCTTTAAAAAGGTAAAGCAGCAATGGAGAGTTCTGTTCAGTGAGGATCCATCCTTGTATTTTAGCCTGAAAAAGAAGCTTATTGTAGACTTCTACGCAACTGTGGCCCCCCCAAAGTCTAAAGAGGTACAAAAAAGCTGACATTTTTAAAAAGCAGAGAAAGGTAATAAGACTTTCTAAGAAGTACACATCACATCTTAATGAGGAAACTAGAGAGGAGTTTGGACTCTGGATGGTGAAAATGTAAAACCATAGTAAGGCAGGCCAAATAAAATTCTCAGAGGCAACTTGCTAAAGACATTAACAAAAACTTATCCAAATTCACAAGGAAGAAACCTGCCACAGGGTGTGGAGGGGGATAGGTGGGTGAGGTGCAAAAAGGCTACGAGGTGACAGCCAAAGGCCAACTGGCTTCTTTAGCTTGGTACTCGTTATGGAAGCTTAGACTCTAGAGATTTTCTTGGGTGGGTGGGGGGGGGGTGGGTGTGGTGGTGTTACCAGCCTGAGGAACCTTATCCAACTGAATTGTCATTAGATGTTGCAGAGCAAATCTGTACAAGGGACTATCACTTATAAGTCTTTCCAGATAATATTTATCCAAGAATTTTAAAGAAACTGGGATATAAAACTGTCAAGTGACTAGCAGTGAGGTGTGACCTGATGCTTAAACTGGCATTGGTGCCAGAGAAATGAAAGGTAGAAAACATGATGACTTTTTTTTTTTTAAAGACTCCTGGAGGGCTTCAGAGAGCAGATCAGCAATCCGACTTTAAAAACAGACTTCCTGGGTGAAACTTTGCTAAAGAGCAGAATGACAGGCAGGTAGGCAGATACAAGAGAGGCGTCAGTGCGGCTTTCTTAAGAGAAGAGTCATGCCTCATAAATCTAGTGGAGGTATTTCCAGGAGCCAGTGATCATGTGAGTAAGTTGTCACAGTACCTTCAGTGTCTTAAAGGCTTTGGAAAAGGTCCCTCACTGAAGTTCTTAAAGAAAAGAAGCTGTTAAAGAATAAGGAGTGGTTGTTTTCTGGATTAATGACTGGTTGAAAGACAGGGAACAAAGGGAAGGCGAATTTCAGTGGAGTTCCTAATAAATTATTTGGAGAAAAGGATGAATAGTAAAATGACAAAGTCTGCTGATGATACAGAATTATTAATGATAACCAAATTAAAAATGAGCATCAAAGACTTGCAGGAATCTTGCAGTCAGGTGGACCAGGACTCTTCAGTTGAAAATGAGGGGGGAGTGCGTAATGTGGTAAGAGCATGAAAAGTCACGGGCAGTTTGTAGGAAGTGAGCAGGAACGAGGACCTCGTCGTGCCTGCTAACGTAACGTGGGCGGTCAGCGGTTAGCAGGCACCAGGCAGAAAGAGAAGGTGAAAAGGAAAGACTTTTTAACATCATTAATACTATATATATTATATGACATTTGCAGTATTATGGGCAATGCTACATGTATGTTGACTAATACCATGTTTTTGAAAGTCAGACATGTAACCGGAGTCCTCAGGCAGTCGGACAGACGTGAAGGAGTGTTCCCTATCAGCAGCTGCCCGGCCCGGCGCAGCTTCGGGCTCGGGAATCGCAGCCCTGCAGCTTGTCACATCGTGAATGTGCTCAGTGGCATCACTGGCCCTCTTCCTCCACCTCACTTCTGGGCATTTGCTAATGGCCGCGCTCAGGGACACTGTGCCGGGCTAGGTGGACCTTTCACCTGCTTTTATGGCTCTTGTGTTTTTCTTAATTTTTATCGCTTGTTCTCCAGCTACCCCTGTTGAAAACTGCAGTTGGCGAGCAGCGTGAGCCTGTTGGGATGCTTGCCTCTCCAAACAGGAGAAGGGCTCTCAAATCAGTGGTTATCTTTAGCCTAGCTGGAGAGTAAATTTAATGTGGTATTTTCATTTCCAGTTTCCTCTAGTTTATAGATCTGACCTAGAAATTAAACTGCAAGGTCAGGTTTGGCTTTGCTGATCTGATACAGGACATCATCCCTTTTCCTGTCCTTCTGGCCTCCAGAAATTGGACAGATTTGGGATATTTCGGTTAGTTCAGTTCTAAGTCAGTCTCAAAAATCTCCCTCCCATTTGCATTTTACTTTGAACCCAGTTTTGAGATGTATATTAAGACTATCCTAGGTCTGTGAATGGTATATCTCATTTTGAACCACAGGACAAATCCAGTCAACATTCAAACAAGGGCATAAATGGAGTGTTTGAAGTGTTTTTCTTGTAGTAAGTCAATCCTCAGCCAGGACAAGACGATAAGTATTTCATCCATTCAGCAGAATTATTTCTTTGTGTTTGCTTTTTCCTCTGTCTCTCCCTCCCTCCTTTTTTTTGAATTTAAATTTTAACTTACACAGCGCTTATATTCTATAGAAATTGTTGCTCCTTGTTTCTGCCTCCTTCATCTTCTGCCAGGAGAGGTGAAGTAGCACTGACTGCATCTGCAGCCTGCCAAAGCCAGCACCTGCTTTTAATCAAAAGGAGGCTTTACAATAGAGTTGTGGGGATTTGTGATTTCACTTGCATTTGTCCCTTGAGGTTTAAATTGTAGCAGGACTCATGTGTCCCTGGAAATAGCGCTCAGCTAAATCATGGAAAAGGCTTATTCTGTGTCATCGTTTGCCCTTAATGTGGATAGGGAGGCTGACACTTTTGGGGATATTCAGGTTATTTATTTTTCTTACCCTATTGCACACTGTGCCCAAAAGGGGTTCTGGGGCTGCACTTCCCGTTTTGCAGCAGTGTTTGGTGAGAAGCCTGAGGCACATGGGTGGGAATATGAGCATCCTGATAAAAGGCTTTTTAGGAGATCAGTCCAGCCTTGCAGCTGGTACGAGATTGCTCAGAGGAGGTATCTTTTACTATTTTATCCGGTCTGGTTTTGAGTATGATGAGTAAAGTGCTTGAAGCACTCTTCCTGGGGACGCTGTACCATACAGGACCGTTGGGCAAATAAGCCGGCTCCAGAAGGGTTAAAGGCGTCTGCAGTTGTGGTTCAGCTGTTCGGTTTTGTTGTAGATTGCTCTTTGATGGTAAATTAGGGTAACATTTTTTTCCAGAGATGTCACTTTTAATTCCTCCCATCTAGAATTTATTAATTGGTTGTGACATGCTGCGGGTACACGGAGGAACTGGAAGGTTTTGTGTTTTGTGCTTTCATTATGTAAATGTAAACAATCTCAGCAAAGAAGCTGGGACCTACTGTCTGGAGTATGAGGATGCACATAATTGAGAAGCAATTGATCAGTGCGGTGGTAATCTGCCAAGAAAGATGCTGGGTACTGAGCTGCTTCTCCCCTCGGGTATGCTTGGCAGCAGCGGGGTCGTTCATCAGTAAATTGGGGCGTTGTGTTTTGTTCATCACTGAAGTGTTTTGCCCTCCTGCTGACCAGCAGCATACGGTCCCTGGTGTTCAGCCGTGCATCGCTCAGACACGCCTCTCACCATGGCCGGCCAGGGGGCCTTTTGGCTTACCCAAATCCAAGAGAGAGGGAAAGCAGGAGCTAGAGGGGGTTGAGTTTTTACTGTTTGAGTCGGAGACGTTTAACTGAGCCAACTCCAGGTCTGACCTCACCTCAGCTGTGGTCAGTGATGGCTGCACTGGCCTCAGCAGCAGGGCTTACAGGAGGTATAAGTTGATTATCAAAGATAGAGGAGAAGCTAGATTACATTTCTTGAATCATTGGCAAACCTGTTTTTGCAGGCTGTGCTCCAAGCTGGGGTCCCTGCTGTGGCTGTGTTTGGTGACAGGACAGCTTTGCAGGGTGTTGGTGAGCCGCAGTTGCTCCTGTGAATTGCAGCGGTACCTTGAGGCTCCTTGTTCTGCTCCCAGGGGAAGCCGTGCTCTCTCCAGAGCCGAGGAGCTCATGTCTCATGGCTGCAGGGTGAGCTGCGGGTTGGTGGCTCAGCTAAGGCTGCTGTCTCTTGGGTCGGGGAATTTGCCATCTTCTGCTTGTGGATCACTTCCTTTTTGGCTTAATTAGTGGCAACTTTGTTAGCTTTGAAAGTGCAGAGGAGGTCCTGTCGGGGGAGATGCTACCCTTCTTCTCGTTGTCCGCTTATTTTAATATCACCGAGCATCGTGAAATGGGGAAAAGCAGACTGTGGCCCTCAGGGAGTTGAGTTGAACTGCGAGGTGCAGAAATCCGCAGGGGACTCAGCAGGGGCTAGCTTCTCGGGACAGCGATGATAGCGTTTGGGGTTTTGATGAGGTTTGGTGGGGTGGAAAATGGGAGATTTTCTGCAGCCGGGATTTTAAACTCCTTCTCCCTGAAAATTTTAATACAGAATCAAAGAGAATTTATAAAGCCAGATGTTATGTTGGTAAACAAATGTACATCACTGAAATCAGTGGATCTGCTTTGGTTGTCCATAGGCGCTGCAGGCAATATATATCCAGTGTCTGAGCCGATTGTTTGGTTCAGCATACCCAAAAAGGAGAAACGCTGTTTTTAGGGAAATACTGTAAGTTACTTATGAAACGTTATTTACCCAAAGTATTTATATTTTTAGAGGGGAGGGGAAAAGTTGTTAGTAAGGTGGTTCTGATACGCAGAAGTAGTTTGGAATCCCAGGAGAACAGAAAACTAGAATAAGTTGAAAAAAACCACTATTGAAAATAAAAAATGAAACTCTAGGCCCTAAGTCACAGTTAGAAAAAAAACCCCTGCAAAGCCAAGAAAAGGAAATGGGTAAAGCTTATAATAAAAATACAAAACAGAGATGGGGACTGAATTCCAGAAATTGGCAGATAGAGGAATTAAATACAGAAGCAACAACTTTTAAATAAGTGTGTGTTTGTCTAAAATATATGCAACAGTGCCCTTAATGCACACATACATATATGTATGTGCATATTGAGTGTATTTGTGTGCCTGTGTGTGCTACTAAGTAATTTAGTAATAACGTGGTACATAAAATCATATGTAGACAAATGCTAAGTGATGCACATAAGGAAAAGCAACTTTCCAACTTGGATGCATAAGGCTGGGCTCTGCACTAAATTTGGGATGAGACGTGGAGTTAAAGCATCAGGTTCTGAGCACGCCGGCTCAGCGCTCGCTAGCCGTCAAAAAGGAAATAATAAAAAGTTAGGAATTGCTGGGAACAGAGCAGAAAACATCGTTAATCCCCTGCAAATCCATGGATCTGTGGCATGCCCACATCTCGAATCCTGTTGTTTTTCTTTCCGCTCCTTCCCTCCCAACACTGCCACTGTGCGTGGTGGCATCAAGTGACAGAGTCTCTCTGTGTTGTGACACTTGCATCAATACTTAACGAGGCACGCTCGGTTGGGGTGGGGTCAGGCAGCAGCAATGGGTTTGCGGTGCGAGGGTGAAGGACTGCAAGCCCAACACGATGGGTAACACGAGGGGTCTGGCTGGCAAGACCTGTCCCCTGGGTCGGGGCACAGAAGGCATCCTCTAGGGACGGGAGCTGACAGGGGTTGCTTTGCTCTGTCACGGTGCCATGTCCCCCAGGATTGTCATGGGTAGCGCGGATTCAGGAACGGAGACTTGGAGAACTCTGAAGAGAAGAAACCTGCCTGTCTGCAGGAGAGTCTGTAGACGGTCTTGGCATCGCTTGTATTTAAGCACAGTGATAGATGTCAGTCAAGCAATCCACAGCCCTTTTGCTGGCCTTTCAGGTATTTTTGAATTGCATCCAAAGGAGTCCCAATTATAACTGTGGAAACTTGTCTCCTTCTTGAATACCTGCAGAGAAAATGTACTGAACTATGGGATTCATCTAAAGGTGGTCTCAAGGCAGGGCGCGGAGATGCTTGTAATTGATATTTGTAAAGGCGGGAACCATTTACAAAATGTGAGTCAAATCTGGATTTGGACTTTGATAGTTCTTTTGTTATGAAACGGGTGGTTGTTCCCATTCAGTGATTTGTTTTCTTTCTTCCCCTTCCTTTTCTGCCCTTGCCAGATGGGGAATACAGGAATCTGTGGCTTTGGTGATCTGAATACACGAGGGTATGATTTGGCTTGCCCTCTGAACTCATGTTGTTCAGCTGAACCCCTGCACACTGAAGCTATTTAATTTTACCCCGCTATAATTCAAACCCCCCCCCCCCCCCCCATCCCTTGTATTTTATCCCAGCAGTTAAACGAACTGTGCATCTTTCTTCTGGCAATGCTTCAGAATTCAGAATTTAACATATTGCTACAATTGAGAGCTCCAACTGCATCCCATCAGTGTGGATGATGTGAAGGCAGGAATAGCAGTGTAGATTGGGTGTTTTCCTGACACCTGGCCCTGCTTCTGTGACCCTCTAGTCTGAAGCCACTATATATATATATATATATATATATGCAATTTTCATAGTGGGAGTTTGCTGGAGCCTAGAGACCCAAGACCAGTGTCTTTCATTAGTGATACCGTGGCTGGGAGCTGTACTGCTGATGGCTGTTAGAGTGAAGGAGGAGCCCACGAGGATATTAAATGTCTCAGCATCTTTATAAAAATCCCAGTAATGATATAATTTACTTGTTGCCCTGGCTGGTTGTAGTTGTGGTGATGAAGGGCAACTGTCCTCTAGTGAGTATGGCTTCTTGTTGCACAGAAACTACTGTTCTCCAAAGCAGGGTAATAAATTTCTGCAGAGAGATTTTTCGAGTCGGGCACCATGTCATCTGGAGACCAGGAGCTGTGTATTCAAGCTGAAAGAAAAACACAGATGTTGGCCACAGAAGTGCCATGGTGTTGCTGGTTAGATAGTTGCGGGTGCCTTTGGGGTGCATGGTCAGCATGGTTAAAAATGGGCCAAGAAATCCTCGTGTCTCCTACTTTGAATCTCTTGGTAGAAGACATGAAAGATGGGGTGCATCTTCTTCACCTTCAGACTTCTGTCGTGTATCTGAGTTGGTTCTCTGAACTGCTGTGGAGAGATGGGCACGTTTGAAGTGCCCTCTGGTCTGTGCTAGTGCCTGCCGTGGGATGGGGTGAGTTTTGGCTGTCCTGGTTCTTTGCAGCACACACGGGTAGCTCAGCTGCAGGCGTGACATTGCAGATGCCAGACTGGGGCTGGTGAAGGCCATGAAAACCTTTGCTGTTTCTCTCATTTTGTTTACCTCGGCATGCTGGGTCTCTCAGTTGATGCCTAAGATGTTTTCCATCAGAAAAACATTCACAAGTGCCGGGAGTGGCAGACCAAGCCAGAGGAGGCTTTCTGAGCTGAGACTGCTTTGAAAAGCCCAGGGGCTGAATGCAGTTCAGAGCGGCTCTGGGTGGCTTCTTTTCGGTGGTGGCTCAGCCTGCAGCTCCTCCTCGCAGTCTCCCCTGGTGTCACACATGGCTTGAAAGGCGGGTGGTTTGGGTGGGGGGTACAGAGCTGCAGGAGCTCAAGAGTGGAAATTGGGTTTGACTCTCCAGCTCTTCCTGGTTCTTCAGCACGGCTGCTACCAGAACTGCTCTGGAGGTGGGCTGGGGTTTGAGGGATTTCCCCTGCTCGCTGCCAGCCCTTGATGCTGACATTGAGGTAGATGTGATAAGGTGAGCTTGCAAATGCAAAACGCAGGGAGCGTGTGGCCTCTGTGCTATTGTCTCCTCTTTCCCAGCAGAAGCTTTCCTGGGAAATGTAGGACCTGGAGATGGAGTGCTGATCACTTGCGTTGAGGAACGGTGTCTTGTCAGCGAGTACTGCGGAGCTGCGCAGATACCTAAGGGTATCACGGAGCTCCTGCAAAGCGGTGCTGCAGTGGGGACCTGCAGGTAGGTCGGGGAGCTCCGCAGGCGGCACGGGGGACCAGCGCCTGAGCATCCCCAGCCTGCAGCTTAGCCTGTGCAATTGAAATGAACAGCCAGCCTCCCTGCCTGCTCCGGCGGACGGGCAAGCCCTGCTAATGAGGGAAGTAGAGGAAGAAAACTCAATTGGGTAAATTTCCCTGGAGCTTCCGCTGTGAGTCACCTTCCTGGCACAGGAGGAGATTATCAAGGCAAGTGTGTTAATGTTGCTAATAGGCAGGCAATAAATGGGGATGCTAAGATATGTCACTGCAGAGATCTGACTTGATCTGTTGTCAGAGTGAGTCTCCATCACCGTGAAATCTCACAGCGTGTCCTCCTGGCAGAGGCAAAGCCTGGGTGAGGGACGCACCGCTGGCCCCCTCGGCCAGGCAGGTGTTGTTTCCCCTTTTACCTCCTGCTGTGGCAGAAGGAAGGAAGTTTGCCGCTTCTTACATGTACGGAATACAGGAAATTGTATGTTTGAGACAGAGCATTGCAGTGTCCGAAATAACCGTGCTGCGTTATTCCCCAGTGTGAGATTTAATTAAGTTCTGTGACAGTGAATTTAATTATACCCCATACTGCAGTGCCCTGGATGGATATTTAATGAAGAAGTGGTGTCTGTCTGGAAGGGAGTTCTTTTCTTTGTCTTTAAAATAAGCATTCTTCGTTGCCAGTAGTCCGTGTTGTTTCTTCCCCTTACTTTGTCTGCAAGCGGTAGGAATTTTAATAAACCTGCTAAACTGAAGCCATTGCTATCCCAGCAAGTAACTGTGTTTTTTAGCAAGAATGGAAGGCATAAAACAAGTGGCTAAATTGGAGTTTGGGTTTTGCAGATGGTGCCAGGGAATTGGAATGACCTTTTGGCGTTCTCTCATAAACACACAAGTGTAATTTTTCTGTTATAAAAAAGGGAGGCAGCAAACTCGGAGGAGAGGCGATTCCTTCAGCTTCTCGCCTGCCTGCGTTTGGAAGAGGCTCCAGCATCATGAGGTTGGACGCTGCCCTCTTGGATGCCAGGAGACTTTTGGCGATGCCGGAGACCACTTTGATCTCCAGCAACAGGATGCGGGGTGTTTGGTGTATAGTGTCTATAAGAAAATGGGTCTTTAAATGTAGTACCCACCTGTGGTCCCCCTGTGTCAGTGGGACTCATGGGAACGACACGCTGCTGACAACTGAGCCATTTTTTGTTGCTCTATTTAGGAGTCTAAAATTAGGTTTGAAAATTACGGCTTTGTGGACTTCCCCTCCACCACACGGAAAATCTAGGGCAGAGGCAAGAGCTGCAGCTGACTTTGGACCATTGCTCCTACCACAAGCTGATCTTCCTCCATTTGCTTTGGGAAAGGCTCAGTTCAGGGCCCGGGCTTTGACTCATGACAGCAGGGTCAGCTGCAGGGGTTATGTGCGACGTTGAACTCCTGCAGGCTTGGGGCCTCTGGGTGCAAGACCCCCATTTGTAGACCCTGACTTAAATAACTCATATTCTGGATGTTCCCTTTTATCTGGGAGGGATGCACGCTTTTAATAGCTCTGTTGCTTATTAGCAAGCCACAGTGAGATTTTCGAGACCAGCTAGTGACTGCCAGTGTCGCGGGGAGGGGAGGGACTGGGGTTTCCAGCAGACGAGGTTTCCAGATGGCTGGGGGTACTTAGCACCTTCCGGTAATTGGCATCTTCTTGGCACCTCGTGCACATAAGAATGGGAGCAGCGTGCATCAGTCACGCTTCTGAAGATGGGACTCTTCCAAATACCCTGACACTAATTCACAGATAAACTATAATTACTGGATATTCACTGAATGCAGAGTGCTTTTACTCTTTAGATTCCTTGCTTCACTCTTTGCATTCAATTCTAACTTTTAATAATCTAAGGTTAAACTTTTCAAGTATGTAGGTTGTCCAGTTAGCTTTAATTAGAAGACCTCTCTGTGTCGTGGGCTTCTTTAGCAACCCAGCCAAGAAGCTGATGGGATGTTTTCCCTGACTGTGTGCACAAAAATGCATGGAGTTATTTGAGGAAATCTGAAAGAAACTGCTCGGGTTTTTTGGTTTGGGTTTTTTTTGGCGGGGAGAGGGGGGTGTCTATACTTAGTTTAAACACATCTTCAAGCTATAATAAATGCTTCCTAGCCAAGAAGATTCTACAGAGATGTGGGGTGTAATTACAAGGGAGGCAGGAAAGCAGTGCATGCACATCTGCAGTAGCATCCAACTGCTGGATTTCTGAGTAGGAGTTGACCTGATCTGCAGCCGAGCGTAGATGTTCAGCAGCTCCCCAAGTTGTGGCCTCTCCCGTGAAATGCCATGTTCATGCTGTAGGAGGTGAGCGACTGGATCTGCTTCCTCCTGCTTGGCAAGAAAAGTGAAAATACAAACTGATAATAGGATTTCAACAGACCAGGGGGTGGAGGGAGGAAGATGCCATGAGTTTTTACACTCGCAGTGAGATTTCTCGTAAGCATGCTGAACTTTGGCTGTTGCGGTTGTGAAATTGGAAACTTTATTATATAACTGTGGTGTAGCTATTTCGTAATAAAATGTCCTTTTTGAGGGAGACTTTGGTTCACTCAGGTCAGAATAGTGAAAATGAGCTACTGAAGACAAAATGGGGAGGGTGGGTCACGGTCAAGGTGAACCTAAAACCTTGAAATACTCGTGCTAGGAAGCCCTGATAATCTGCGTTCTGAAATATCAAAGTTGATTGGAAATTGCAAATCCAGTGGCAGGTGTCTCTAATAAATCTATCAAATCGAGATAGATTGACAGGTGATGCTGTATGATTGGAGAATGCAAATCTAAGCAATTCGTGTACCCACAAGTGTTTATTGTATAATTTTACAGGGGAGCTAGTTTAGCACTAACACAGAGCCAGCTCAGTGCGGAGAATGCAACAGCCACTTACCCACATCCAGTGATGCAGGTTTTGTTGAAAAATAGTCAAAGTCAAGCTATAAAACACTTCTGGCTACGGAGCAGGCCCAGCTTTTGTGCACTCTGCCAGTCTTAATGTGAAACAAGTCCCCAAAGTGGGGGAGGGCATTACGTGTTAGATCCACACAGTGAGTTGGCTGGGCTGGAGACAAATACTGCCAGTGGAAGGGCAAAGCAATATTGTCTATAATTCTAGATTCATCCCTGTGTGTTTGCAGGATAAATAAATTAAATTGTGTGATGTTCCTCATCATGGTCTCTGGAACCCAGGTTGGGTGACCCAGGGACAATCATCGACCTCAAATGAAAATGCAGCAATTCTGAAATAGTGTGAGGATTTGCCGTACTGTATGTGTTCATGTTTATAATCACGCATTTTATTTTGTTAAGGATTTGTAGAAAATTAAAGGAAATCAAAATACTAGTTTACTTTTAAACTTCACTGTCACAGGCAGACTGGAAGAGGAAGCCATCTGTATTTTGGTTTTAATGTTTAGAAATGGAAAAAACGGAGCCCAGATGTGGATTGGCAGCCCTGTTGATGATGTCTTTTCAGCTCCCGGAGCAGGAAGAATATCAGACAGGATTTCTGAAGTGGTGTAAATAAGGGCCCTGGGGCATTTCTCATGCGGCAGGACTGTTTCATTTTTTAAAATAATATATAGAATTAAAATGTATATGGTTTTGTTAACTCTACTGCAGAGCAAAGAACGGCAAGTCTCATGTTTGGCAGGGGAGCCAGGAGAGGGCAGATCTCCGAGGGGGCAGAAGGTATTTAAGACGGGCATTACGCGAAGCCAGTTGTGCTGCCAGGGTCCGCCCACTCCGTTGTCAGCTGAGAGGAGGAAAGAAAAACCCTACAAGCATGACAGCAATGTGAAAAAATGCAGCTAGATAGCGGCAGCATAAATAGGTTGCTGTGGTTTTGTTCTCTGTGGGATGGATGTGAAAGCCTTTGCTGGGGATTATCAGGATCCGCTTGGGCACAGAGGTGGAAGGGCTTGGAACAAGTACTTCTGGCTTTGTCAGGATTGGGTTTCTCACTTGGTTTAAGAAAAGAGGAGAACAACTCACTGCTTCCCTGTCCTACCAGCTTGCCAGCGTCTCCAGACTGTTCCTTCTGCTGGTGCCACGGTGTCCCGCAGGAGTACGCTGGCACCACTGGAGACCTTCTACATACCTTTGACCAGCTAGTCGGGGAAAAAACCCGTCACCTCATTTCTCCTTCCTGAGTTTGAACTGGTTATTTGTAGGGATCCCATTCCCCCTTTCCAGACCTCCTGTCTATCTCCAGAGTGTGATGCCCTTCGAGTGGCGTGAGGTCCTCTGGAGCCTTGGCGTGCTGGGAGTGTTTGGAGCGAGGGCTGAGCGTCTGTGTGCTGCTGCTGGCACTCGACCTGTGCAGGGCCTTGAGGGCAACGCGCTTCTGCTGCTGACCACAGCTGAGGACGTGCTTCTGGTGGGGTAGTGCTATCACAGTACTGTTCATGGCGTGTGCAGACCGCTCTTGTGCATGTGGCTTGGAGAAAGGATTAAGATGCATATGCATGGAGCATTTGGAAGTCACGCAGTTTTACTCTTCCCTCCAAAATGTATTTTCCTTTCAGAAATGCTTATTGTGAGCATAACAGTCTCAACTCTTCTTCATTTTGTCTTCCAGAGTAAGGAGATTGGCTTACAGATGCATGAAGAACTCCTGAAAGTCACCAACGAGCTTTACACGGTGAGTAATGAGCTGATCCTACCCATGTCTAGCCTGTGCAGCGAGGGGAAAGTAGGCAATGTCATTTGTTAGAACAAAATGTCTGTTCAACGTTTCGGTGACTTGAGGAGGCTCACTCTCTCTCCTGCCATCCTGTGGTACAGCCCGTTCGTTCCTCTTGCACGTGTTAGAAACGTTTCACTCTTCACTGGTTTTGACAGCAGCAGAGGAGGATTTCCCAGCAGTCCTACCGTGAAGGGCTTCTGTGGCCGCATCAGGCAGCAGATCGTGCCGTCTAACTGTTTCATTTAAGCATAAATGGAGATGTTTTGGGCATGATCCGGTGCGATGCCTGGTGTCCGTAATGGTCTCACCTGCCGGGCCTTCTGCACTGTGTTGCCTTTAGGCCCCTTTCAGTTTTCACTCGGTGATTTCTACCAGGTGCTAATGGCTCAGAAGCCATGCTTTGAGTTGGCAGTGCCAATTTGTGGCTGAAACCTGACCTGCTCATGTGAGTCTGGTGGCCTGTGGATGACGACTGAACATGACCTTCTGCTGAGGAATGCATAAAACTTTTAGCTCGTGTGTGTACTCAGCTTCATCTCCCTGCTCCAAGGAGCACTTTGGTTGGGGAGCTGTCTCTGTGCCTCCGGGTGAAATTGTACGCTGTTATTCAGGACATTGCTCTTCAAGCAGGTTTTCATAGTAGAGCAGTAAAAGTCTTTGTGTTACTTCTGTCTCTCGCCCTGTAGCAATTGGTTTTTTTATTTTATTTGTGGTTTAGGATCAACAAAGCAATATAAAGTCTGTCTTGTGTTGGAAAATTGAGATGACACATTTGCTTTCTTTGGTTGTATCTGTTACTGATACATAAATAACACTGCAGTAGGTTTATTCTTAAGCAATCATTTTATTCCATCTTTTTGAAAAATAGACCTAAACAACACAGCATGAATGATATTATTTGAAATTTCTGCCATAAATCTTCTCTTAACAGGTTTGTTTCTGCATTGGTTGTTGAAGAATTCAGTTTTTGTGAAACCTGCAGTGTGGGTGGACAGCCAGGTTGGATTAAAAAGCCTGTGTGAGATTTGGGAGTGCGTTGTTGATGGTTGAATGTCACAAGCTGTTATGGTGACTAATTAAGATTAATTACAAAGGCAGCATGACAGATGCAAAACAAGGAAAGATTAACAAGGGCTGGGATAACCTTAATACCTGCGGACCAGTGTACTCAGAACCCAAACACGGGACAGGAGCATCACCTGAGGGACATGGTTAGGTCAGTTTGAGGATCAGAAGTGTGCTGAGGTCTGAAGTGCGTGCAGTTGGCCAAGGAAGAGCATAGAGTAATTTTGTTCCCGCTGAGTCTGTGGCAAAACTCGTCTTCACTGGAACTGAGATTTCCCCCCATTCATTGCTTTGCTCCCACATGCTGAGCAGAATGTGTTTGAATGGTGAAGCAGACTGGAATGGCTGGAAGAGCTTTGTGTTTTCTTTGAACTGACCTTGCTGCTAAGATAACAAACTGTGTCATCTGGCTGGGAAGGAGCAGGGAAGAGACACGCTTATTTCAGAAACGATGATGAAACATGAAGAAAAAGCAGGCCCTGTCTGGCAAACAAGATCATCTTAAATCTGTTCAGTGCAAACCAGCTCCCCTCCAGTCAGTAGTTTTCTGTCGCTGAGACGTCAGGTAAAACAGGCTTAATTGCATACTTGGCTTGCAGGTTGATCCAGTGTGCTGGCGTTGCTCTGGGACATCTTCGGGACTGACCTGGAGTTGATGTGTTCATTGCAACATGTTGGGTACCCAAGAGCAGCACATTCAAGAACCGTGGCTGCTGACAAAATCAGATACAGAATAAGGACCCCTGTCTCAAAGGACACCAAGCTGCTTCTTGTAAAATGTCATCTGTCTGCTGTCAATGCAAGGAAGTCGTTATCTTGCCTATGGCCAAGCCTTGTATCCATAGTACATCTGTGCCCTGGCTAGGCTGCTTTTTAAGCCTTTCAGAGGGGGATTCTGTCCACTGTGTGGAAACTATATAATTTTTTTACAGGCTTCTCAGGCATTCACTGTCTCAAACTTAAGCCAAAATAACTGAATTGATTTTAATTCAGCCTTGTTGCTGTTCTGATGCAAGTCACCCTGTGGACTTTCTGTGTGGAAAGAACTAAACCCAAAACCCACGCTGATTTTGATTAAAAAGGAAGTAGATGACTTTCATTCTGAAGTAAGAGTTGCTTGTGACCAGTTTTGCACAGAAATAATTTAGCTGTGAATTAAAGCCAGCTTCATTCTTTTGATTCCTGCTTACAGACTCCAGCAGACAGATATCAAGTTGGAGTCCATAAAGGTTGGAGGTTCTTTGTTCCTCTGCTCACAGGTCCCTTTCTGTATTGTATGCATTCCTATCTGAAGAATTCAAGCCAAAATTAGGGTAAGAAAAACAGTAACCCCAGAGCACCGTTCTGGTAGTGTTTTCTGTAGGCTCCGGCAATGATGTGTGATTTGGTGTATGGCACTAACAACGGGCTATTTGATGTATGGGCTTTGTTTGCCATAATGCAGGGACACGGCTATAGCTGAAGGCAGCCCGTTGAAGTGCACAGAAGTACTGTGATGTGAACCGCTGCGATTCTTTGTCGCGAGGTATTATAGAAGAGGATTAATAACTGTGAAATGAATTGTATTAATTAGAATAATATCTACAGATACATTACCCAGGTTAAAAATAACAACAATAGTCATAATTCCCTGTGTAGCAGGACATGAATTGGCTGGAGGAAATTTTCCCTTTCCATCGGGAGCGCTGCAATGGGAGAGGCCATGCTTCCGTGGTTAGCAGGTGTTTTCTTGCGAGTGTCATGCTGTAGAAATCGTTGACTGTATCACACGGTAGAAATGCGTTGATACGTTGCTCTGTATCACGCCATAGAAGTCTCCTCTGAAAAGGTCGTGTTTGCTTTCATGCTCCCATAAAAGACCAGGGAGATGGAGGTCAGCGTCCATCAGTCTGATGGACTTGTCCCTTTCTCAGACCTTACGCCATGGGCGTCCCTTAGGTTGTACCGTAGGCTCCATCCAAAGAGGAGGGGGCTGGCCTCTTCGGCAGGCTTTCACCCGTGGCCATGCGCGCCTCTGCTTCACCCTGTGCACTGGGCTTGTGTTTGGTCTCCTCAACTTCGGGAGGGCCTGAGCCTGTGCTTAACACGGGTCGCCCGGTTTCTGATCTGGCTCCTCTGCAGGGTCAGAACCTTAATGATGAGCTGTTTACAAATATAAAGCACTTCTAGTTGAAGATAGCAAACAGTGCCATTTATGGCCGGTATTTTGGCAATGGCCTTTATCCAGAACATGTTATTAATATTGGAAAACACAACTTGTGTTGTTAAATAACTAACGAACATTGGAACATATTTTTCTTCTTCCACTCCAGCTAATTAACTTATTTGCAGAAAAGATCCCAGGGACGCAGCTGTGGCAGTTTTTCTTTATGACACAATAGTGTAAGACAGGGACAGCGTGACTTGATTGCAAGTGCCGAGAAGGCACAAGGGAATTGCGGATCAAAGGGCTGATTGCTGCAGTGCAGGTAGTCCCCATTCAAAATTAAGGCAGATATTAAAACAAACAGAAATATCCCCCAAATTTTCAAGTGCGAGCTGTGCTGCATGGCAGCTGATGAGGAACACAGTCGACAGAGTGAGCTGTTTAAGGCATCTGTTTCAGCAACGTGGATGCCGAAGTCTGGGGAAAATATTTTAACATGATCAGGTTAGGTCCTTTGCACTTTGTTAAAGAGACTTTTAGAGAAGTTTTAAACCTGGTTCCCATGTTACCTTTTCAGGTTCAAGCAGGGATAAATTATGGAGGAGGAAAAAGGGCCTTCATTAGGGAAAGTTTCTCTGGTCATTAGCAAATAAGTCGGTAAGAGCCTGTGCAAAGGTACCGGACAGCAGGGGGGCTCGGACCCCCCTTGCAGCACTCTGAGCGGTGGAGTCCTGCCTTGCGCTCCGGCTGCCGACGTTCCCCTGCGGCCGTGGGGGCCGTTGGAGCCAATGGGCTACAGCAGCGTGTCCCCAGGCCTGCGGCAGAGCAGCGTAGCTGTGGGTGAACGGAGACAACCGATGAATTGTGCTGAAGTTTTTCTGGTTAGGTAACCTTCTCATAACCTTCTCTTTTTCACAAAAATCACACAATTTGGACCACTGTTTATTTGTTGGGCTTTTCTGTTGCATTGCGTTATGGCCTCTCTGGGTGCTGGGGAAACCTCTCTCATTACTGCCGGACTGCGCTGAAGTGCAGGACTTTTCTTTTTCACTTTCCTATTAGTTTTTCCCAAAAAGATGGAGACAGCGAAGATGAGGAGGGCTCAGCGAAGCCCTCTAGTCTTTCTCCTTAGGAAAAACCCAGAAATTGTCTGTTTCGTGTGTGTCCTCTGACGTTCAATGCAGAAACTGCAGTTTGAAATACGTGGCTCGAATCTGTGTTAGAATTTGCAGGATTTTGAAATAAAGCAGCTCAGAAACAAGGCACAAGCCTTTGCTTACTATTCCTTGCAGTTGCCTAAAATTGTAACTCCCAGCGATGGCACATTTGTGCAGGCTTCGATGCGGCATTTGGAGCTCGTTTGCAGCTGACGTTTGTGCTTGGCAAGAGGAGAGATCATATGTTTCAGCCTAACCTCATCCAAGTTAAACACTCCTCGGTTCCTGCTGACAACCACAGCTGAAGAAAACTGTATTTTCTTCATTAAGGCTTGTGCAAAGTTACTCTGCTTTTGTGGGTTCCTGCTCCTTTTTAACTCATGGGCCTCAAGGCGAGCCTGTCCCGGTGCCATTGCCGGCGGTGTCCAGGCACTTTGCTTGAGACTGATCTTCAGCAAGAAGTCAGGCATCTCGAGCCTTGTCAAGGCAATGTGAAATAAAATATTCAAATCCTGAAGGGAGATGATAAAAGGGGACAATGTGACTAAAGGCATAAAGAGAGAAGAGCAGATGTGTTCCTCTTGCCAGCTCCATTAAAATGATCACAATGTTCCCTTTGGGCTTTTGTATCTGAAAGGAAAGGCTGTGGTAGAAGTTTTGCCTGCAGCAGTTTTCCTGGCAGTAGATCAGCATGGTCTATCCAGAGTCACTGATGGCGATCTTGAATTTAAAGGACTAGGTGTTGCTGCAGTCCACCCTGGCACTGGCTGTGCTTACTGGTGGCAGCAAGAGGACAATTAAGTGGTGATAGGAGACAAACTCCATTTCTGCTTGGAAATTGCAGCTCCTTCACCTTCAAGATGGGATCTACTGTCAGGATGGTAGAACGGGTTACGTTGGTGGGTTGGCTTAGCAAGTTCAAGTGTAGGAACAGAGGGGTTGGGTCAAAAGTGACTTCAGGTTCATTTTGGCCTCCTCACAGTCTCTTGTCATGGAGACCTTTATCCCAGCTGCGATGCACTAGAAGTTATTTCTCATTTCCCTGTAGGAAGATACACAGTGCTCTTTGAACGCAGGTGTGTGCTGGAGGCACATCTCAGCCTGTCCCTGCAACGGGGACTGAGCGGGGATAATGCTTCTTACACCAGCTCTGTGCCATTTCGAAATAGGGCTAGTGATGGGGTTAATTTTAGAGGCTTTCCCTTCCCACCTTGTTCCATGATGCCATAGTGGCCTCAAACAGCCCTGGCACAGCTGAGACTGCTCCATGCTGTCCACGGCTGTCATCTTCTCATGCACTCATGCTTCTTGTGGTTGTGGGGCGCGCGACTCACAAACTTCTGTTTCCTCAGGTGATGAAGACCTACCACATGTATCATGCAGAAAGCATCAGCGCTGAGAGCAAGCTGAAGGAGGCGGAGAAGCAGGAGGAAAAGCAGTTCAACAAGTCAGGGGACATCAGCGTGAACCTGCTGCGGCACGAGGACAGGCCTCAGCGGCGGAGCTCCGTCAAGAAGATTGAGAAGATGAAGGAGAAGGTGGGTGAGAGGGAAGGACAGGGGAGCCAGGCTGGGGCTGGGGCTCCCTGTGGGCAGAAGGGTTTGGCTCTGGCCCTGTCCATTTTCGTGCAACCGTTCCTGTATCCCTGGGCAGGGGTTAGGGAGGCTGTCAACTCGTGTGTGTGTTTTGCTGGAGGGCGGTCTGAGGAGGCCATAATGAGTCTCTTTACTGCTTCTTGGCTGTGGAGAAGTGCCGAAACCAGCCGGTAGCGAGGATTTGACCCAACGTCGGGCCGGCACTGCTCAGCAAGAAATGGGGACGGGGGACATTGGGCAGCGCAGCCTTGGAGGGGGTGGCGGACCTGCATGGGAGCCATGTGGCCACCGGTGACATCTTCCAGGCTGGCTCTCTGGAGGGTGGGCTGAGAAGGATGGCTGGAGGGGCCTTGGAGGCTGATGGCTCCGAGAGCACACGGCAGAGACGGGTGGTGGGAGGTGCTCGTACACCAGCTGCTCGGGCTGGGGCCCGTGGGTCTCGCTGGGGGCTTGACAGTGCCCCGGCTGGGACCTGAGAGGCTGCCCTGCTGCCGAGGAGAGCAGTGCACCGGTGTGCCTGGACCAGCACAGTGATGCTTTCTGATCCAGACAAGGGATGCTGCTATGGGGGGGCTGCCATTTCTTCATGTCTTTTTTTTTTTTTTTTTTTTTTTTAATAAACTTTTTAAAA
>NW_008794173.1:3127418-3140580 GCF_000699145.1 Aptenodytes forsteri | reverse complement strand
TCTAACAATAACCAATAGCTGTCCCAGGGTTCTTTCAGTCAGAGGCTTGGGGGAGCAAAAAAAAAGGGTTGGGTATATAAAATAACTGTGTTTCTTCCTCTGCAGACCGTCTGGGAGTTAAAGAGCAGCATTCAGTTGGCTTTGCTAGTCAAAACACTTAACTCCATTCCAGCTTCAGCAAATCCCCAAGTCTCAGGATCTCCAAAACCGTTTAAATTTTCTGTTAATTTCTGAGAATAAACAATATTTTCCCTAGCCAGGAAGCTTTTGCATGCATGTTGACACAGCACTGGGACACTGTCTAGTGGCAAGCCTCTTTGAAGGGTTAATCTTTTGTGCTAAACCTTTAGACTAGTGATCTGCCTGAGCAAATGCCCCAGATCTGAGCACATCTGCTTTCCTACAGAGTTTTGAATTCTGGGTCTTGTTCTAAATTTTGTAGCTTGGGCCTCTGGGCCAGATTCCACTTTGATACAGCTGCATAAATCTGGAGCAAGTCCAAATGTATGTCAGCGTATCTGGGAGGAAAATTTGGCCCTCTAATTTTGATTGATGCCAAAACCTCCACGAATGCACAGATAAAGGAAGAGCAGCTGTGCCTGGGATGCACTGGGTACATCTGAGCAGAATGCGCTCGTTGTGCGTTGGCTGATGGTACCGGGAATGTTCAAATGTGATGTCCTCCATCCTGGCAAGGGTGCCTGTTTCCATACCCGATACCAAATTTTATTAATTAACATGTCACACCCAGGCTGCAGGGTGCTGTGGGGCCCTGCAGCAAGAGAAGCTGTGAAAGTCGCATCCTGTTTGTGCTCTGACACTCCATTTTGCTTTTTCAGAGACAAGCCAAATATTCTGAAAACAAGCTGAAGTGTACTAAAGCCCGGAACGACTACCTGCTGAACCTGGCAGCCACCAACGCAGCTGTCAGTAAATACTACATCCACGACGTCTCTGACCTCATTGATGTAAGTGCTTCCTCCCCCTGCGTGCATCCTGCCCGTTCTCTACTGATAAGCACACAGCTAAATCTTAAGCATGGTTTGGTCCTTAAATGCACTCTCATGTGGTGGTAATGCAAGGGGTATTTGTTGGGGCTTTAAAATGTGCTTAACTGGGGCCTGAAAATGTACTGTGAATTTGGATTTTTTTTTTTTCCCCCTCCCTGTGGTGTGGTTTTTTTTTTTCCTTGCAGCTCCACACACGCATTTGACTTTCCCCCAGTTGATGTAGGCATATATGAGCAGAACTAGAGCTGCCATTATATAGGAGTCATAGAATCATAGAATGGTTTGAGTTGGAAGGGACCTTTAAAGGTCACCTAGTCCAACTCACTGCCATGGGCAGGGACATCTTTCCACTAGATCAGGTTGCTCAAAGCCCCATCTGACCTGACCTTGAACACTTCCAGTGATGGGGCATCCACAACTCTGGGCAACACTCAGAGTCAGCTGCCTCTGAGCTTTATGTTGGCCACATGGTCACACAACAAAGTAATTGATTCATGTATATGCTACCTATAAACTTCTTTCATCGGTGTCTGGAAAAAAAGATGGAGTTTTTCATTATAACTGCAGGGTATGAACCAGCCTGAACCACTTTCCTGAGCACATAAGCAGGGGAGTCCAGATAGAACTGCATGGTTCAGGCACCTCTAATACACAGTTACAAACTAGAAATCGCTTGAATGTTTTCTGCACTTCTCACGCTGTATCACGAGCATGCTAAGGTCTGGTTGTCGGTGTAGGTTGGCTCTGCCTTCAGAACAGCGCAGACATGGTGCTTTCCTTCATGTTAAAGCGATGGCTTCATGGGCTGTGGCTCCCACACAGCAGGATGTCCTGCAGCTGGAGCTTCTCAAAGTCCAGAGCCTTTAGAAGAGAATTTGCTGTGGGGCAAGCCCGGTGAGCCTGGGGTTTCCTCCTGGCCCACCGATTAGTCTGCATTTGAAACAGATAAACTCTTACAAAGATCAGATACATCCTCATTTTTGTTGTTGAAATGGAATATTTTTCTTTCTACTACATGCATCTGCAGTTTCTATCAGTATGAGCAGGCTCTTGGCTCTCCACAACTTTGGTGGAGTTAAGCAGGTGCAGGCAGTTAAGCACATGTGGAAGTGCTTTCCTTGCTAGGGAAGGCGCTTGCTGAGTTGTATCTGAAGTGCTCATTGCACGAAATAGCCACAGGGCAGGAACTGCTGGAAGCAGGTTTTGTAGTGATGGTAGGATGTGAACGCCTGTGTGCATCAGCGACTCCTACGAACTGCTTTTAAATGATTCAAGAGAAGGGATTTCCATTTCTTCCTTTAATAGGCATCTTCGCAGTGGTATAGATTGCACTATGCAGAGTTTCTTCCTGCCAGAGTTGCTTCAATGAGCACATAAATAACTGAGCTATAAGTACCGAGTTAGTCTTCTGGCTTCATCATTACCTAAGTGTATAATTTAAAAATGTGCTGGAGTGCTTATCTCCTTTACTAACCCACTATCATATATTTATTCTTCTAAGCATTAATTAAAGTAATTCTGATGCAGAACCCCTGATGATTTCGAGATTTTGAGATACGATAAAATATTCTTAGTATGTCCTTTTTGTTCTCTTTACTATTTAAGATGTACTAAGCCATATGATAAAACTAATAGCTTGATCATGGAGACATTTGAACAGCAAGGTGTGATAACACCTTGATTTATCTGTGGGGTATCTGCTTTTTGTTGTGTATATTCTCTCTCTTTCTCATTCTCATTTATTTTTTTAAGCAAGAATGACTTATTTTCATGGAGTTTTGGGGACTTTGATTTCCTGAGGAGTTGCCGAGTTCCATTTTAGTTCTGGCTGTTTATATTATTCCTCCCAACTTTATTTCCTTGCTGACACTTCCACTGGAGTCAGCAGATGGCTTTTCTTACGCACTCCAGGAATCCCTTCAGGGGACTTCAACTAAAGCATCCTCAACTCTGTGCAGCTAAATTCCCCTAATTATATAATCTGTTCACCAAAGAAAACAAAATATCGGACGTGTGAGCTGCACATGGGTGTTCTAATTTTAAATCCCCAAAGGAAGGGCAGTTTATTTGAACAGACTTTTGTACAAATTCAGTATATTTTGCAAGAGCACGGCAAGAAGGGTTTCGGCATGCTCCAGAAGAAGGGGATCCCATTCACTGCGTCCCACTAGTACTGAAAGTGGTTGAAGGAAAAGACAGCCGTCGGATCCAACAGCGTTGGGCTTTCTGTAGGTGTGTAATCCATGTAAAGGAAAATGAAGAAAACAGGTATTTTTAGATGTAGTTATAAAGTTAGTGTTTTGATCTTAGTACATTTAACAATGATAAGAAGACAGTGCCTTTCACTCTCAGGAATGACAGTGCCATTTGCGAACACCGGGTCTGTACCATGGCAGTAGGCAGGACGCGGGTCCTCTGCCCCTTGGGGCAACCCTGCCGTTTCATGGAGTGCAGGAGAGGGGCTCTGAGCAGAGAAGGTGAATTTTGCCTTTGATTGAGAGCCAGCAGAGCCCTTGGCTGCAGCAGCGTGAGCAGAGCGGGGCGATGCAGGGCCCCGGGCGTCTGTGCAAGGGGAGCTGTGCCCGACGGGAGGAGCGGGTCTGCAGGAAGAGAGTGAGTGCGGAGGGGCTTCATGGTAGGAACAGTTTTGGTTTAGCTCAAAACCTGTCTGGCCATGCTTTAATAGGATCCTTGCAGGGTCCATGTATTGCAGTTATGCAAATTCTCCCGGCTCCTCCACCCTGCGCCACCAAGGGGGATGATTAACGATGTACTGGTCTGTCTTTCTGGGACAATAGGAAGGGTGATGGGGGGCTCTTGCACACCCTTCCTATCAAGCACAAATTGCCATGTGCAGTTTTTTGATTTGTACGCAAATCTGAACCGTCAGGACACTGGAGCAGCTAATTTAGCAGCGTCTTCCCCCAGATCCCAGATGGCTCAGTGTCATCTATTAGGCACAGCCTTGACATTTCTTGTGCCCTCAGCATCGCTGCAGAATGGTGACTTCTATAACAAAGCCGTTCTGCTAATCTCCCGCTCTGGCGAGAAAGAAGGTCCCAGCTGCTCTGGGAGAGGGCGGAGAGTCCTCCCAGGGCTGTGGTTTTAATGAGAAATGTAAAACTCGATCAGAGGAGCCGTGAAGTGGCACAGAGCACGTCTATCTCTCCCTCTGTCTCCAGTGGCCTTTTTGTTTTGTCCTTTAGAAAGGAAAAGAACACTGTAGAGACAGCTCAAATTAGACTTGGACTTAAAGTACGCCGTTGTGTCTCTTCCCTCGAAAGAAGCATGTGTTTATTTTAAAATGCCTGGGTTCGTCTCTCATTTCTGTCATTAACTATGTGACCAAGTTAATCTCTTTGGCCACGTATGTGAAGTGGAGATAAAGCTGCTTATCCATCCCTCTGGAGTTCTGCGTGAACTGGCTGCAAAATATTTTGAAGTGGTCACATGAAAGATATCGCTAGATTTAGCAGAGTAAAATGTAGCAGTTGGTGTCAATACGTACTGATCCATCAAAACTTGTTCAGCCGCCTGTAAATCCTTTTGAAACAGCAGCTTGCTTCTCTACGGATTGGTGTGTTTGCCATATCTGAGACAAACGAGCAAGTTAAGGAAGGGAATTCTGAGGAATTTAATATTACACGTTACTGCCAAATTGTTTGGTCCCTAGAAAACTTAGCTGATGACATTGTGATTTTTCACATGGTCAAGTGTTACTTAGTCAAGTTAGGAAACAGAAACAGCAATCAAAATTGTTGTGCCAAAAATCTTCAGTTGGTTTTACTTACCTCACAGTAAAGCTCTAAGTTTTGCAGCAATGTCAAGAGAGTAGAGGCCAGAAAATATAAGATATGTAATATATGTTTAAAAAAAAAGTAAAGAAAAAAATGAGGAAAAATGGAACAGAGCAGAACAAATGAGGAGAACTGTTTGTTTCCAGCTAGTGCTGGGTACTGTGGGGGACTAGGAGTTAGGCTGCTGTTACCTGGCAAGTAAAGTGATTGATGGCAGACTAGCTGGGATGCTCAGGTTTTACTCCAGGATCTGCCACTCGCTCGGGTGAGGCGCGCGGTCCTGCGCCGTGCCGACAGCCTCGGCAGTGGGACTGGCTATGCTGGGCTGTCAGGACACCGTGGCTGTATTTCATGTGCGGGGTTCAGCCTCCCGAATAAGAGGGAGACTCAAAGGGTGCTGAAGCCACAGACCACTTTATTAGGATCTATTTTTAGGCATCTCTTGCAGCTCATGTCATCGTTGTTTCCATCAGTGGCTAATTGCCTGGGCACGTCTGTGCCTGCAGAGCCAGCGCCGGCAGCAGCTTCGCTTTGTGCAGCGCTTTCCCCGTGTGATTGCACGGGGACCTTCCCCCGGCCTGGGTAGCTCTGCGTGACGCCACTGGCTTTAATGAAGAGATACTGATTTATACAAGCAGAGGGTCTCTTTTGAGGGTTTGCTCTGTTGTTTGAAGCAATTTTTCCAGCATAAAGAGCCTTTCAGTTCCACAAAGGCACAGAGGTTCCTCCCACGCTGTCCTTTGAGTGGGCTTTCTGCCAGATACCAGGCTCCTGCCAGCCCCAAGAGCCAGGTATGTTTTATCATGGAAACTCCATGCAAAGCACCCCCATCACCGCACTGTCATGCGAAGCAGCATCTGTAACTCAAAACTCGGTGCTCTCCAGGGGAGGAGTGCCTGTACTTCAGCTTACCATGCGGTGCGTCTGCAGCTAGGAGATCTGGCTTCAGGGTATTTCAAATAAAGTCAACAGTGCAGCAATAAAAATAATAAACAGCTTCCATCAGGAGGAATTAGGCTGTCTCAAGAGGCTCAGTGCTCTTTACTGCACCGCTGCTGTGTCCCTGTTACCTGTTTTCCCACAGAGGCGGCAGTTTGGGAATGCCACTGGCAGCCCGCAGCACCCGAGCTGGTCAGCTCTCCCTGCCGCTGGGGAGGAGGCTCTGGGAAGTAGAAAATACGTGTTTTTAGGAGGTGCTGTCACTAACTAACTTTGCAGGGAGCTGTGAGCTGAGGACCTGGAGGTGCCACACAGCCACCTGAGTGCAGGTGCTTTGCTGTGGGAGGCTGCAGTGGATGCTGGTGACCGTCCGTGACATACAGTGGCACTCCCGTACACGCGCAGGGGATGCAGGGCTCGCTGGGGTGCCCGGAGTTCCTGTAGTGCCGTGAGTTGGTGAAGAACAAAAACCTCAGCTGCCTCGAGCTTTAATGGTGGGTGTGACAAAACAGGCCTGAGCTTGCAGAGAGCCCCAGGCAGTAGTCCTGGCGTGTGAATTGCCGGGCAGGGCAGCGATGGTCAGTGGAAATGGGTGATAAAACCAGAAATACCCATATGCCATTAAAAGCTTCATGCATTTTAAGAGAATAAATGGAAGAAAAAGGACGAGATTTGTATGATCTTTTTCCACACAGAGCTTCCGTGGATGAAGAGAGGAGGGGAAAGAGGTGCATTTGCTTGATTTCCTTTTAGAAATTTGACATTTTTTCATATACCAGTACCTTGGTTTAGTAAACTTTTATATTACTTTTCTTCTGCATGCAGGTTATTAACAATAGCTACCTGTTTGTAAGCAGGAACCATACTTTTCTTCTGCATGGATGTTATTAACAATACCTGTTTGTAAGCAAGAACCATAAATCATGATACTCTAATAACAACAATAATTTTTACTAAGCTGTTCTTAGAGTACGATATTAAACTGAAATAATACAACCAATACACATTTCTTAAATTTTGCTGGTCCTGGCTTTAATAATATGGCAAAACTACGTTTTTCGCCAAAGTTTGTACGTAGTAAACAATTTATTCCTCACGTGGATACCACAGACACTGGAGTTGGATTGTGAAATTAATTAAGCACATGTGCTGATTGTTTTATGATTTAAAAGTGTCATGCAGTCTGTAAATTTTACTGCCTGAAGACCATGAGCAGTCTTTGTCTGATAGACCTTGTTAGCTTGGTACAAAAAAGTAACAGTACTTTCCTTTAGAAAAAAGAATTTCTTCTTGGTTCTTTTGGCTGCTTTTCCCAGTTGTTTGAAAGAACAGCCTCAAGGTCTTAATGTCCTTTAAAAGATTAATTTACCAATGTATTCATCTTAACAAAACAAAACCAAAACACCCACCCCCTGCAAACAAACAAACAAAACCCCTGACCCCCCAAAACCCAAACCACCAAACAGCCAAAAAACACATTAAAAAAGCCCTAAGAAAATATATACATGGGGGAGGGAGTTGTTATAGAGAGACTAAGGAGCAAAATAAAATGTAGGTTAAAAATCCTCCAGAAAGAAACCTACTCCAGAGACCATAGAGTTAATTAACTATAGCTAGATTTTGAAAAGGACTACATAATATTTGGCTCTGAAATATTTATAGTTAAGGAGCCTTTGATTAGAAATAATCAAATCTCATGCTTCAGGGCGTGAGTTGATTACTGCAAGGGTCAGGGAGGATCCTGTCCTTCCCCTGCCGTATCCACACATCGTTCTCTGTTTGGCTAAAAATAAATCAGTTGTTCAGGAGTTTTTATGTCATGGTTGCTGCCTCAGGCAAAACGCTGAACTTGATGGACTAAGACTGTTGCTTTGGAAGAGATTTATGGTAACAGTCGAGCACTGCAAGCCAGGCTGTGGCATGCATGGGGGACCCTTCACTCAGTTCAGGAAATGCTTTGACGTGTGCTTGTCAATGGGGGTAGGAGAAAGCCAGCCTGGTAGCATATATCGCATCCACTTGGCGTTATGGCATGGGCTTCCCGATCCCTGGCCTCAGACCACAAAAACCTGATAGTGTCCCCCATTTAACGTGTTGTGACAGCTTACGTACTCTGTTGTAACAACAGGCATGGTTTTGCTGTGAGTCAGAAACACGGGAACTCGTGGAGGGAACCCAGGGTGGTTTGGTCCTGCACTGTCAGACGTGCAGGTTGCACCCTCGCCCTGTGCAGCCGTTCCCTCGCATTGCCGTCGTCTGGAGCGTGAGCTGCAGCCGAGCCCCCCTTGGTGTGGTAGGTGTCCCCGGGGGTGATGCCAGCGTTGGCATTTCATGGGTGAAGGAAGGATTTTGCTGGGTGGTGCTGGGCTGCAGCGCACCTCTGCGCGGTGAGGGGACTGCGTTCTGGTTGGTTTCGGGCTCCCTCAGCACCCTCTGTGTTTGGCAGAGGAGCTGGCACATTAGGTTTGGATAGGCCTCGAATTGCTAAAGCTTAAAAGATGGGGTTGGTCTGGGGGATATTGCCTTTATATTTAAAATAGTGCACTTTCGAGGGCTACACCCACTTCTTAGTGCCGAAAAGTTCAGTGGCCCTCAGCCCCCCAAGGCACGATGTGGCGAGTGCCTCCATCGCTGTGCCTCCTCGTCTCAGCACTACTGCGCACCTCAGCATCCCCAATAGCTGGCTTTCACCTGGCATCAAGCTTGCTGGGGAATATTAGGGGTAGTACTCATCAAAGGGAGACAGTCCTTGCATTTATTTACTTCTTCCTGTCTTTTCTGAGCAATTATTTGTGGCTGCTGATGTGTCTCAGCCCTTTCTGCCTTCTCCTGGCGCAGTTTAATTTCCTTTGCTGCCTGGATCCATCTTACAGTGTGCAGAGCCTGTTTGTTGTGGTGGAGCGTTGCCTTACAAGCATTTACCATACCTTGACTGGAATACCTTTTGTAACTGGGTTTGTTTTGACGCTGTTTTGCTTTGAGGGAAGTGCAGTGACCGCAGGCTGCAAAGGTGCGACTGTTTTGTTTTCTGCGTTTTTAATACATGATAAATAAACGTTCTCCATAAAAATGAATGAGAACAGAAGCAGTTTGTATTCTCTTTGAACACTCCTCCTAAGATCTGAAGATACTTTCAGGTGTGAGTTAGGATCTCGCATAGTACCCAGCATTGTCATGGCCAAGCACAAACGTTATCCTAGTAAAACATTATTTATTGTTTTTTGACAGACAGGTTAAATATCTCTTAACTGTTTAACCAGTGAGGAGATGAATGCATCAGCAGTTTGGAGAGCATTTCATTCTCTCTGGAGCCCAGTACTGTTGCAGCCTCGGCTATGTAAAATCCCTCAGCGTTTCTGCAGAGCTTCATCATTCGTATTAAACCCCGTCAGATTCCTCCAGACCCACCAGTTGCCGTCGTCGCTGCTGTCACCTCTCTTGTGAGGATGGCGTCTAACTCACGGGGCTTGGAGCAGTTGACCTGGTGCATTGGGGGGAACTGCTGTCAATCCCTCTGAATACGTGAGGAGGGCGAACGGAGCAGCAGAGCTGCGTGGGGATGTCTGCGGGGACGGAGCAGCTCTCTGCCTGCTGCTGAGGAACGACTGAAGGTCACTGCTGGACTGCAGTGTGGTTCGGGCTCCCGTATTTTCCACCCGCTGGATGTTGCTTTGTTCTTAAAATGTTTCTCGTTTTCCTGTGCTGGTGCAGTTTGGTTCCTCGGTTGTGATCAATGGCACGGCTTGCTTACCGCCCCATCAGTTTAGACCATCCCAGGCCTGATTTTCACAAGAGAACACCCTTGGCACGGCAGTGTGACCAAGTCCTAGGGAAGAGCTGGCTCTCCCTTACCTGCCTGATTGCGGTTGCCCGAGGGAAGACGTTGAGATGCTTGTGCAGGGTTGGAGACTTGCTGGCTTTCCTCCTGGCTTCGGGCGAACCTTTTAATATCTCTGTTTCCACTCTTGTGTCTACAGTGGGGTTACTGGCACTGGGGTTAATGGCCGGTGGTGGTCTTCTGCAGCCCCCTGGTCCCTCCTCCAGTGCAGCTCTGTGGTGGGAGACACACACACAGATTTGGCTGCTTCCATGGAGTTTTGGCCAAAACCAGCTTGCTTAAGCTCTGGGGTGTCGGTTTATTTCTTAAGTTGAACACTGTAATATTTCCACCCCTCGCAGGGGTGTTACCAGACTTAATGAATTAATATACGAAGAGCTTTGAGCTGTCCAGATGAAGGGCACTGCAGAAGGGCTAAGGATTATTATTTGTGGTTCTAATTTATTTTTCATCAAAGGGATGAGAGGGGTGAGAAAATGCTATTTGCTCTGGAGCTGGGAACAGGAGTTTGAAGTATTTTTTTATTTTTTTTTTTTTCTTTCTTTCTTTCTTTTTCTTTTCCCTTCCCCTTTGTGTGTTTCTCTGAGAATTTCGTGGAAGTCCCTGCTCTGTCTTTTCTTTTCTGGGCACCAGTGTGTGAAGTAGCCGGCACCGTGCTAGTCACCAGAGACTTCAAGGGCCATAGCATATTAGGAAAGTGCCTGCCCTGGTTTTCAGTAGCAACCCATTTCTGGGAGTTGCAAATAACTGCTACCTTCAGCGTGAGTTCAGCATTCAAAGTAAAGGGAAGATTTCACGTGGAATTTTTTCTCAAAAGCACCTGGCAATACCCTGAGCCCCGTCTCCTCAGATTCTGTGGCATTCGGCTGTTTCTTCTTCGTAATAGCTCAGTTTTGGACGTTTTGGGGAATTCCCACCCTTGAACAGTGGCAGATGTTTTCTCCTGGTATTATTTTTTTGTAGTCAAGTAGCAATAATTTCCAAGGGGGTGGGAGAATGACAGTGATGGGTTGGGAGGTGGCACTGGGAACTGTGCGCAATCCTCTTTTCAGGGCGCAGAACAGCGGTCGGCTGGTCGTGGTGGGAGAGCAGGTCCTTCTCCGGCATTGGCATGCGTGTCTCAGCCCTGAGCCTGGCTCCACCTGTGTGGCAGCCCCCTTGGCGATGGCTTGCCACCTGCATGTGCCAAACTGAGCGGGTTGTGGGGTCAGATCCCCGCTGATGGTCCGAGCGCAGAGCTCACCTCTCATCCCCCGCAGCTGCTGGGGATGCCGCGCGCTGCTGCTCCCGCAGCCAGCCCCGCCGGGACTGCCCGTCCCTGCCTGCCGGGTGCTCGGGGTGTGCCGAAACACGGCTGAGAAGAGCAGGGCAGCTGTGGTGCTGCATCATCTTGACTCATTGGTTTCTGCCTGCAGCCCTGGAGCAGTCATACAGGACTTCATGCTAAAACTGTCTCGTGGGAGAGACTCACAGCACTATAACAAGGTTTTGCCCTAAGTGGTGAATAGAAATTCACCCCGATTCCTTTTTTTTTTTTTGTGTTGCTTGCTGATTTATGAAGGCACAGCTATACCAGTCCTTAACTGCCCATGTTTTCAACTAATAAGATTAGAAGCTAAATAGCAGGAGGATAAATGGTGGATTATAACCATTCGATGGTTCCTGCAAAAATCCTCACTATTGCACGTGTAGTTTCACTGCTTTAAAAGACTCGATGGGGACAGGCAGGCTGCGCTCCTGTATCTGTGAGCAGGAATCGGCCCGTTGTGATTTTACTGCTGCTTTTAGCACAGACTAAACCAAATACAGCTCTGCGTGTGACTTGATCTGAGCTGAGGGTTGTCTCTTCAGATCTGCAGGAAGCACGGGATGACTTCTTTGGTTGGAGCCGCTTTGTGGTACCAGCTGAGTTTTCATATTTCAATTCGAGTTTATCAGTACTGATGTTCTGATGCAGAATCACTTTCTGTGCCTTTCTGCATTGGTTCAGTAATGCCTGTGGATGCTGTAGAGCTGGAGAAGGTGCCTCTGAAATGCCAGCTCCCAACAAGGAGTTCTGCTGCTGAGGAAAAGTTGGTCTCGTTTTGGGTCATTGGGATTACACTAGCAATCTTCCTTCTCTTTTCTGCAGCTTGCCGTGCTGGTCCTCATAGCAGTGGTTTTACTGGGGCTGCACTGGGGCTGAAGCCTGCTCACCGTATGCCTGCCCATGCTGTGCCGGGGTGGTTTTGGTTACAGCTCGGACAGTGAGGACTTCTTACTCATTCTTTAATCTGTGTGGCAGCAAAGCGTCTTAACTTCTGTAATATAAATTGTCCTTTGGTAGTTTTCATGCAATAAGAGTAATTTTGCTGGCAATGGTTAGTTAGGTGCTATGTGCCATGGGAGGTATTTCTCACGGAGTCCCTCTGTTTCTCCCGTGGAGGTGTCCCTGTGACCCACAGCCCTCCTGCGCCTGGGCACGTCTCTGCAGATCGCAGCGCTTGTGTGTAGAGGTACCTGAACAGCTTCAGACCGTGAGCATACCATGCTGCTAACTGCCTGTGCTGACCAGGGTGCGCCACGCCGTGCCCTGCAGCAGTACCCGTGCTGTGCCAGGAGACAGGAATGAGTGCACTGGGGACATAGGATTATGAAACTCCTCACAGAGGATAAAGCCATAATTATCTAACTTTATGTCCTCTGTCAGGAACTCCAGCCCTCTTATGTCCTGGAAATAGATGTGCCTCAGTTTTGGACTGCAGCCCTTCTGTTTCACTGTACTCTCCTTACAGCCCCACGAGTGCGGCTCAGGCTGATGCATTGCACTCCTCCTGCTTCCAGCATCTTCTCTGTCTTGCCTTTCCCTGCAGAACAACATCTGTTGGCATCCAAATTGTAGGTGCTTCTTCGGTGCCTGTCTTTGCCCCCCTACTCCCAGGGCAGGCTGCTCGCAGCAGAGCCAGACGGTCAGAGTGGAGCCCTGCGGAGGTTTGCGCTGTGTCAGGGCTCCCGTTGGGGACTGAGAGGAGAGTTGCTAAGAATTGGTTTTTGCTCAGCTGTGGTTAAGCGTTCATAGCAGCAAATCCCTATGCTGTTGCTATACTTAACATGCCAAACGCAATTATATTGAGAAAAGAGTTTAAAAACAAGATTTTGTCTAATGTACAGTGTTTTGGCAGCAATTAACTCTCAGTTCTATCATTTTCCCCAAGGTGAACATGAGAACGATCAGTTATGCATGAGAAACTGCTCTGTCGTGAGAGAGGAAGGCAGCTTCCTAAGTGAGGATAAAAGGGTTTGCCCATACTGCAGGGCACGTTTTTCAGTGCCGCCTTTCTTGAACGTCCATCTGTATTTGATAACTTTGGGAAATGGTTTCTTTGTGTAAAAAGTGCTTGCAGGGTAGTTCACAAGGTGAGAAGGAAATCGCTGGGGACAAGCAGTGGCACAGGCCCTCTGGCCATTTCTTTCCCGGGGGCTGCTGCAGGGCACAGGTTTTGGCACCAGTGAGGCCCCTGTGGTCATGCTGGCCCCGGGGTGGTGCTGAGCAGGTAGCCAAGGAGAACCGTGCTTTTGGATGATTTTTTTTTTTTTTT
>NW_008794173.1:3098678-3127371 GCF_000699145.1 Aptenodytes forsteri | reverse complement strand
AAGGGAACCCTTCGTTTTTGGGTTTTTTTTTTTTTTTTTCCTCTGTCCTGTCTGGGAAGATCCTGTGCCCTTCCCAGTAAAACGAAGGGTATTAAACCCTGGTGCTGTGGCGAGGGTCCAGTTGCAGGGTCACTGTACTTATCTGGCTGTTTTTCCCTGGTACCTCTTCTTCTTCAGTCCTCTTTCCTTCTTGCCTTTTCATATGGTATTGCAGTACACTGTTAAATATACCCTGGTGCGACAGGGCTGGTGTTTCTCTGGGACATACGATGCTTTTTTAGGCGTTTAATGTACATGTGAGCCTCCAGAACAAGGGTGGGCGTGTTTGTGTGACTGGACCCTTCCTCGGTGTTTCTCAGTGCTGTGATCTGGGATTCCACGCCAGCCTTGCTCGGACATTCAGGACATACCTGTCTGCCGAGTACAACCTGGAAACCTCCCGCCACGAGGGCCTGGACATCATCGAGAACGCCGTGGACAACCTGGATGCACGGAGCGACAAGCACACCATCATGGACATGTGCAACCAGGTCTTCTGCCCTCCGCTGAAGTTTGAATTCCAGCCTCACATGGGGGATGAGGTAGTGTACTCACCCAAGGGGCTGCACAGGTGCCTCGCAGCCTGGCCTGGCCTCTTCTTAACCATCACTGTTAAATTATTTCTGGCTCCTTATCCCTCTGTGCTGTCTTCACACACTGCTATTCCTGTTTCTTTTCTTAATGAGACACATGGCTCATTAGGGCTCCTCCTTTCAGTCTGCCTCTTGCTCCATATCTCTCCCAATTAGGAAGCCTGTGGTTTGATTCTCAGCTGAACTGCCCAACAGATTTGTAAAGTGGAGCTTTGATTTACCTGCTGTAATTGGAAGACTTCAGAGTGCAGCTTTCAAATGTTGGGTAGAAAATGCTTTGTGCTGGCCTGGGTCCAGGGCACTGCTGATTAGAAACTGGGTGACACAGCCTCCCTGGAGGCTGTGAGGAGCTTGTGGGTGCTGGAGAGAATCATTTAGGTATTTAAATGTGTATGTCTGGTCAGTGCACGACCCACTGAATGCTCTCCTGTCTCTCTCTGGTACTGCTCCTGTCTCAGGTGTGTCAGGTCAGCGCCCAGCAGCCTGTGCAGACCGAGTTGCTGATGCGGTACCACCAGCTGCAGTCGCGACTAGCCACCCTCAAGATAGAGAATGAAGAGGTAAGAAGTCGCTCTGGGTCTCGTGTTTGGCCTCCTAGGCAGCATTGCTCAGCCTTTTGCCCGTTGCGCAGGGGGTTTCCTGGTGTGCTCAGGTGTAGAGCCCCTCCAGTGACAGTGCTGAGAGCTCCCATTGACTGCAGCTAGCGCAAGAGCAAGCCCAGTACTTAGGAGCTGCCTGTTGGCCAGTTGTTTTGGCTCAAGATGTGTCACTTTCCCAGTCTGCTTCAAAACCATGCTGTCTTCTATTTCTGATAGGTACGAAAAACTCTGGATGCCACAATGCAGACTTTGCAGGACATGCTGACGGTGGAAGATTTTGATGTTTCAGACGCCTTCCAGCATAGTCGCTCCACTGAGTCGGTCAAATCAGCTGCATCAGAGACCTACATGAGTAAAATAAACATCGCCAAGAGGAGAGCCAACCAGCAGGAAACCGAAATGTTCTATTTTACAGTGAGTTTCATCTCAATGCGATACAGGACACAAAGCATTAATTGCTAGGGCTGAGTCCCATTTTAAGTGCTCATTAGCGAAGAGCAAGAACCAATTCAGTCTAAGTATTTGTCTTCTGTCTGATTTGGGGTTGGAATGCATTTCTCAGTGGCAGGGCAGTGCACAGGGACTGACAATCCGGTGTCTGCCTTGTTCTTCTTTTTGAAGGAGCAACTGGAGCAACCAGTTGTGACTGAAAACTTACAGAACTCAGTCGGAGTGGCTCAGAGCAGGGCAGCAGGCTCCAGCCAGCCTCGCAATGTGTCACCATTCAGTGGCTGTTCCTGGAGGCCTTTACAATTTTGAACCATCAGCCAAGCCTTCCTTTTCCGGCCTACACAGCTAAAATCTGCCCTTGGCCCATGGGATGAACTAAATAGTCATTTGCATCTCGTGCAGGGTGTTGGAGGAAGCTGCGACAGCCTGGCTTTGCAACGCCCTGCTGTTGTGTGCGTGCTGGGTAGAGGCAGCTGTGCTGTGTCTCCCCTGCAGTCTTGCTCCTGTACTTCACTTCCAGGCAGATCTAAGGTTCTCTCTTATAGTACTTGAAATGTAAGTAATAAGCCGTCAGTTCAGCAAAAGTAGCCCTCATTTAAGCATGGTTAATAGGCTAAAGTTAATAGCATCTTGTGATATATTACGTATGCATAGAAAAGCTTCTACTTTCTCTTAACAGTATTATTATTCCAATTCAGGGGGAAAAGACTTGCAGTTTTCATTTTGAGTTGTGCTTGGGGGTTTTTTTTAATGCTTTTTGCAAGAATTTGATCTTTCCCATTCTCTGTCTTTTGTTTTCCATCTGTCTCCCTCACTCCTCTTACCTGTAAAATTACTTGCTCTTGAGTGTTGCCGGGTGTCACACAGTCTCACAATGAAATAAGAAGTTGTGCTGCACTGTCGCCCAGTGCATAAAGCGTCTGATGGTCCCTGACTTGGGAAGGTCTCATGCACTGGGAGTTCTCACTCTGCATCACTTGTTTGCACAAAGGCAAAGCGCCTGTCAGTGGAGGGAAAGCCTCTTTGATTTTCCAGGCCGTTCCCAGAAGCCTGACAAAAGAAAGCTTGCTTTGAACTCTTTTCTTTGGAGTTCCTTGCGTTCCCAGGCAGGAGGTGCAGCACCAAGGAGACCGGGTTAAGAAGATCATCAGGACTGTGGCTAGAGCAGTGAGAAGTGATTAGACCATGCTCAGTCCTGCGGCGCATCTGACGTCTGGTTTGTTAGGGCCTGTCAGCCTCGCCGAGCCCCCTCCAGCAGCCCCCCAGGGAAAAGTGTACATCAATTACGGACTATTTTTGCCAAGAGTTTTAACCCACCTTGTTTGTTTTATTTTTAATGCCAGAAATTTAAAGAGTATTTGAATGGCAGTAACCTTATCACGAAGCTCCAGGCTAAACACGACTTGCTGAAGCAGACTCTTGGAGAAGGTGAGTTGCGGGGTTAGGTCCAGGGAGGAACCTCCCATCACATGAGACGATTTTAAACCAGGCGTCATCTTTCAGTCTTACCTGATGTCTGTGTTTTCCCGAGTGACTGATGGCTTCTGTGGTTGGCTGCTACTACTAAGTTTAACCAGCGACATGCAAAATCATTATTTCCCTGGAGTATTAGTCTTATCCCACCTTTGGGAGTGCACATAGAGAAATTTGTCTGAATCTTATACTGTGTGCCAGAGTGCTGTGTTACTTCTCCGACAGCAAAGAGGTTCCCACCCACTCCAACCCTCTGCCTTTGTCCTTTCTCTCCCCCTTCTTCCCCTCTTAGTGCAGCCCTGAACATAGGTATTTTCTTGTCCTTGATGCTCTGTTTCTGTGTCACAGATCTGCCAGCAGCCTTGCTGATTTAATAGGCCCCTTGCCCCCCCGGCCATAGTTTTTTGACTTGCTCTAATCCAGAACTGCAAAATCATCCTTGTTTTTAAAACTTTTCCATAGCAGGCTTTTATTACCCCAGATAATTTCACAAGTTTGGTTTAGAGCATATATGCACAAACAGGTTTCGTACAACAGAGGGGGCAGTAACTTCTGAGGGAGGCAGGAGTGCGTGGCTCCAGGTGGCATCTGCCACTGCTGGGGTAGTAACGTGCAACCATGTCCCTGGGAGAAGATTTTAGCTCTTTTAAAGGATTTTAAAAAAATTGCATTATTTCCAGGTTAAAGAAGATGGAGGTGAATTAGTGTCCTGATTTTCCAACAGGAGAGAACATATTTAAATTAAAATACACAAATGGTCCATGGTCTTACTTTAACAATACAAAAATTGGACTCCTCATCTCAGAGGTAAAAAAAAAAAGCTTTTTGTTGGCTGTTTTGCCAAACATATTTTCTCTGCCAAATTTATTTAGCCTTAAAATCCACCTTCTAGTTCGATCCTGTGTTATGTTCCACCCAGTGAACACTGAGCCAAGTCAAGGCACAAAATGTAAACACAAGGAAAGCTGCAAGGGTAGATACACAGGGCTCCATTAACATATTTCTTTTCCCAGGAGTTTCAGTACTCCCTGTAGCTGCCTTAACCCCTTATCACCCTGCAATAGCAGGTCAGTGGCAGCCCTTCTGCATCCTCACCGAGGCAGTCCTGTGTTTCCATACCAGTGTGGCAGGGGTTGTGCGAGGCTTGGTGGGTCACTGCGTGCTGCCTGGCAGGGCTCCCAGCTGCTGGGTCTGAATTCAGGCTTTGACATAGGCGAGGGGGATGGAGCATGCAGTTCACAGAAATTGGACCCATCTAACCTCTTTCCTGTATTAAGATCTGATCTCTGGGAGGAGCTCTGTTTTTTGGATACAGTGCTAGGACTCCTATAGATTGGTGCAAGACGTGATCAATCTGTTGAAGATTAATTTGATCGCCATCCTGGTCTCTCACACAAGAGCCATGCCAATGCCATACTTAGGAGGAGTGCAGGGTCAGGCATTTTAATTCTCTATAGAGTTGTGCAAAAGCAGCCGTGGAAGATTTTCACGTGAAAACTTTCTGAATTTCTCCCAGGCCATGGGATCATCCTGCTGTGTAGGCGTTCAGCAAATATTTAGCCCAGAAATGCCAAATGCTGCGTTTCAGCATGAGCTGATTCTCATTAGGAAGAAGTCTGGGTTTGCAAAACACTCGTGTGGATTTCTTTTCTTTTTCAGTGAGGAATTGGCTGCAAGCTTGCTTTCCGCAGGTGCCAAGGGAGAGCAGGAAGGAGGCATGTGCAGCCAAATGCTTCCTTTTATGTGTCTTAGAAAGAGGAAGAATAAATCAGCTTTCCTGGCCTTGGGAGAAAGGCACAAACAGCATGTGAAATTAGTTTAGTTTTTTTCAGTGGCTCGACAAATACTTTAAAAAATGAACAGATCTTATCAGTGGTGATATGCTGCCATTTATATGAAATCCAAGCACTAAAAATACACGAAGGGGATGAGGATATTGCCTCAGTCTGCCTGATCGTGGTTAGATGGGCTGTTATCTCAGAGGAAAAGCCAGGGAACTGAATACTCCGCTGCATTCAGGTGCTATTAGTGGTCCTCCATGAGGCAGTTGGATAATCTCAGCGGCCTCCCCGGGGGCTTCAGCCCTTATCAGACTGCCCCTGTCCTGCTTGGGTTTGGCCAATCCCCAGCTAGTGCAAATGAGCACTTATTGCAAAGGACCTGCAGTGCATCTGGTTATTTACAAGATGGGCTTCATATTGCAAATAAACCTTTAATATCAGTGAGAATTGAAGGCGCTTTCCCTCTCTTGTGGCTGAGTCTTGGACTTCTAATACGTCTTTTAGTGGCAGGAGTTTGTATAGCAACCAGCTCAGCATCTCCCCAACCTGAGGGGCCCTTGGGCACATTCAGCTTCTTTTTGCCAGAAGCCATTAACCCAGGGCTTACAGAACCAGACGTGGGTGTGTGAGTGCCTGTGTGATTGCGTTTTAACAGTCGGTTGGTGGTGACTAATGTGGAGAGATGACAGAAACTTGTGTTTCTTCATAGGTGAAAGAGCCGAATGCGGAACAACCAGGTGAGCAGTTTCTTCCACTTCATCTGCTTTTGGGAAGGGCTTGCTCTGGCAGGAGGAGGGTTGCCGTGGGAAGGGTGGTTTGCTTTGCTACTGATACAGCTTGGCGGGGTTCAGATTTAACCATCTTCCAGCCATCCTGTGCTGGCAGGCCAGAGGGCAGGCAATCCCAGGCTCCCCACATCACTGCCCTGCTTCTCAGCTGCATTGCCTGAAGTGGGTTAATTAGGGTGATGACAAACAGGCCCTTGTTTTTGCTGCAGTGTAATTTCTAGCTGACTGGCTCTGAAGTGCCTGGAAGTGCTGTGTCAGCACGGTGTGGTGCAGTACCTTGTAGCATAGCTGAGGTTGGGTTGTGTTCACAGTGCAACACAAGGGTGTCCACCCGCTCCCTGCCATCCCTGTTCACTTGGGGACTTTGATATGCCCCCAAAAGCCTCTCCCAGCTCTGGCTTCTTTGCCTAGAAGTGCAGAGCATGCCTGTATTCAGACTTCCATCCCTCCACTGCAGGAGATAGTGCTAGGAGTGAATGTAACAGGGAGGAGGCTTTGATCTGTGTCCAGTCCATAAAGCATCTCCACAGAGCTCTGGTGGCTTGCTATGTGTGTGCTGGTTTTCTAACAGTAAGACACGGGCCAGCAAAGCTTCCAAACTTCTCCCCAGAACATGTACAACCTCTCTCTGTGTTATCTTTTTACAACCCTGTTTCAGTGTTTAATAAAATTTGCAATACCAGCAAAACCCCCCATTCCCTGTTAGAAATGCTGAAGCAGATGGTGAAGCCTGGGCTGCCTTTCCAAGCAGGAAGGAGGCTGCCTTAGCGGAGGGCAGCGGGGCGGCAGGGTGCCTTGCTCTCTCGCCTTTTGGCTGGAGGGGACTGTGCTGCCGGCGCCAGGCTGAGAGTGGTGTCAGGGCTGGGCACTCACTGGGGCTGCAGCGCAGGGCAGCAAGGTGCTGTCAGGACAAAGAGGGGCCTTCCCTGCCTCGCACAGGCCAGAGAGCAGGGACTGCACAGTCTGTCACTGCGCTGATGTGCTCCAAGGAGCTGCTCTTGACTGTGCTCCCAGGTCCCCTTCGGATCAGCCGTCATGGCAGCTGCTCCCCCGCTGCAATCCCCTGCTCCCCCCTCTCCCTGCGGGTCCCAGGCAAGCTGCCCTACAGCACCCTGACACCCTTGGTGCCCCAGGTGTGTTTGCATGCACGTGGCTGCTGGGGGCTACAGATACAGCCTGTGAGGTGAGCTCTGGTCCTTTGTGTGTGCCAGGCAGGGCTATCTGCTGAGCTGGTCGAGGAAAGCACACCCAAACAGCTAGGTAAAATCATAGGAAGAATTTGCACTTGAGTGCTTTGTTTATCAGGAGTGAGTGCCCGTGGGGTGGTGGTGTTGCAGGCCAAAACAATCAAAGGAATGAATAACAGCCTCCTACATGAGGGATGATGGCACAACTTCTTGCTGTTTCTGTTTGCTTTTGTTTCAGCAGTTGCTTTTACTTCACAAAGGAAAACAAACAAGAGACAATCTCCTCCCTGTGTGAGGCAGCGTGTAGGCAGAACAACCTTCCCACCAGATGCAGCCGGAGGCCGGGCTGTCCGGGCCGCCTTGCGCCAGGGCATCCCCCAGGGAGAGGAGATTTCACGGCAGCAAACAGCACTGGGTCTCTAGTCTGCAGGACAGGGCTGCTCAGCTGAGAGTCAGACGGGCACTTGAATGGACAGCAGTCATTTCTGCTCCTCAGTTACCAGTTGAACTGGTAACCAGTTACCAGGAGTGGTTAGAAGCTATAGGAGTGTAGAGTCAAATTGCTCAATTAAAGGCATGTGATTAAGCAACCAGCGGATCACAACTGTCGCCTTTGCATCGTAGCTCTGTGTAAATTGTACATGTCCATTCGGCTGTGCTTTGTGAGAACTTTTGCATGAAGGCTCCCTAGGACTCATTTTCACTTGCAGTCATGATCTCTCCTCTACAGACAACAGTATAGCCTGGGGGTAGAGGACAGATCAGAAATCGGTTAGAGATTTTATGCTGTTTTTCTCCCTTTTCTAGATCTAGGCACTTGGGTCTTAATGTCCTTCATTATCAGAAGAGGAAATCAAAATGTGAATAGTGTTAATGAAAGGAGCCGTCCAAAGTCCTGATCACTGCACTAAAATAAGTCACACGTTTCCGTGGTCTCATTTCCAGAAGCAGTAGGTGTCTGTTACCCTTGCTGAAGTCAACAGGTCTGTTCCCCATGACTGATGAGGACCCTCAGTCACTAGCTAGTAGGGGTAGGGTCACGCCACTTCCTAATGCACATGCCTACCTTTTCTGTTCTTACAGAGTTGCTGGTGGGTTTACTCGTGTGTGTTGACTGGGCTCACCTTTTTGTTTGGTGGTTTCACTCTTGGGAATGCCTGCCAGAAAGATGAAAAACCATTCACATCCCTGTGAATGTCTCCCAACAGAAGTTAGCTGCAGAGAGGTGGAGGTGTTCCCACTTTCCTCTTTCTGGCCATCTATTAGCAGAATGAGGTCCATTTAGGAATAAACAGGAATACCCCAGTGTTTTCCAGGGGTAGCTGTGGTTTATTTTGGATATATTAAGGAATCAGTTGAACTCTTCAGCTACTCTTGGTGCTTTTCCAGGCTAACAGAGTGCTGAACTGACGGAGGTAGGAGGCAGGTGTTAAAAATCCTACTGAGCACCAACGCTTTCATTTTAATTCTAAAATGTCATCATAGAATAGTTTGGGTTGGAAGGGACCTTTAAAGGTCACCTAGTCCAACCCCCCTGCCGTGGGCAGGGACATCTTCAACTAGATCAGGTTGCTCAGAGCCCCATCCAACCTGACCTTGAATGTTTCCAGGGATGGGGCATCCACCACCTCCCTGGGCAACCTGTGCCAGTGCTTCACCACCCTCGGCGTAAAACATTTCTTCCTTCTATCTAGTTTAAATCTGCCCACATCCCTGGTACTAGCACAAACACTGAGCAGCAGTTTTGATATTTGGCATCTCAGAGAGGGAGAATTGTATCTGCAGATCGTGGGTACCAGAGACAGTTGTGACCAGCTGTGTTTAGCAGCCTCATTACTCTCTGGCTTGAATGAAGCAAGTTCTGCATGAAGAGCATTCCTGATCACCCATTGTTCATTCCAGCTGTGGTTGTTGGTATAGTTACTGCTCTGTCACTGTCTGATTTCTGAAGATGACTGTTTTTTACAGTAGCAACTAGGACTCTTCAAGAAGTCCGTAGCAGCAGATAGTTAGATTTCTGTATGTGGCTGCAGCCGAGGTTAGAGTCTGTCTGATAGGGAAGATTATGAGTATGGAAAGTAATGGGTGGGTTCGCTTATTGCTGTTAAATGTTTCTATTATCAAGATAATTTGAATTTATTACTTAAATTAAGGCTGCAGTCTTGACCTTGACTTGAAATTATGTGTGCAGCATATAGTGAACAGCTCTGATTTTGCTCTGGGCTGCCTACAGGTTAGCTCTGCTGCCCGTTGAGACACCTGCCAGCTGCACCCAGGCTCAGCCTGGCCTTTGGGACCTGCAGAAGTGAGGCCATTGCGGCACTGGCTCCAAAATGAGCTAGCCAAGTTAGTGCGAGGGTAGCCTGCCCCAGGCTGCTGGAAGGGGCTTTGGAGTAAGCAGAGGGCACCTCTCCAGGAGCCGTGGGCGCTGTGCACGATGTGGAGGTGTGGAGCTGAGCTCTTTGCAGGTCCCCCAGCTCCCGGTGGAGCTGTGTCCGTGGGGGGGACGCAGTGGTGGGGACGCTGAAGTGTGAGCGGCTGCAGAGTGCGTGGAGCTGCGTGTCGAGTCCTCACAGAGGGATTTTTCTGTTTGATTTATTTCTTATTCTCGGTCATAACCTTTGAGATCTCACCCTGTCATTGCATTTATGTTGGTGTTTTGTTGATTTCTTTTGTTCCATTTTCTCCCAGGCCCCCATGTCTTCCCCCTAAGCCACAGAAAATGAGGAGACCTAGGCCTCTCTCAGTCTATAATCATAAACTCTTTAACGGCAATATGGAAACGTTCATTAAGGTACTCGCTGGCTGACAGTAAGAGTTTATGAACGCTGTGAATGTAATGGTGGCTTTCCTGTCCTAACTGCTGGCTGCTTTCCTTCCTCGGCGGGGTCTCTCCAGTCCACCCTGCACCCAGTTGACGTGGCCAGCGTGTGCTTTGCCTCGGTGACGATTTCTCTCCATAGCTGTCCTCACCCCTTGTGTGTTCCTTGTGTCACCCATCCTGTCACCACCTGCGTGCCCTGGGGCGAGGGTAGCAGTGAGGACCCTCACGGCTGTCGGCCGTGCTGGCCGGCTGCGCAGCACGAGGTGTTCTTGGCTGAGCGCCTCCATTGTCCAGCGCTGCTTCCACCCATCCTGGGAGGGAAGATCAGACAGCAAGGATAACCCAACCCAGCACCCTCAAAGGATCAACAAATCCCCCCACCTTCCCTTTTTCCGCACGTTTTTGGTGGTCGTTTTCCCCCGTGGCTGAGGGCGAAGGTAAAATGACTCATAAGCTCCCAGAAAGTGTCTCCCAGTGGTAAGGACTGGCAGCCTCGAACTGAAATACCGTGCATATGGGTGGCTGCGTGGGAGGGTAGATGTGCTATCCTCATCCTTAAACAAAATACATTAATAATAACCAGCCCAGCTGGCTGATCTCAGTGCCGACTGCTGATAGGTGGCTGAGGCCCGCTCGTACAGCTCGGTACTTACTGGGAGTCTGAAGGCCCCTTCCCGCAGCCCAAACTGGAGGGAGGGTTAACCTGCAGGGAGGATAGGCGAGAGCTGTGTGTCAGTGTGGAGCCGCAGGCTTCTCCCTTACCTCTGAAGGCACCGGGAGAGGAGATGCTACAGCTTGCACGCTGCCTGCGACCCATGCTGGCGCCCGTCTGTGCTCGGCGAGGGCCAGGACCGTGGGCTCAGCTTCCAGTGTTGGAGCAAAGTGATTCCTAAATGGCTGCTGAGTGGTTTCCTCCAAACCATCGCTGATAACATGCAGCGTGTGGTCTTCGTAAATGTGGGCCAAAGTATTTTCTTCATTTAAGCTGGGGTGAACTCAGATGAACTCAATTAATACCAGTGCAGTCCCAGTGAAAGGGGGCATTTGGCCCTGCTCATCCCAGGAAATTACCCGGAAGGAAAGATTTGAGGAGAAAAATGAAGAGATGTGGACGTGGGATTTGTCCCGAAGAATACCTCCAGCTATCTAGCTGCTGATCCTCCAAAATCCAGCACTTTGCTATTGCCTGGCTGCTGGAAGGATTTCCAAAGGAAGCGATGCTGTTCCAGTTGCTCAGTGTTTAATCCTGTGCTGAAGAAAGCTTTAGTGAAAATACTGTAGGAAGCAGTAATGACAAACTGTTGGATTAGGTAAACTAATAGGCGTTGTCTGGCTCCGATTTATTCTCTTAGGTTCTTTTAGTGCAACCATAAGCCTAAGGGCAATGTTTATAAACAGTGCACTGTCACAAGTAATAACAGGCTGACTGACAAAGCCAGTAATCTCTTTAATTCTTGTAATTATTCCTTACTTAAACTGATTTTTAAAAAAGTAATACTCATTGAAGTCCAGCACTGTGGAGGAGGAATTAGCCGCAGTGGAAATCTATCTGAGCGGACGGGTGTCCTGTGCCAGCGGAGACTCCTCGGGGGACAGTGCTGTGCTACCGGGGTTGTCCTCGAGGCTGGGGACCACGCGCTGCTGTGGAAAACGTGTGGCCCCGTGGAGCGCAGGGCTGCGGGCGGCTGCCCGGTGCCCCCACGCCAGGGCGGCTCTCCCCGGAGCCTGGCCTTCCCCCCGGGCAGGGGCTGGCGTTGGCCTCGGGCTTCCGCAAGTGCCGCAGGTTCAGGGAGGGAAGAAATCAGAGAGGCTCCTTCTGCCGGTCGCTGAGGCTCGGGTGCAGCGTGCCAGACGGGGCTTGGGAGGGAGGGTGGACAGCCTGAAGGCCTGGGTTGGACCTTGCTAAGCTGCCATTGCATTTGAGCGTTCATGGCCTCCGAAAGAGATGCTTACCTCTAACTGAACTTATCCTTGCTTAATCTTTTCTTTTTTTCCCTGCTCTGCTGCTTTTTTGTGTTCTCAGAGGAAGGAGGAATGCGCGAACGAGAAATCAGGTATTTACTGGAGGCCCATCTATGAGACAGAGTAAATTAACCAGAGAGATGCAACTGTACTCTACTGGAAAAAACAACCAAACAAAGCTCCTAAGGAAAATAAACATCCACTTAGGCAGTCAGACACAGCGCACATTCCCCCTTGAGCTCCTTCCATGAAGGGCCTGGAGAGAAGCAGCTTTGAAACAAAAGCCAAAACTCATTACAGGTTCAGTTACAGGCAGTTCATTTCACACACTGTGGTGTTTTGTTTTTTTTTTTCTAGCATCTGCTGACAATAGCTCGCTCTTTAGGTGGAAATACTGTTGTAAGCTCTGTTACTGGAAGCTTATTTCATCAGACAGGTATAGCACAAGTTTTATTTCAGCTCAGCATTACACCTTTGAAATGGAATAGCTGTGATCCTGTTGCATCAGTCCCCTGTCTCGACCAGATAGTGAGCAGCAGTCTTTCACACACTTTAGTGAAAGCTTTTTTTGTGCATAATTGACTGCACATAGTATATTCAGCACTTTTTGATGGCTTGATGTGTGTAACGCCTCCTTTTCTTGCCTGTCCTCTTACTAAACTCAATGGCACTGATTTTCAAATCTCTGTTTTTGCAATCATTAATGCATTTCTCGTGCTTTGTTATCAATAAACCAGTAACTTTTTACTTTTTCCTTTCCTTTCATGAAGGATTCAGGACAGGCTATTCCACTTGTAGTAGAAAGCTGCATTCGTTACATCAATTTGTACGGTAAGTTGATTCAGTAATACCAACAGAAACTTTCTGCAAAAGAATTAGATACTTGTAGTTAGCAGTGAAATACAGTAGAGATGCCCGCAGCCCTCGCTACGTGGGCTCAGGTTATAATTACAATGGCATTGACCGTGATGTAGCATTGTATGACTGAGAAATAATTAGGGCTTGTTAGCACTTATTCAGGTTAAATTGTTCTCTCAGGTCCCAGGCCAACAGGAGCCCTTTCAGGGCTTTGGTCTGGGGGGCCTTGATTGGAGAATATGAGCAGAAATGAATCGTAGCAGGCTGTGCCCTTCCTGCTCTCCGAGTCTCTCTCCAGTTGCATTGACTCCTAGCTTCTGCTGTTCTTTACCAGAAAGTACTGTGTAACAGTTACACAAATCTTTTCTAAAACATTGTTCCTTTCCAGGCCTTCAGCAGCAGGGCATTTTCAGAGTTCCTGGCTCCCAGGTGGAAGTCAACGACATCAAGAATTCGTTTGAGAGAGGTGCGTTGGCAGGATGTGCAGCTGCGCCATAGAGAGGTGCGTTGGCAGGATGTGCAGCTGGGACGCCACGTCTGAGCAGAGATCGTTGGTGGGAGTTTCAGTGTGTGCTGGGTGCATTAGACATTGTGTAAAGCCTGTGCTAAAGGCCGTTCTGCTACGAGATATGAGGAGGTTTTCTCCCCTTCTAGGTATCTCAGTATTGTATCTCCAGCAATAGTGGAGAGTCACTTACGGAAAGAGTACGAGAAGTAGCGATAGGTGCAGAGATCTCTTCCATAGTTGTTAATTAAGAGCATGAAAGCCTCAGATGAGAGCCATAAAATAGTTTGTTGGGGATCCATTTTCCTCCTTCCTGCAGTGGTTTATCAAGGGAGGAGCAGCATTGCCACGTGTACCTGGTGGCAGTGTTGGTTGTGAAGTTGCCAGTGGTTCTGTTGAGAAAACCACATCGAAGGTGTAAGGCTGGCAAGACAGGGCAGAGCAATCCTGCTGTCACCGAGTGAAATTGAAGCTGTGAAAGGGACAATCTAGATGGGGGTAATGGCCTCCATGGCATTAATCTGTGAGCAGCATGGAAGGATCAGGGTGAAGGTGGCGAGGCCAATGAATAAGGCGGTGGTGAGATTATCAAAGGCTGGAGGATTTGCACATCCAATTTAAGAGGAATCGGTATCCAAATCCCTTAGGTTTTGAAAGCCTTTTATAGATTTAAGTCTATACAATGCTATCCAGAACCATTCGGTCTATTCCAGAGGCATAATTGCATCCTCCAGCCAAGCCTGTCTTCTCAGGCTTTCACCCACCATCGTTTAGATTTGCTCAGCTCTCTTGAGCTGTTCCCTTAAATGCAAAAATGCACTGGGCTGGAAACTGTGAAGGAAAACAGATTAATAACATCTTCATCCTCAGGAAAGGTTTAAAATTTCCACAATAAACTGGGTTTTTGTAGGTAGGGCTATAGCATGTCTCAGCATGATGCTATGTAACAGAGTACCTTATTAAACTCTCCTCTTGCTGGCAAAATGCTTAGCATTACCATTCCACACACAGGAGGGTTTTCTGAACTGTGGGAAACTTTTTGGGTTTCCACTGAGTTAGTAAAAAACACTTGTTGTGTTAGTCCAACTTGATAGTAATGCTGGAAATAAAAACTCTTCTCTGGGCAGGTGAAGATCCCCTTGCTGATGATCAAAATGAACGTGACATTAATTCAGTGGCTGGAGTCTTGAAGCTGTATTTCCGAGGACTGGAAAACCCCCTCTTTCCTAAGGAAAGGTTTCAAGATTTGATATCTACTATAAGTAAGTACATGTGACAGCTCTTCTCAGAGAACAGGGTGGGACAAGAGAAGCAATAAACGGGGGGCAAGTACACCTGAGTTTTGCAAATAGCAGCCTATATTGTAAGAAGGGCTATAGGTCTGCAATGGAAGTTGTTAGGAAAAGACATTAAGAGTGTGCATTGGCAGCGCTGGAGGTGAGGGAGAGATAAAACATCTTGCTATGGCTCTTTTAAATTCTTCCTAGCAATGAAGCTGGTGAGGGGTCTGGAGAACAAGTCTGAGGAGTGGCTGAGGGAACTGGGGTTGTTTAGCCTGGAGAAAAGGAGGCTCAGGGAAGGACCTTATCGCTCTCTACAACCACCTGAAAGGAGGTTGTAATGAGGGGGGTGTCAGTCTCTTCTCCCAAGTAACAAGTGATAGGACAAGAGGAAACAGCCTCAAGTTGTGCCAGGGGAGGTTTAGATTGGATATTGGGAAAAATGTCTTCACTGAAAGGGTTGTCAAGCATTAGAACAGGCTGCCCAGGGAAGTGGTTGAGTCCCCATCCCTGGAGGTATTGAAAAGACCTGTAGATGTGGTGCTGCGGGACATGGTGTAGTGGTGGACTTGGCAGTGTTAGGTTAAGGGTTGGACTCGATGATCTTAAGCGTCTTTTCCAACCTAAATGATTCTATGATTCGATGAGAATCACCAGAGAGTCATCCCAAAGCTTAGGCCAGCGGGCTGCACATGCAGCAAGCCCATATGCACATTTGCAGGTTGCATGAGGGGTCATTAGTTGCTTGAACAGGGTTGGTTGCTGTCCTGCCTGCACAGATCTCTGCGCAACGGCAGTTTCTGTGCCTGCCCATCATGTGTCAAGCGGCCGTGCCTCCTGGGACCCGAAGGGGTTTTGCTGCTTTAGCTCAGTGTCTTCTACTAAACATAGTGAAGGTCAATAACTCTTGGCTACTCACAAGGCTTCTCTGACCCCTGAGGTCTGCAGAATTGCTTTCAACCTCACTCGGTCAGCTGTTCTCCACGTGTTTGCTATGTGCATTTCCCATCCCAAAGTAAACCAGAAAGTGCTTTGGGATGTGAGCAGAGGTAGAAGCTGAGCGGTTTTAATCATGAAGGGTCTTGGACTGATGTCAGGGAGAGCCTGGTTGCTTCTTGTTCTGTCCTGAATTCTCCTCCCAGCTCCACTTGTTCCTCTGCAACTGAAGAAACAGATATCGCAGCTGGGGTTTCTTTCTCTCACTACCTTGTAGTGATGACATTTATTTATTGGTAAGTCGTGGCAATTACTCCCCTGGGGGAAAGGAAGAAGGCAGAATGAATCTGATGTTTCAGAGATGATGGAGGAGCGTGTTGCGCGCTTTGGCTGCAGGATGACTTTATTTTACAGAAGAGGCATCGCGGTTATTTGGATGTTGCATGAGGAGTCATTAGTTGCTTGAACAGGGTCTCAGTACATGGGTAGCTTCAGGGGACTGACTGGTGAACGTGTGCTGAAGTCCTTCATTTGGCTTTCACTGCTCATGGCTCCTTCCCCCCTCCTTAATGTTAATGTGCATAACTGCTAGGGATTTAGTGATGTCAAGAAAGACAGATGATATCTAGAGGGGAATGATGCAGGGATGGGCTTGTTCCAGAAGGAGAAGAATTTGCTCTTATTTTTCAAGAACAGTTGTTTTATATAGTAGCTTTAGGAAATTCGCTGTTGTCTTTCAGTTTTGATGTGTAAAACGGCGCAGCACACCTGTAACATGGCAAACAAAGGAAGCTGTTTCTGCACCAGTTTTGTGCCCTGGACACAGAGTTTTAGCCTGGCTTGCAGCGCTCGCTCCAGCTGCCCTCCCTGAGGGGCTTGCAGCAGGCAGAGCGGGGGAGCCTGAAAGGGCACAGCCTGCAGAGAAGGGGACGAGTCCCCTTCGGTGCCAGGAAATGTGCCTGGTGCTTGGTGATGTGACTGTGTGCTTGCAGATAGGCTTGTGCTTTGGAACCATCCCTAATTAATGCCAATTTGCACAACTTATTAAGCTTTTGGGAGCTTTTCATTGCAAACATCATCTGTTAATTTTCTGGATAGTGTTCTCTTCTCTCTTTATTTTTTCTCATTTTAGCAAGAATCTTCCTTTTCCTCAGCTTTCCTTTCTTTTCCTGCTGCTGTTGCTACCTTTCGATTAAGGATAGATTTAAAATGAATTAAGTGCCTTGTTGCCATTAAAAATCTGACCTTAAGTGCATCTGACTTTCTGCCACATAAATATAGGCTGTGTAATAGGTGTCACAACCTAAACAGATTGAAGAAACCTTCTTCCTTTTGAGAACCACTGCTTAGTGAAATGCCACCCTTGCTGTAGGATGTTCTGTCTCACTGTGTAATTACGGCGGAAAGGTTAAACGCAGCCGAGCGGTTTGGGCTCTCCACCGCAGTGCATCACAAAGCCACCTTGATTTCCCTTGGCTCCTGGTAAGGTATTCTGAGCGAGTTTTTTGCAGCAGGTGCTGCTGTGCATGTCGTCAGGCCTCTGAGTGCCCCTGGAAGGCTGCAGAGCCACATCATTCCCTGCCGCTGTGATGGGGAAGCCAGGCTTGCCGGTGGCAGGTGAAAGGCTGGCTTTTCCTTTTGCCTTATAGGGGACTGAGAGTTTACATTGAAGCGTCTCTCAAATGCACATAGAAATAGATGGATAGAAAAGGCACTTTGTTTGCAAAGGTTCATTCAGGGGTGTGCCTGTATTGTCAAGTGATTGATGATTACTCCATTAATTCCTCTGAATTACAGCCAGTTGAAACATTTCTGCTAAGTGAAAAAAGGCAAGTGCTTCAAGACAACTTGTTCCTCTGGGTTTCAGAACAGATATCTATTGTTGTAGTTTATCCAGTAGTTCTTATTTATTTGATTTTTTTTTTTTTTGGACAAATATCCTCTTAAGTGAAACCAAACTGAAGAAGTAGAGAACCCGGTAAGCAATAACAGGGGATAAATACATTCCTCAAAAGGAAAAATTTCCAAAATGAAATATTATAAAGATTTCAATCTTTGGACTGAAGCCAAACTTTTGCTCAGCATTTTTGAACAAATGACAGCCCAGCTACATGTTGTCAGTGAATTTTATTATGATTAGCAAATGTCAAAGTTTGAGCCAGCATAATAAAGTAAGCATCTCTCCACTGATGTGGCTTATTCCATGCATCTGAGGCTGACTGCTCGCAGGAAAGCTTTGATACTCTTTGTCTGCTTTCTGTAAAATAAAAGCCGCAGGATTAACTATGTACATAATATATTGAACAGATACTAGCTTAAAAAAAAAAAGAGTAGCTTTGGGGGCTGGAATGTGCTGCCAGCTGCTGCAGGACCCCTTGGCGGGTCGGTGCTAGAGCGGGGCTCTTGCAGCTCTGCAGGCGAAGGAGGCTGCTGCGCAGGGGCTTCAGCATCATCCTGGTGCAGGGCTGCAGGAGGGCTGGGGGGCAGTGCTGGGGTCCCTGGGTGAGTGAGTTGGCACTGAAAGCAGGATAGCTCTAAGTCACCCTCCTTCCTACAGAAGGAAGCTGGTTTCTGATAGCAGCTATGGGCTTCGTGCACTGCTATGGAGAGAAGTGAATCTTAGTGCTGACTCAGAACTGGTTCAGATTAAATCCCCATTGAGACCAGTGGGAGACTGGAGCAGAAAGGGCTCGGAAGGACCTGATGGTTAGCCCGTAAGAGTAATGTGAATAAAAACCTCATTTAAAAATCTGCGCTAGAAAACCAAGTAGTGCTCCATTTTCCAGTGCCATAGTGACTCAAGCTTTTGAGAAGTAGAGTAGTTGTTGACGAATGAACTAAATAATGTATAAACAGTTATTTTAAAAAGAAAACCATGGAAATGTCTTTATTTGCTGTTTATACTGAATCTGAACATATGTATGAATTTACCCATGGAAGAGCACTATGCCTGATTCTCTGCTTGCACTTTAGTGCCAAACCAGTGGATCAAGTCTGGAAATGGGCTATTGTTTTCCTTGGTAGTGGGCTACTAGATCTGAAAACAAGTCCCTCTGGTGCCGTGTTGTCTGGTCCTGAGGAGGTTTAAAGATGTGCTTTCTATCCATGTGTTCCAGAAATCGAGAATCCCACCGAGAGAGTGCACCAGATCCAGCAAATCATCGTCACTCTGCCCCGGGCTGTCATCGTTGTCATGAGATATCTTTTTGCTTTCCTTAATCAGTGAGTCTTTTTTCTTTTTTTTTTTTTCTTTCACTGAGTTTCTCCTTGCCCTCAGGGCTTCCCTGACTTTGTTGCATGAGTCCTTTTTGGTATTGCCATGGAGAGTTGTACTTGCTCCTTCCTCAGCCTTGCCTAGCCGTGGCTGTGTGTTCAGGGAGGATGTACAGCTCAGTGATGATTGCTTTCTTGGGCAGTGGAGGTTTGTTGGTGGGAGATTTTTCTGAGGGAACGGGGAAAGTCGGCACTGCACCTCCCTAACGCTTGTGCTTGCAGCTTGTCGCAGTACAGCGATGAGAACATGATGGATCCCTACAACCTGGCCATCTGCTTTGGGCCCACTCTGATGCACATTCCAGATGGGCAGGATCCGGTGTCCTGCCAAGCCCATGTCAATGAGGTCATCAAAACCATCATCATTAACCACGAGGGCATCTTCCCCAGCCACAGGGAGCTGGAAGGACCTGTCTACGAGAAGTGCATGACTGGAGGGGAGGAGTACTGGTAAGGAGCGGGGGCAGGACTTCACTGTTTGCAGAACTTAACCCTAACAAGGGTATCTGGCTTTATCTTCTGGCACTGTACATTGAGTGAAGCTGTGACAAAATGCAGGGCTTTGGCTTGATTCCTAGTAGACGGAGAATTGACCCCAGCTCACATGAGTGTAGGATAAGGGCTCTTGGGAGCAGATCCCTGAGAGGACGGGGTGTGAGGAGAGCTTTGGGAAGTTCAGACTTAATATTAAGGGCAGCTGAGCACAGTGCTGGCGTGAATTTGCCCCTCTGCAGAAGGGGCATGCCTTTTGGCATGTATTCCTGTTAAATGTTATGAATTAGGTGTGCAAGTGATATATATTTGATATGCTTGTGCTGTTTTACACTGGTTAAGAATCTTACTCCATATGAGGCTGTCTGCGTGGTTCTTAATTATAAATACCTTCATAAAACTAAGAGGATTTTGCACACCTAACCAATTAGTCTCTACTTGTATACATCAGTTTTGCTTTTCATTTTAGCCTTGCCAGTGAAAACAGAGGCAGTTTCACTGAGTTTTTATTTTCATTTCTCTCACTCATGCTGACTCAGCATTATAAACCTCAGTAGAAACTTCAGGAGAAAATTGTTTCCAATATGAATATTAATATTTATTAAAATCTCTTTTAGCTGCAGGTTCACAGAAGTGTGTTCAGAGCAAAACAGAATTTTAGGTCAGTTCTAACCAAATTTTTCTTAGGTTGGAATTTTTGAGTAAAGTACCATAGTTCCATCATAATTGCATTAGTTGGATGAAATCCCTTAGCCCGAAGTTAACCTGAACCTTCCAGTTCCTTTTGTTTTGTCAGTGTTAGAAGACAGATTGCGTTAGCCAGGGATGGGATCAGCCGTGTGCGATTGCATTGCATCGCGTCTTTCTGGTGCACAATTCGCCCTACCTGGTATACCCAGGATAGGAAAACGCCATAAACAAACTCCCACATGAGAAGTGTAAGTGATATTACACATTTGTCTGGAGGATGCTGGAGTTCTAAACTGGCGTTCAGATCTGAGTGTTAACAAACCAGTATTTATAACAGACTTGAACTGATTTGTGTGCAAGTTTTATACATTTCTGAGACCTAATCTTCCCTGATGCTGATCACCTGCCACCATCCTTACTGATGCAAGCGGAGGATAAAATACTAAAACTCATTGTGAATGAGTAAGTGGAACGTTTTAACTTCGTATCACTTTATATTTGTTTTGCCAAATATGAGTAAGATGCAAGAGGAACAGAACGTGATGTTCTGGGCCTGAAGATTGTGGTGCGAGTGTCTGCTGTTCTCAAAGCAAGTTCAGAGATCTGCTCTGATGTAAAATGACCATCTCAGTCCTATAAAAACTAAAAACGTAACTCTCAAGTGTCACCGGGGCCAGAATTTCCCTCAACAACTCACTTTTGCTAAGTGCCTCGGGAACAGAATCTCATTCTTTCTTTGAAAGCACGGTGTATTTTATTTCAGTGACAGCCCGCACAGCGAGCCAGGCACCATTGATGAGGTTGACCATGACAACGGCACGGAGCCACACACCAGTGATGACGGTGAGCACAGACAGAAAAATTGGGTCTGTGTTAGGAAAGCAGTGTGCACTTCACTCCTAGTCAGATTAGGGGCTGGACTAGCGGCTGGCACTTTAGTGGGGGACAATGTTTCTGTGTGCTTGGTAATGCATATGCATATTAATAAATGATGCTTATAGGTATTCATCATAGGATGTGCATGGGCCTTCGCAGTGGTCTGACTTCATGGCAGGGTACAGAGGTTGTTTTTTTGGAGCTGGAGATTCCATTAATCCCATATATGACTTTTTTTTTTCCTTGTCATCTGTGCTTACATGCAGCTGTGCGATGGTGAGGACACGCTGTGTGAAATGGCTCATGAGAACAGGAGGGGAGACAGGGGGGCTGACGTGGGGGGGTGGGGGCAGCTCTGTTCACTCAGGGGCCCTTGGATGCACTGGACGGGGAAAACAGTGAACATGGCCCTGTTGGGGGCCCTCTGAAGTGAGGGGGTCTTTCAGCTGGTTTCATTATGCTGTGGATCATCCCCTGTCGAGCAGCCATCTCCTTGGCAGAAACTAAATGCCCCTGTATTCGAGCGAGTGGCAGCCTGGTTTTCCCTGCCGTCAGTTCTGTTTCCTTTGGTGACGAAGTACCCGCCTGCTCATTTCTGCTCGTGTCAGGCCCATGGAACTGGCCGGCTTCGGAGGGCGAAGCAGCATGTATTGTGAGCCAGGACCATAGAATCATAGAATCACTGAGGTTGGAAAAGACCTCTAAGATCATCGAGTCCAACCGTCGACCCAACACCACCACCCACTAAACCATGTCCCTAAGTGCCTCATCTACTCGTCTTTTAAATACTTCCAGGGATGGTGACTCAACCACTTCCCTGGGCAGCCTGTTCCAATGTTTCACCACTCTTTCAGTAAAGAAATTTTTCCTCATGTCCAATCTAAACCTCCCCTGGCGCAACTCGAGGCCATTTCCTCTCGTCCTATGGGATGGGTGCAGCCAGGTGTAAATCCCTTGCAACTGTACATCATCAGTGTTCCGTAACGCTCTGGAGGAGGCTCAGGTCCAGCTTCCTGTAAGCTCGTGTCTGCCTGCGCTTCTGTGTAAACCAGCTTGGAGTTTCACATATGGGCTCTCAGTAAAAGCTTTGAAGCTCACAGCGATCACAAAGGCAGGCATGGAAATGGGGGCGCTGGCAGAGCTGGGCAAGAAGCACATTTGCTCCAGGACGCGGTACCAAGGCAGGAGGAAGCGCTGTGCTTCCTGCGCCCTGGAAGCACCGGCAGCTCGGCCACGGGGCCAGTCTGGGAGACCCTGCTGGCACTGCTGAGCGGCGGTGAACGTGCAACCCCACGACGCCGTTCAATGGCAGGACTGTGCCGTGTGGAAGGGCACTGGGGAGCTGAACACCTCTTCTGCTTTCCTGATGGCCGCTGTTTCCTTGGATGTGTCCTGCCCTAACAAAATGCTGATGCCTTCCGAGGCTGGTGGGTGGTGGGAGGGCTTGCCCAGCTGGCTGGCACCGTGGGGAGGGGAAGGGTGCAGCTGGGCCGGACAGCTCAGGACCTGCTTTCAGCTACAGACAGGAGCCGACAGGACTAGAAGATGAAGGAGAGCAAGCTGCCATTTAGCCAATTTAATGCTTGGGTGGTCACATTAATAGCTCTGATTGGAGTTTCTGGGTGATTAACTGTGGTGCAAGTGTGGGGAAGAGGAGCAGCTTTATTTTGTGAATTTACATATTCCTTCTTCACCTCTCCCTCACCCCATGCACCCTCCCTGCTGGGAAACTCAGCATTTTATCAGGGCCGTGAGAGCCCTCCTGGTTGCCTCCCTTGCTACGTTTCCTCCAGAGCATTCCCCATTGATCCTGCTGTAGTGCTCCCAAACACCCTGCCGCTCGTATTGGTGTGGATGTGTATTTTAGGCTGGGGAAAATCAGTCTGCTGAAGCGACCTGTCCTGTCCCACGTGAGGTGGGGAATGGGGCAGGGGTCTGATGCAGCATCTCCCATGTCCTCCTCCGGTGTCTCCTCCTCTGTGTGGGTTTTGTCGCTGAGCAGAGCGACGGGTCGCATCCTGATTGCTGCTGATGCGGAGCCTGTGGTTAGTGACAAGGCAGACGGAGCAGAGCAAGTTTCCATGTTTTAATAAGAATGTGACAGATCTGGAGGAACTGAATTTGCTCTGTTTAGCTTTGTCATCGCCCGTCTGCCAGTCTCCAGGTGGGGTTTAAAATGATCGGGTGTCTCAAATAATCAAGGTACATTAACTGCTTGCTTGCTGGCTCCGATAGTGGCTAGAGGTAGTTGGGTGGTGGCAGCCTGCTTTTTCACCCCGTCTCGGAGTGAAGTGAGGTGGAGTGCAGGTTGCTCCTGCCAGTGTGGAGAGAAACGCTGTTGCTGCTTTGCAATCGCTGCAGCAGTTTCTCTGGGATTCAGCGCTCCCAGCTGGAAACAGATTTGCGGAAGAGCTGGGCTCCTTCACGGGCTCCTCAGTGCCAACGAGGCTTCTCTTTGGGTGCACCAGCAGCTCCCACTGTGATGCCCTTGTGAGGCCAGGGGCTCACAGGTTCCTGGTGTGCTCATGACCTCCCAAAGTGAAGTCCTACCTCAGCCGTCTTGAATTTCAGGCCCTGAGCTCCCAATTTGTGAATCCTTGGTGTTTGGTAGACCTTAAATTAGAAAAAGTGGAGAAGCGGTGAGGTAGAGTGCTGGGAAGGTCTGCAGATGTGGGGGTGTGATGCAGAGCAGCTGCCTGGCCAGAGCTGGTATTGTTTCTATGGGGATCCCCATCATTTCTATGGGGATTTGTTACTCATCAATAATTCAGGCCAAACTGTCTCCAGGATAAGGAAGGGAAGAGAAGGTAAGCAGGGCTTTGATCACAGTATCTGACACAGCTTGACGAGATCCCAGTCTGGAGGATAATGGGGTTCTGTAACCGAAGAAATCACTTTATAGGTAGAAAATGGGAGTGTGGGTGACAATGCCATATGCACACAGGGAAATTTCAACTAGTCCCCATCTGGTTTGTAGCTTTTTGTAATTGCTGGTAGTTTGTGACTGTGAGAAATTCCAGGAAGGCTGGAAGAACAAAAAGAATTGATCAGTCTAAAAATAAGATGGTTTGTACTCAGTGTAAGAAGCTCTCGGGAAGCTAGGGCAGCAGCATTACTGCTCTTCTGGTGAGATGTCTCTTTCTAGGATTTATTGTGCCATCGTGATTGTTGAACTAAGCTTTTCTCTGTCTGTGCTTCTCTCCTTTGCAGAAGTGGAGCAGATTGAAGCTATAGCAAAGTTTGACTACACTGGACGATCTCCACGAGAGCTCTCCTTTAAGAAAGGGGCCTCACTCCTCCTGTACCATCGGGCATCAGAAGACTGGTGGGAAGGGAGACATAATGGTGTGGATGGCCTCATACCCCACCAGTACATTGTGGTGCAAGACATGTGAGTAAAGTGGTGTGCGTTGATCTAGGATGTTAAAATCGCTTACCTACACAAGGTCTACTTTAGCCACCTAAAATAGGTGGTCAGATTTTCCGAGGTTTAATGACTTTGGTGAGAAATCTGGACCTGTTCACATCTGCCTCTCCACGTATTGGCTCAGATTGTTTCTCATTCAAGCTGATAAAACCAAGCACTAAATACTGTACTTCAGTGTGCCTGAACCCCATCTATCATTGACTCCTCAAATTGGCATAACCCAGGTTTAATATTGGCCTTGCCCCCTGTGTACGTTGACCTGGCATTGTTCAGTGCGCACCTGGCCTGTAGGCAGATCCCAGGGTCCTTTGCAGATGCCGCTTTTGTTACAAGTACTGTACCTGGATTAATTAAAATGGCAGCTACAACACAGGGGGATATGGAGACGTGATGCTCGCTTTTTCCAGGCTCCTGGTACTGTCTGAAGTGGTGGCCTTGGTCCAGCCCTTTGTTAACAAAGTCTGGAGCTGCTGGAGTTGTGATGTTCAGATCCACATTGTGGCTGGGCCCTAGCCTCTGTCCTGGGGCAGAGCCCTGTTACTGATGGGGGTCTCCTTTTCCTAGGGATGATGCGTTCTCCGACAGCCTGAGCCAGAAGGCAGACAGCGAGGCAAGCAGCGGACCGCTGCTGGATGATAAAGCCTCCTCCAAGAACGACATCCAGTCTCCGACGGATCATATTGTGGACTATGGCTTTGGGGGAGTAATGGGCCGGTAGGGAAACTCTCATTTTCCTATGAACACAGAGGTGGTTGCTGTCATGTGCGGGGAGTCAGTGTGTGGTGTAGGGCAAGACAGAAGGGAAGGCTCCAGTAAGCACTGCAGAATAATATGAGCATGGAGGGAGTCTTCGTGTGCATTGCTAATGTATATCTTAACAAGTAAAGAAGGTACAATGCTCTCCCTTTCTTGGCACTGGCTAAAATGTCTGTCTTCCCTCTTACCTTAGCCTTCTGGAGCTGAAAGGCTTGAGTTTGGTTTGATCTGAACTCTCAGAGCTGAGCAATTGTCTTGCAGCGTGCAACCAGACACTTTCGATCTGACGGACAGTGACCTAGTCTTGTGATGGATTCTTTGCAGAGTGAGATTGAGGTCTGACGGTGCAGCTATCCCTCGCCGTCGAAGCGGGGGGGACACCCACAGCCCGCCCCGAGGGATGGGTCCTGGCATAGACACTCCTCCTCGAGCAGCGGCCTGCCCTAGCAGCCCCCACAAAATACCTCTTAACAGGGGCAGGATTGAGAGTCCTGAAAAGCGCAGAATGGCGACATTCGGCAGTGCAGGCAGCATCAATTTCCCAGACAGGAAGGCCTTGTCTGATGGCCACCCGCTGAGATCGACCTGTGGATCGACTAGACACAGTAGTCTCGGAGATCAGAAATCTCTAGAAGCAGAAGCACTTGCTGAGGTAAGAGGGTTGTGAAGTGGCTCTCGGTGCCCAGGGATCGAGAGGCTAAAATAAAAGTCACTGGGGTAGCGCTGCAGAGCCCCTTCCATCTCAACACACTTCAGAATTACAGTGCTGTTGTAGCTGCAGTGGTTTAAAGATAAAAATGAGCAGCCAACAGCTTGCCGGCTTTTCCAACTGTATCGGTTGGTCTAATAAAAAATACTGCCTCCTTCCACAAACCTTGTTTCTTCAAAACAATAGGCAGAAACATTCGATCCACCACCGAAATGCACTGGCAGCTCTTACCTCCCACAGGGAGGGAAGCGCGTTATCTTCATCTGACGGTTCCATAAGGAGCTTAGGAGGAGGTTTGGATTTGCCAAATCAGAATTTGACTGATGCTCAGTGTTTGGAGAAAAGGCTTCAGGTTTGTTACTGGCTGTTTGTAGCTAGGACCTCAAAATGTTAGTCTAATCCCAATACGATGCCTCCAGCCATGCAACATCAGTGTCACATTAGGCCATTGGTTCCACGGTGCTCGTTAAATTCATGTTACCTCCAGCACAGCTCGCAGGTCTCTCTCTACCACTGGCAGGAGGCCCCCAGTTAGGTATTGGTTAACATCTCGGAAAACGGTCCTTTCACGGAGCAGGCTGCAGAATTCTCCAGCCTCTCAGGGACCACCTAGTTCAGGCACAGTCCCTGCCAACATGTCCCAACAGCCGTGGGTTGGGCCGGTTCAGGGCCCGGGGGCTGGTAGTGCTGTGGACAGGCTGTTCAGCATCCCCTTTTTCAGCAGTTTACCAGCAGTTTGCTTCGTGCCACCCTCCGGCAGGAGCAGCAGCTGTGGGATGGTCGGTGATGCCCAGGCAGAGGGGTGCAGCTGCTAGGGAAGCTGCTGCCCACCACCTGGCAGCAGCTCATGTGCCACAGGGTTTGGCAGGCTGTTTTATGTAGAATCAGCTGCTTTCAGTGGGATAATTGATGATGATTGCAGAAAGGAAGAACTCTTACTGTCCTCTTTGCTTTTTCACCAGCCATGCTCCTTGTTCTCTTGCTCTGCAGCGTGCTACCCAGCTTCTCTGTCCATCAAGAGCTTGCGTTTGGTGTGATCAATTTGCAAAGTTACGGTCATAGCACAGTGCGTGCCCTGAGCGATGGCTCGAGCTGGGGCACCACGTCCGCCTTGGGACAGGATAACAACATGCACGAAGTCCCTGGGCTCGGCCGATGGGCAGTAGCGTGACACCACGCAGCGGTGCCCAGGGCCGCGTTCCCCAGGTGCAGTGCAGGGCTGTGGGGTCCGGGAGCCTCCAGAGGGACGGGCGAATGCTGAGGACGGAGCACAATATGCACAATTTTGGGGGGTTTTGGGTTGGTTTTTTAAACCTTGGAAAAGATTTTCACTGAGCTGATGTAAATAAATACTTGCCTTGAAGTCTGTAGGACTGCTGGACTTGCTAGTCCTGAGGCTTAACTCTGGAAGAATACTTTCACTCATTATCTGAACAGCTTAATAGAATTAATTGGAGCTAACTTGATAATTATTTCCCCTCTGCTGATCCTCTGAACATTATCTGAGGCTCACCAAGCATTTTGTATGCATTAGAAAATTAAGGACTAGTCTACACAAGGACAGTGAGGAGAGTTAACTAGAGCTACTTTTTAAATGATTGATTCAGTTGCCTTAAATCACTTTTCAGATGGTCTCTTTCTGAGTTCGTGGCCTTAATTCAGTTAAGGTGGATTTAAGTGAAGCCAGACTAGGGCCTCCCTATTTCTGAGTGAGATGATCAGCACTACAGTTGTAGGCAATTTAGCTAATTTACTTTAAGTGGGCACTTCTAGCTGAACTGGGTTCACCTTCTGGAGGATCTCTGTGGATGGACCCATGGAGGCTGTGCCTAGGAGTCACGACCCGAGGTGGGCAGGCGGTGAGGGGCTGGGGCCAGTCTCACCTCAGCTGCCTCCCCCGGCACAGGGAGAGGCCTTGTTGCTGCCTCTCTTTTATTTATGGCGAGCTGCCATTGTGTTGCACGCTCTGAATACATCCCTGTGCGTTTCTGCCCCACACGTGCCATTGCCCTGTAGGCACAGGGACAGCAGAGGTCCCGTACATCTGATGGAGGCTACAGGGCCTCCTTTTTTGGGGAAAAACCAGCCTTAGTGCTGTGGGGGAGTATGGAGATATCCTGCCTGGTTGGAGGTGCAGACAGGCTGGCGTTCACTGCATTGCTCATGGTGCTTGGGGTTTGCTCCCTTTGGAGCTGGTGACCAAACTCCTGTTGACTTGGGAGACATGCGGCGCCTTTGCGTGGCCAGAGTTTGGGTTTTATATCTTTTCCTAAAGCTCCTGCTTTGCCTGGAGGCTCTTGTCTTAGGTCAGAGACACTCCCCCGCCACAGACACACATGCCAGGGTGTGGGGCCTCTCCACGGGGTGGAGTGCAGGAGAGCGGGGTGATGCTGTGGCATGGTGCTGACATCCCTTTGTTGGTGGCGTTCGCAGGACATCGAGAAGACCATGAGCACAGCGCTGAATGAGCTGCGGGAACTGGAGAGGCAGAACACAGCCAAGCAGGCCCCTGATGTGGTCCTGGACACGCTGGAGCCCATGAAGACCCCGCCGATGGGCGCCGCCAACTCAGAGCCTGCCAGCCCCCTCCACACCATCCTGATCCGGGACCCTGATGCCGCCATGCGGCGCAGCAGCAGCTCCACCACGGAGATGATGACCACCTTCAAGCCGGCCCTGTCAGCCCGGCTGGCTGGGGCTCAGCTGCGGCCCCCGCCGATGCGGCCGGTGCGGCCGGTGGTGCAGCACCGCTCCAGCAGCAGCAGCAGCTCGGGGGTGGGCAGCCCTGCCGTCACCCCCACTGAGAAGCTCTTCCCCAGCAGCTCGGCGGATAAATCAGGCACCATGTAGGCTGGAGCGTGGGGAACGCGGCGGGGAAAGCCAGCGCCTGGATGGTGGGAGCAGGGCCGGCAGCTCGGCAAAGGCTTGCTTGGCCAAGTGGGAAGTCAAAACCATGCTCAAAAGGAACCTCTCCAAAAGGGAACAAGTGCGTAGCCTAGGCCTGATGGTTGATTGTACATACGTGTGTGTGTATGTACGTATGTGTGCACACGCACCCCCATCCATGCAGAAACACTTCCCAAGCTTGCAGTCCTACGGCAGGAGGAGACGGTGGGTCTACGTGTTGGCACTGGAGAATACACGCTATATGTAGAAGTATATATTAAAAAAAAAAAAAGAGTACAGAATTCGATG
>NW_008794173.1:3092771-3098646 GCF_000699145.1 Aptenodytes forsteri | reverse complement strand
GCCTTAAGTTGAAAGAAAAATTAAAAAAAAAAAAAAGTGTACAGAATTCGATGACTTTTTTTAAAAAGTAGATTTACCTCAGAAACTGGCTCTGAAATGTCCTCTCTAGAGATGTTGGGTTAATTTGGGTTTTTTTCCAGGCTATTTGTGTGCGTGTGTGTGCGTGGAGGTACGTAGCAGCTGTGCGTCAAGCAATACAAGGCCAATCCTGGAATTTATTTTCTTCACCTCTTGGCATTTATAAAAAAAAACAAAAAGGAGGGGGGGGAGACACAGTGGGTTTTGTTCATTGCTGGCCTATGGAGAAGAGCTGGAAATTCATAAATGACAATGTGTGTCAGGCCAGCTGGAGTGTCTTTTCATCCCGAGATGCCTTCACGTGTGCTGTGACGCCCTGGCCAGCGGCACCCGCAGGAGCAGGGACAGAAAACGAGGCGTGCTCTGTTGGCTTCCCGCAGGGAGAAGGACGTAGCTGCTGCACCGGGGCACAGCGCTGCCCTGCCTGCACCGTGGGGTCCACAGAACTCTGATTTTCTTGAAGACTTCAGAATGAACAAGGACTGGTGACAAACCTGTGGTAAAGCATAAATACAGTAACTTACACAGTTTTGAGATGCTTCATTTCCCTTTCCCCACACACTTTTTTTTTTTTCTTGTTTTTGTAAAAAAAACCTAGTGGTATCTCAACAGATAGGACTAAACAGGCGAGGAGGCTTTGGTACAACAACGTTCCTTTATTTGAAGTTGCACAGCAGTACATGAGGGTCTTGATTCAGATTGCGTCGTCTTGCATGAAAAGCATGAGCCATATTTGACCATATCAGATGCGGAACCGATCTGATGGGGTGATATTTTGCACTTTCTGTACTGTACTATATAATACAACAGTTTGAGTTTATGCAAAAGAATCTACATTTTGTTTTTCCTCTGAACATTTAACCTAGAGAAAAAATATGCAGAAAGAGCTGGGGATTGCATATTACTTTGTCTGATAATCAAGTCTCTTCTGTAAGCGCTGAATTCAAGACACTCTGTGCTTCTCCTGCAGTTTTTTTTCTTCCTGTACAGATTTCCATGCGATGACCCGTGGTTTAATTTGGTCACTTCTACATGATCACGTACAACCCCAGCGTGAAACAGGCCATCGTGTCTGAGCTGCATAGAAAAGCCACACTAACGGCTCCTAAATGTTCATCCTTTCTTCCCGCTATCTCTGATTTCTGCTGTTCTGTCTGTCCCTGGGCAAAGAAGCTAGCGAGCCCTCCTGCCTCACCCAGCAGTCACCTGCCCCTGCCCAGGGCTTTTGTTTGTTCCCCCCTTCATCTTCATCTTCCTCTTCTCTCCAGCACCGCTGCAGACCCCAGCTCGCGCGTGGCTGGAGAAGCAGCCTGACTTCCAGAAGGCAGCGGAGGCGCGATCCTGCCGCAGCTCACGTCTCGGCTGGGGAGCTTGCCCGTAGTGCGTCCACGCGTGTTGGCGTGTGTCAGCCGCCCCGTGTCTGTGCGAGGCAGCCCGTACCTCCGCGCTGGCTGCAAACCCGGCGGGACTGGCCCGGTGTTTGTTCCCGTGCCCAGTGCACACGCATGTGTCCCTTCCACGCACCCTGCTCCTGCCCGGCTCCTGCCTCTGCCAGTCTGTGTATATATTGCTGTACTTGCTTAAATGCTGGAAAGTAACTGTTAACATGTAAACTGTACAAAAAATAGGCTAAGATTAGATGAAAGCCAATGCCACTCACCAAATCTTTGCACTTAGTAGGTAGCTCAATGTAAAAATAAAACCCAATAATAATAATAATAAAAAAATAAAAAAACAAAGCCACAAAGCTAACCTTTCAGTGTACAGTGGGGGAGAAGTACTGTATGTAGTGATTCTGTCATTGTTCCTCTGTATAATGCTGTAAGGGGAAATGGTGTTTATGTACTTGTCTGTTAACATTGTTGACATTTGTAATTACCACAATTAGTTCATATTGATGTTTATTTTTCTTCAGAATTGTTCCCCCCTTTCCTAACTTAGGCTAACCCTGAGGTCAATGCCTCTGTCATTACGGGCAGCAGATGTTCAAACAGTCTGTCAGTCTGGTCTAGTAATGAACCAGCAAACGTGCTTTTAGGGGGAGGGAAGAAACCCATTTGGCACGAGAGCTGTGTATTCGTTGCCAGTAATATTTTTTTTTTTTTTTTTTCCCCATTTAGTTCCTGGAGAACATTCACTTTGCTAGTCTTCTGGTTTTTTTATATACTTTCAAAGATGACTTGATAGCAAAACCATGTTTATTAGGGTGGTTTTTTTTCCCCTCCCTTCTTACTTTTGAAGATACGGTACAAGTTCCAGTCCCTTTCTATTAAATTATTGCCTTTTGTTTTCCTTTGTTTTGTTGTGGGTTTTTAATACAATTGTTTTCTTATCTTTAAGTGCCTTTTTGAGCACCAGAACAAATGCTTGGAGTTAATGTCCTAGGAGCTGTACACATCATGATTTCCTTTGTACAGTTGCGTTGTGCTGGGTTTGATTGCTTTTAAAGTCCTTTTTATTTTTTTTTTTTAAAGAAAAGAAAACCAAGACATTTTGTTGAAGAATAAACTACCCCTTTTTAATACGGTATTCAAATTGTAGTTTTAACTACTGTAAATTTAAGGGAAGAAATGTATTTTTCTGTAAGCTAACTTGGCACAAAATTGAAACGTGTACATTGTAGGAGTATCATAACTGGAACCTGCTCATGTTTCATGAGTAACTTTACCCTGATCCTCGATACCTCTCTAAAGGTGTAAAGACTGTAGGCTTCAGAGAGTTCACAGAGCTTTCTCTGTGAAAACTTACGGTTGAGTCGCTGATGTGAGCGGGCGGTGGGAGCGCCCTCCCCAAGGGGCCACGCTCCTGCCTCCCACCGCCTCGCCGGGCGAGGGTCCGGAGGGACCGGCGCAGACGCAGCCCCTCTTCGGGGACGTGGCAGCCAAGAGGAGAGCGTCTTCACGGAGCAGTTGTTTCTCTGCTGTGCAGAGCGAGTGCCGACCTCCCGCTCGGCTCCTGCAGACCCCGCCGGGTCCCCGTGGACCTGCCCCGTCCTGTGCCGTGGCTGCCTCCGGGAGGGGCAGCTTGGCGCTTGCCCACCCTCCCCGGGGCTCAGCATCGCCTCCCATGGTGCTGACTCGAAAGCAATGGCACCCACGCCAATCTCTTCTCTGTACAGACTCTTCAGCAGTGTGCGCAAGTGTGTCGGTCCCCAGGGCGGTGATGGCAGTGCACTTTCTTCCTTAGGCTGAAGTACCCCTGGTAGGTCATTTTTGTAAACCCTGGACTGTGTTATTTAACTAGCAGTGTTGTGGTTTTCACAGTGCGGCAGTAGGTGTCCCGAGTCTGATCTGCTTCCGAGTGGCTGGGCTGCGTAGTCTGGTGGGGATGGGTTTGGTTACGACGGGTAAGCCGTAGGAAACCGCTGGCTGGCTGCCCTTTGTAACGGTCGTCCTCCTCCTCTGGTGTTGTCTCTGTAACGTATGGTGAGATGCCGTTCAGCTAGAGTGTCTGAGTGGGTCCTCTGTCATGTATGCTGATGATGCCATGTAGATGAAGCCACTGGCTGGGTGTGGACTCATCCCGTTGAATAAAACTGCTTAACTTTTCTCAAAAACATTGGCTGTGGTTTCAGAATATTTGCTGCCTCTGGGAGCCGCGTGGGCCGGCACCCCTGCCTGCACCTGTGCCTGTGCCTGCACCCGTGCTGGCGGCTTCCCCATGCCTCGTCCCTGCACCGCCGCACAGAGGCACCGCCCAGGGTGCTCCTCCAGAGCCGCCGTGCAGCAGCGCTGCCGCACCTTCCCCGTGCCGGCGGGCGGCGGTGGTGCTGTTGGCCGTGACGCCGGGCTGCTGCTCCCTGGTAGCCGTGAGCCAGGCCTGCGGTCGCTCACCATGGCTGACTTTGTGTGTTCTGCTGTGTTTGTTTAGATGAACCGCTGAGAGCACAGATGGGCTCTTTCCTCTCAGCCCTGGGCATATGGTGAAAATACGCAGGGAAGAGAGATGTAGGCCAATTAAAAAAAAAAAAAAACAACAAAAAACAATGCCTCCAAGGAGGTGTAAATTTACCTATTTCCATTGGTGTGGGAGGACCTGTGCTGATCTACACCAGCCAAGATGCACCCCACATTTCAGAGGTGTCGTTTCTTCTTTTAAATTTTACTTCAAATGCATTTAGGTAAAAACAACGGGAACGTTCTTCCATTTTATTTCGAACAAATCTTTGCCTTGAAGCTCACTGCACTGAAACCGCAGTAATTAAAGGCTGAGGAAGATGCTGTATGAGTGTGTTAAACTCCTCCTGGGGTGAGGGCTGGTGGGGAAGGACTGCTCCGTGCTCCCCCAGCCCCTGGCGCAGGAACCGCTTCCAGCCCTGGGTGCCGGCGCCTGTCTTCAGGCAATTAAATACCTTTGCAAACCTCCTGCTAGGTGAGAGGCCTTTGGGTGGTTTATCACTTGCCCACAGGGGAAGGCTGCCTCGGGTGGGGAATCGGGGTAGGTGAGGATGGCAGCCAAGGAGCTGCACTCCACGTCTGCTCTGGAGACCTCACTTTCACTTCCGCAAGTGTGAGCTCCCTGTGACCTTGGCCTTAGGTCTGTGCCTTAGGAGGAACACCAGCTCAATAAGGCCAGGGTGACACTGAACAGAGAGAGCGGGACCGCAGCACTGCGGGGGCCAGTGCCTGTGCGGTGGGTAGGGGTGAATGCCCAAGAGGAGCTGGGCTGAGCATCCCCGCTGCCCCCCCTGCTCACCCTTCGTGTGTTTGGGGGGGATCAAGCCTTGATCTCCTGTCGCTGCTGCCACGTTTTTCCCCAACCTTTCACGCCGTGAGCCCCTCTCAGCAGTTCAGCACATTAGTGCTCACCGGTGCAGGAGTATTAGATTAGTATTGCTCTCGAAAAGCAGAGGGCAGCTTTGGCAGTGAAGCGTTGAAAGAGTAGGCTTGCTTTTCTTTTCAAAAGCTGATTACACAGACATTAATTATCACTGCAGGGTTGGAGAGGGGGACCACGACACGGTGCTCTTGCGTCTCTCCAGCTACTCACCGCGTGAGCCCATTCACACCCACAGGCTCTCCAGGGACGGAGATCTGCGATGACTCTCTTATTCTCACGTCAAAGGGTGTTTTTCTTCAGGGGTCGTTCCTCTCCTCCATCACCGGTCCCCCCCAAGCGGCTCTGCCCTGGAGGGGTCTACCTGCTGACCCCCCCCACCTGCGGACATGGCTCCCTGGTGCAGCCCCTCCAGGACCGGGGGCCCTGTGCCTCCATTCTCTGCCCACTGCTGTTATTGACAACTGCCCTCCCCACAAAAATACCCGCTGTTGGCTGCCGAGCAGCCAGAGCTGTTTCACCTGGTCCATGACAGGCCTGATGGAAAACCGAATCCAAGTGTCCCCTTCGCTGCTGCCAGCCCCCCATGTGGGGAACCCCCCCCAGACCCTGTTCCCCACAGAGGACGTGTTGCGCACGGCTCCAGGAAAGGGACGCGTGCCTGCAATGCACAAGCAATGTCAGACAAAAGCAGATGTCAAAATGAGCTTAAAACAAAGATGATTTAGTGCTCGCTCTGTGGCAAACAGGACAAGAGCGATTATCTCCTTCCAAAGGGAAGGAGCGAGGGAGGGGGCTTAGGGGGCCGCGCAAGCCAAGGAGACGAACAAAGGCCCCTCCTGCGGTGGCAGCGGCGGATCCCCACCGGGCACCACAGCCTTCGGGACTGGCCCGGCATTTGCTTTTAAAGAATTAACTAGAGCCAGCTAAGTGGATATGAAAACTGTGGTGAGCGCAGGAGGACATCGTCCATCGCAGCCCACTATGTGCTCGGCTCGTCCCCGTGCTGCCGCGGTGCAGC
>NW_008794173.1:3088763-3092360 GCF_000699145.1 Aptenodytes forsteri | reverse complement strand
TGCCCCCTCCCCCCAAATCCCCGCTGTTGGCTGCCGAGCAGCCAGAGCTGTTTCACCTGGTCCATGACAGGCCTGATGGAAAACCGAATCCAAGTGTCCCCTTCGCTGCTGCCAGCCCCCCATGTGGGGAACCCCCCCCAGACCCTGTTCCCCACAGAGGACGTGTCGCGCACGGCTCCAGGAAAGGGACGCGTGCCTGCAATGCACAAGCAATGTCAGACAAAAGCAGATGTCAAAATGAGCTTAAAACAAAGATGATTTAGTGCTCGCTCTGTGGCAAACAGGACAAGAGCGATTATCTCCTTCCAAAGGGAAGGAGCGAGGGAGGGGGCTTAGGGGGCCGCGCAAGCCAAGGAGACGAACAAAGGCCCCTCCTGCGGTGGCAGCGGCGGATCCCCACCGGGCACCACAGCCTTCGGGACTGGCCCGGCATTTGCTTTTAAAGAATTAACTAGAGCCAGCTAAGTGGATATGAAAACTGTGGTGAGCGCAGGAGGACATCGTCCATCGCAGCCCACTATGTGCTCGGCTCGTCCCCGTGCTGCCGCGGTGCAGCCGGCATCCTGCCGTGGAGGTGCCCGGGTGGCACAGCCCTGCCCAGCCCTGCCAGCTCCCAGCATCGGTCACCGCCTCGCCAGCGGCCCCCAGCCACGCTGGGTCACTCCTCACCCAGGGCTCCGCACTTCATGTGCAGCGCCTCGCAGCACAGCGGCTTTAACCCATGAGATTTACTACCAGATAAAGTAAAGCAATGTAATTAAACAGTTTTCCTAATGCACATGCACTGCTGGTTTCATCAAAGGTCTGTCCTGTGTCCAAATTATTCTTCTGCTGGGCTCTCTCTGAGTTGAGAAGGTCCCCACAGTAACGCTGGTACTTAATGAGCCAAATGAAGCCTTTGTCGGAGAGTAAATGTCAACATTATCAGTAAATTGATAATTGATTTTAAATTAAAAGTCCCTGATCCCCAGCTCTCCTAACTAACACAGGCTCATGTTAAGCTATTTATCCTTTCTTCTGACAACAAGGCTTTTAATGCCGTAACTGGGATATTAAATGGGCATTGGGAGCTGTGTCCTTCATCACTTGGCTCCGTGGCAGGAGCTGACCTCCAAGGCCAGAGTGCATGCTGCCACGCATATGGCGCTTCGGCACCAAACAATGCGTTTCACACTGGGGAACAATGTATTTGTAATGAAAAATAAAGGGTAACGTCCCTAAAGATAGCTCAGGACAGAACTAGTATGATAGGATATAGCTCTGTCTCATTACCCGTAGGATGGCCATCTCGACCCAATTCTGGGTAAACTTTGAATAGAAAAGGTTTTAAATTTGCAGGAGGAGAGAGAGAGAGGCAATGCCCAGCACTGGCAGCAGCAGGACATTGCCTCTCCAGCCTGAGAGAGGCGTCACACCTCATTTTATTTGTCTCTTTGGAAACCTATAGGAACCAGACTAAATACCTGGAAGAAGCTGGCTTTGCAGAGGCCATCTGCTTAACAGTTAGAATGACAAGAACACACAGGAGGAAAAAAAACAAAACAAAACACAAAACAGCAACCATGGAGGCTGCTCGTTTGCAATGTACTGGACCAATGGGGCCAGAGGGGAGGCTGGGACCCGCCACAGCTGTGCAGGGCGAGCTGGCAGGCTTGTGTGCTTGTCCCTGGGGAGGGGAGGAGAGAAGGGGACACCCTGGTTTCCTAGTACCAGGAAATCATGGCCTTAAAGCGTTGGACATGATGCTTTGGAAGAGGGAAACGAGGCACTTTCTGAGCAACATGGCTTATATCAGAACTGGGGCATTGCCCAGTTGTCACGTCAGGCTGCTCCTGCTGTCACCGCTGCGCAGTGGCATGGCAAACCTGCTCCGTTTGCCTTTTTGGAGCTATTCCGAGTTCTTCTTCACTGCCATTTGCGTTGCCTGATGCTATGGCTCCAGGTTTAAGGTTGGACTTCAGTTCCTGCGCTGAGGATATAGGCAGATTTATAAACTTACTTTTGTTAAGGCTGGTTTGGAGTAACAAACCTGCCGCCATGGTGGGACTCACCGCAGGCTGATTTACCCGGAGCTGCTGGCGCAGTGCTGGCAGCCGGGCTTCGCTCCCGGGTGCCGCTCTCTCTCTCGGGGCTGCCTCCCGCTGCAGTTACTGTGAAGCTGGGTGGCAGCTGGCGCTGCTTGAGCAGCCATCAGCCCAGGCATGATCCCTCAGCCATTTGCTGTTGCGAGGAGCACCCGGCTGTGGCAGCGTTACACCGCAATCTGGAGAGCCAGGAGTCATTTATTTAGCCAGTGGACTGCCTTGCACATGTCTTGTATGGCCTCACTCAAGCATGCTGCCGAAGAGAGGTGAGCTTGAGTGATGAGTGGCTATTAATATTTAATTTCATCCCATCCGTGTACATTCTTAATTCAGTCCTTGTTATAATTCTTCCTGATTGATTGCCACTTTGCTGACTGCTGCATCACATGGTGCTGCAGACATTAAGTTTCAGCCTTCATCAGCGATCTCTGAGGCAAAGACCATCCCACTGCCTGGCTCGGGGAGCAGCAAGGTGGGGAGGAGTTACCCCAAAGCAGGCGATGCTGCAGCCCGGGGAGACGGGGGACCCTTGGCCTCCGCTGCCAGGCTCTGCCCCTCCCCACAGCCCCTCCTGGGCTCCTGGCGCAGACTGTTGAGGTGCAAAGCACTCCTGGGAGGCCAGAGAACCCTTCCCTGCCCTGTGCAATAACAAGCACCGTCTCCTGCCCTGGGAGAGCCGGGGCTCTGGGTAGTGTTTCTAGATGCTGAGTGGACAAAAACCTACATATCTAAATAAACAGCTCCAGTAAAGTCAGAGTGCACTTCACACCTGAGCTGACGAGAGGCTGCGGCTGGCAGTTTGTTCAGAGGCTGTATTATGTTTCTTTCCATTGTTTTTTCTGCTACTGGTTCGTGGCTTCACTTTCCTCCCCATCCTGGCAGTGCAGAGGAGCAGAGACCTCCCTGATTTCTTCAATCCATCCCTGATGTGTGGCAGCTGCAGAAACAAAGCCGGCTATGTTTTAGCAGCGGTTTGCCTGGGACCTTAACGGCGAGAGGGTCGGCTCAGCTGCAGGTGGGACTCGACCTGCGTCTCCTGAGTGCAGTAGCCCACCCATCCTTTCTTACAGTTAATTAGGGTGGCTTTGGGTGCAGCCCCAGAGGAGGGCAGGGCAAGGCAGGGCAAGGCAAGGCAAGGCAAGGCAAGGCAGGGCAGGGCAGGGCAGGGGAGGGCAGGGCAGGGGAGGGGAGGCTCGTTTCATCTCATCTCCAGGCTGCCAGCATTACTCTGGTCTGTAGCTGCTCACCCACCCTCTCCCCATGCACCAGTAAGCAGCTGGCTCCAGTGCTGGCGCAGTCTTACTCCCACCAAAGGGCATCGTGTGCCGGGCGAGGCTCCTGGGCACCGTCCCTGGGAAAAATGCCCCTGGGGGCTTCAGCAGCCGGGCGGCCCCAGGCAGCGGCTGTGTGCAGGGGGACTGGGCCCTGGCCGGGCTCTCGGGCAGGTGGAGTGTGTGTAAAGGTGCAGCGTGTGCGGGGCAGGCACGCTCCCCGCACGCTCCTTGCACGCGCC
>NW_008794173.1:3068003-3088748 GCF_000699145.1 Aptenodytes forsteri | reverse complement strand
AGTCGGCTGTGCCTGAAGGCACGGGTGAGACGAAGGCCGCCCTGCCGCTGCTTTGTTGCTTCTTTCGGTAAGTGTTCGCCCCAGGCCAAGAGAAGGGCCCACGCGTCCCCGTGGGCTGCCGTGTCCGCCGCCCCGCTGCCAGCAGGTGGCAACAGACCCCCGCGCATCGGGCCGGCGGGGCCGGGACCCCGGGAGCGCCACCGTGTCCCGCTTGGATTGCCCGGGGAGGCTTTGGGTCGGGATTAAGGAACTCTTGTAGTGCGGTCCTGTATTCTGCAGCTCTGCTTTCCCCTCTTCTGTTCGCTGGCAGCTGCACGAACTGGGCTGTGCCGCGCGGCCTCTCTGCACCAAGTACCTGTCGCTTCAGAGGAAGGTGCTGTACGAGGTGTTGATAACTGACAGCTACGGAGCGGTCTGCCTTCAGGAAGAGTCCATAACTCTCTGAATACCTGTGTAATTGGTAGCTGGATGATGCTCCTGAGAGTGAAGGTTTATGTTCTTATCTGTGTAATGCACCTGCGGTCATTCTCTTTAATAATACATGTGTGATGCTAAGTGCTTCTTGGGTAACATACTGTTTAGCCTGAGTAATAGCCTCTCTTCTGGCTGGATAACGAGCACAGATATCTTGTCTGTAGCTGCGACGTGGGGCCGTTGTTTCAGAGTAGCATGTGCTTGTAACCGCGTAATGAGCTCCAGCCAGTGTTGGGTTTGCAGAAGGAGGGCTAATGCCTGTCAGAGGAGACCTGCATGTTCCTTACCCACAGCTAATCCGTGCATGCACGGCTGGTCGTGATGTGCTAATCGGGTGTTTGCATGGGCCCCTTGGACACCTGCCCATGTTTAAGCATTACATGTCTAAGCCTGTCTAAAATGCCAAGTGGCCACATCTGAGCGTATTTCTGCTTAGCTGAAAATTAAGATCTGAGTCATTTCTCTCCAACAGGTCTAGTTACCTGGCTGAAGTAGTAATAATCATTAACTTTAAGTACAAACAATAAATTGAGTGTATTACTTAATTTCTAATGGGGCAAATGCAGCATTTGCATTTAAATTAACTTTCCACACTACTGCACATTTACATATGTGTTGATTTCCCTCTAAAGTTAAAAATACACACGAATACGTGTAAGTACTTCCCAGTCTGGTGTATCAGAGAGATCACTGCACAGAGCTGCTACGTTCCTCACACTGTGGGAGCGTGCCAGGTCTGGGACGGTGAAGCCCATCGGAACAACGTGGGGGTTTGGGAGCGGGAGGAAACTACCGCTTGAAGATGCCCATGGTGCCCTGGAAGCAGACTCGGGCGTTGGACCAGGTTGGGGCGTGCCGAGCCGCTCTGTTCCAGTTTGGCGCTTTGCTGCTCAATGCGATGTGCAGGGTGTGGAGCAGGGGGCTGCAGGGAGCCCGGCCGCCCCCTCCTGAGCCGGGAACCGAGCAGCAGCTCTCCCTGGAGCTCCTGGAGCTTGGAAGCAATGGTGGTGTCTGAGGATGTCATGGGGCTTTGGAGACAAGCCACATGATAAAAAAAAGGAAGTAGAGGTAAAATCACGTATCTATGTCTTCCTTTCTTGGCATTCGGATTAAAAAAAAAAGGTTTCTACCAAAGCTGTGCTGAGTCTGGTTTTGTGGGTCAAAACTGCAGCTGGCAAAATACCACTTCTTTGGAGACTTTTCTCCTTTTCTCCGGGAGCAGGAACTCCAGAGAAGGCTGCTTGTCCTCAGTTTACTCCTTTATTCTTCCTCATGGCCTCAAGCTGGATGGGTGGCCAGACCCACAGGCTTTGAAGGGAGCATGAGAAATTAAAAATCCACATTTACGTGTTTCTCTGCTCTCTTGACACCAAGCTGCTGTGTGCCGAGCCTGGCCCAGCTGAAAACCCATGCAGTCTCATGGCTGAAACGGTGCAAAAACTCAGCAGTGGCCGGGCCCGTGCCTGCCTCCCTGGTCGTGTTTCCTCCCCAGTCACGTCCTCCCTGTTGTGGGGCTGGTCTGGGCGCAGGGGGAGCTTGGAAAAGGTGTTTGTGTGTGTGTGCACAGCCAGACTCAGGGCGATGCTCCCCTCCGGGAGAGGGGACGGCAGAAAGCCACCTTGGGAGGCTGGCGTGTGGTGATGGCAAGGGCTGGCTGGTCGGCTTCCCTGTGCCTGTCCTTGGCCGAGTGCTGAGCCTCTGGAGCAGGTTTGCTCACTGCGTCTCTGCGATGCGGCTGAGCCAGGGAAGGGGCTGCGCATCCTCAGCGGTGCCGGAGGTGGGGGGCCAGCAATGGGAATGGGTGCGCCCGGGCTGCTCCATCCTGGCTGTGCCAAAGGAAAGCTCCCTCCATGCCCCGGAGGCTGAAGATTAAATTAGCCCCAGTAAAGATTTATTAAAGATCAATGGCCAAGGTCAGGGGAAGTATTTGGATGTGGCTGGTGGCCCAACTCTGTCCCCATGGGATTTGTGCCTTCCATGAGAGAAGTGCTGAGAGCCGTGGCCGTGGGCGCACGGCTGCTGCTGTGGCTCCACCTGTGCTGATTCGCGTCGTATTGTGCCTTTTCCCTGGCATCAACTGGAGCAGTCTTTCTGCAGCGTTACAGCATCAAAGCTGCCTGTGCTAACGAGTTAGCACAGCTTATTGCTCCCGGAGGAGAACGGCCCCTGAGCAAAGCCTGGAGCAGAGCCATGTCCTCTTGCAGAACTGGCTGCTGCTTCGGTCTTCTGAAACCAAGGAGATCCTTTAACCGTCTCTGTGCAGAGACCCATTCCTGTGCCTGATGAGAGAGAAACGTAGAGTTGAGCTGCTCTCGGCTGAGATCTTTATGGGAGGGCTGGGGAAAAGTGGAAAGGAAGAAGGGAGGTTTCTGTGTAGACGCACCCAAAGTACGCTGTCAGGCCTCTATGGGGGCAGCTGAAGTAGAACAAAGGACAACCCTACACGGCACTTTGGGTGGTGGGAATAGCCGTGTGGGTAGCAGGGCACAAATCCAAACCAGGCACCGCCTGAAGTGTTTTAGCCCTCTCCTCCGGTACGTGGCTGAGCCCCATCGCCTGCCACCCCGGAGCGACGGCTGCTTCTGCCCCAAAGGTGGGTCCGTGCCCAATAAACACGGACCTGGGTGCGTGGGAAAACATGATAAACCTCTCCCGCGCCCTGACCTCCCTGGGCGGAGGGGCCGAGTGCCCCGTGCCGGAGCCGTGGGGACAGCGGGGTCCGACCGGAGGGCTCCTGCTCCCGGCTGGGGAGAAGGGCTGTGCCGTGCCGCAGCATCGTGGCGCCTGGGGCGTCCCCGCCTGCAGCCCCAGAGTGACGCCGTCCCGTCGGGCAACGGCACGAGGGCTGCATTGTGACGGCTGCGTCGTGACCGCGGCCTGACCTCGTCCTGCCCGCTTCTGCAGGGTTTACTGATGATTTGAAGGTGAACCCCAGAGCAAAGTTGTTCCTGTGGGCATGCTGGGGGCAAGCTCCATTTCTTGTTTGCTTTTTTTCTCTTTTTTTTCCCCCCAACACTTTACAGAACAGAAGGGTCCTCTGGCCCCCGTGAAGGTTATTTGTACGTGTGGGAGTTTATCCCTTGGAAACCACTGCGTTATTTTCAGATAGTATTTCCAAACTCGAAGTTGGTTGAATCACCAGTGACCGTTAAGGAAGAATTCACTGTATTTCTGGGAACGCATCCTTCAGTCTTTCTCTTCACTGAAGCTGGTGACACTTTTATGTGAGAAAGGCAAGGCTTTAGATAAAGGTTTCAAAGTGCTTTACAAATGAGTTAAAGCTGGTTTTTGAAAGATGGATACTTTTGTCTGCACTATATTGTAGAACTATTCAGAGGTTCCCATTACTGAGATCTGTTCAAAAGTGCTAGAAGGGATTTTTCTTCATCAAGATTTCTGCCAGGAAAGAAAAGAGGGGAGGAAACTGCAGGCAAACTCACCATTTGGGTGTTAAATACCACTTGACTCTTGGTATTTAGAGTCCCATTGTGCCTTTAACTTGGTTTACTACCTCGCTCTTACCAAAAAGGACATTAAAATGTACATTTATGGCCTATGCATCGCACTGTAATTATCTGCCAGGTCCACTTGAGCACTGCCTCGTGAATCTAACAGCACATGCAAATCAAAGGAGAGTTGATTGATTTGCATGTACACGTACCGTTCCATTTCTGGATGCAAATTGCTGAACACAAAGATGGATGTGATCCACGTAGCCCGAATAGTGCCCTGGCTGGGGACAGAGACAAGGGGGGGCTCGGTTGTGACCACCCCAGGGCGGGGAACACACAGGGATGAGTATCTCCTCCGAGAGCACCGTGCAGATCCAGTGCTCCCCCTGTCCCTGGCGAGCTTCACGAGCAGCCAGCTGCCGTTCGGTCCCGTGCCCGCCTGGGTCAGCGACGCGTGCGGGTGCCTCGCTGCGCTGGGGCGCGCTGGAGGGGCTCTGTCACTTGTCCCTGGCGAGCTTCACGAGCAGCCAGCCACCGTTCGGTCCCATGCCCGCCTGGGTCAGCGACGCATGCGGGTGCCTCGCTGCGCCGGAGGGGCTCTGTCACCGTGACCCCGGAGCAGGACGATGCCTTGTTGCTGCACCTGCCTGAGATTTTACGTACAAAATAATCGTGTTTTTTAAGAAAATATCTAGTTTGGCTATTTCTGAGTATATTGCAGTGTGTTTTTGTCCTGATGCCAGGGACAGTTATTGCATTGCACAAGAACTAAACTTTCTCCAGAACTTTTTTCTCAGCGTTTCTTAATACTGAGATTTGGGTATTTTATTAGGAAGGAAAATCAGCAAAGAAGATATAAAGAGCATGATAGCGAACAAATGATTTCTGGATAATTTTTCCTCAAGCTTGACTCTAAATCTTATCCGAGACAGTTATTACAGCTGAAACTCACTGTCCTTGTCCCCAAGATCAGAAATTTGATGCATTTTCAGTGGAACTAACTCAAACAATGGTGTCAATGGAGGAATGAAGCTGATCTGTAATCGAGGAGGGGAACTTAATGTATTTTTTTCTTTTTTAAATAGGTTGCTCTAACTGAAGCAGCCTGTCTCTTGTGAAATATGTGCATCACAGCATATCATCTCTGCTGCGATATTTTTTTCATAGAAAATTTGATGACAACATTATTCTTGAGCAATAAGGTGAAGAGGGGCCAGGGATTGTTGCTTGGCTGAGCAGGAACAAATGCAGTATTTCATGGAGCACATGTGGCAGTGCCTTTGATTTGCAGTGGGGCCCATTTGTTTTTTAGACAATATTGACTGGGAAAGCAGCTCCCATCGATTCCTCCTCAAGGATTCTTTTGTTTTCTTCTTTTCAATAAATGGTGTTTTCTTGTAAAGCACCAACTTTTCCTGAGATAAAATAGACCTGCCTGAGGTGGCAAATGGCAGGATGAATCAAGGTGTTTCTGTCTGCAGCTAAGAAAGTGGCACACGGACGTAGTGCCTGCTCCGCCGGGTCAGGGACCAGCTGAGGGTCCAGCATTGGGGCCCGATGTGCTGCCCCCGAGCTCCTCTGTGCTGCGGAGCCCCCGGGCTGGCCGGGGCTCCCTGTCCCCCCCAGTCGCAGAGCGCAGCAGCAGCCCCTCCTGTACGGGTGCAGAGGGGCATTTCTCGTTATCATGAGGCATTTAGAGATTGAGCGACACAAGGTGTTAGACGTATTGGTGATCACGTAGCTCTTCTGTGCAGTTTTTATCATTACAAAGCCAGGACTGCAGAGCAGCTGCCTTTCTGTGGGGTCGTGCCGGGAAGGGTCTCAGGACAGAAGCACACCCAAGGGCGTCGGAAGACACGTATCTTCTGTCAGACCAACTGACATACAAACAAGCTGTTGGATGTGTGATTAGGTGAACAGCTGGTTGGGGAAACCGAGAGATTAATTTACGACTTGCTGGTAGTACTACCCTTTAAAGCCCGATTCCCCCCCCGCCACAGGAGAACAGGGACCCCTGACCCTCTGGAGCCCCAGACCCAACGGGGGCTGCAGCAAAGCACCCGGCACCCGGCTGGGAGCGGAGCAGAGCATTCCTGGGAACAGGCATGCGCTGAACTTGCTTTCAGTATAAAAGTGTTGAGGAATAAGGTCTTAATTGCCTTTAAATGTGATGAGTACGTGTGCATTGTTACTGGTTTTAAGACACTGTGTTCTTGCAGGGATGCTGGGAAGAACAGGGTGGCTCCAAAGCCTGCCAGGCAGCAGGAGAGGCAGGGCCAGCTGGGCTATCTGGCGTTTGGGTTTGTTCTTCTGCTATTTTAGTTTCTCTTATGCCTGCCCCATTGCTATGTGCTTCCCTTTTATGATAGGATCATCCACAGTGAACAACAAAGTTGTTTATAGGTATGATGAAAGGAGCAGGAGACTTCAATTGCACACTAGAGTAAGTGCAGAAGAATTTGTGCCCAGGGGCCTCTCTCTTTCTGCCTTCTTCCCGTCGTTCTTGCATTGATGCTGTTGGCTTTCTTTTGCTTCTGGCATTCATCTCCCATCATCAAAATCATATGTCCTTATATGCAGGCAGGGAAGCAGCTCCCCAGCACTCGGAGGAGCCCTACCTTGTGAGGCAGTGATTTGCTTTCAGCTGTGACTGTCAGGCCCTTTTTGCAGGGAGGGACGGGGTTGGTGTTGGGAGGCGGTGCCTGGTCTCTCCCCCGGCTCCAGTGGGACCTGCCAGCATACGCCAGAGCCGAGACGCACCCCGGAGCAGCCCCTAGCTCTCTCCAACACAACGTGTTTTAGCCTAGAGACAAACTACCAAACACTTGGGGGGGGGAAATAGTGCTTATCGCACTGAATTAACAGGGGAAGTACAATAATAGGGTGAGAGTAATTTGCGAGGGGATATGGATGAGGTCTCGCCTGTGAAGCACTCAGGTCTACAGTGGGGTGGGAGCTCACAGCATCCGCAGCTGCCTTCTGTGCCCCTCAAACACCTAAACTTGGTGTCCTCGCTGCCATTTAAAGTCTTTGGCTGGGGTGGGCTGTGACTCCCCTCTGACCGTCGGTTCTGCGGTAACCCCCTGGGGCTGCTTTCTGCCATTATTTCTGAGCCGATCTTTTCTCTGGAAAACCAAGATAAAAATCTCTTTTTCACCTTCTGGAACTGCTGTGGGCTTGACCCCTTGTTCAGTGTCCAAACCCACTTCCCACTCCTTCACCTCCCTGCACCCCGTCAGTGTCTCTCTGGCTTTTCTTGTGCTGGTTCGGGTGCTGTTCAGACCCCCCGTGGTCCAGCACTTCCCCCAGCATCCCGGTACAATAAAAGGTGTTTCTCTGCTGGGCAGGGAGCTGCAGCAGCTCAGCGGAGGTGCCGGAGGGCGCCCGGCCAAGGCTGGGCGGTGGGGAGCAGCAGACGCCGCGGTTGCGGCTGCTTGGTGCGGTCCAGGGCACTCGCTGCCCTTCCCTGGCCCCCGCGACACCCCGATCAGCGCAGCTGGATGTCAGCACTGGCGAAATACAGCTGTACATCACAACCTGCCTTCAGTAGCGTCTTCTCCTGTCGCTGACAATTTACCTGTTGTTCGTGTCTGTGCCTTGTCCCGCTGTTTGAGGCCAGGCTGGGGCGGGGGTCGATCTCCACGGCTCGTGCTTCTGAACCCCGTGGGAACACTGCCAGGGCTCCTTGAACGCTGCGATGCGCCTCGGCGGGGCCCGGCACCGCAGGGGATGCTGGTGCGATGCACAAGGCAGAGACCCCGGCGGCATCGCAGCCTTATCTCGGACTGAAGGGTGAACGGGCTCCTTCGTTCCCCAGTCCCACGTTTTAACGGGCAGATAATTTCTTCTAATGGAAAATTGTTTAAATGCAAACCCAGAAGAAGACAAAGAGAGGGCTGGGTGGAAAACACTGAACTAACTGGCCCTGTTCCTCACTGATGAAGAGAAATAGCACAGCACTTATTTTTAACTTTGCAAATGCTTCTGGAAAGATTCTGCTGGTGCTGAGAGCGCGGCAGCGCCCTGGCTTCACATCTCAGCCTCACTGAGGACCTGATAGTTTAACGTGAGACCGCTCTGAAGTGATGAAATGAAACCTTGGCCTCCTCCAATCATCTTTGGGACAATTAATTGTCAAGAAATGCTCAGAGGATAATTTGCCTTTTATTTAGGTGGATCCAACAACCATTCACTGTATGTGCTTTAAAGATGCAGCTAAGGGCAGTCTGTCACTTGTCATGCTCATAGCTAATGAATGAAAAATTTACATAGAAATGAAATGTAAAGGAAATGGTGGCAGAATTTAGACTGATTAATGCTTTGAACCTGGACTTGAAGTGCAGCAAGTGCTTTCAGTCTTGCTGACTGAAGTAAATAATCCAAATTAGTAATACATTTTAATTTTTTTTTCCTGTGTAAAGACATTAAAGTGCTTTTAGCAAATGAGGTAAAGATTTTCCATCCATGTTTAAAACAAAAATGGAGCACTGTGCCGTGGCATGCGCAAAGCCTGCAGCCAGCTCATGACGTGGGGCTGTGCGTGGCCGTCCTCCACGCAGCCTCTCCTTAGCGCCCATGAGTCTGACCGCCCTGCATGTGGCTCTGTCAGTGCTGCTGGTGACAGCGGTCATCTGCACACAGCCACGGGTCACGCTGTGACAGACGGCTGTGGAGCCAGTATCAAACCTGGGGTGGTCATCCATCCCTTGGAGAGAGGAGCATCCCCTCCTGGTGAGAGCCAGGGCCCCATGGGATGGCATCGGGCTACCTGGCAGGGGGGGGCTCACCCCGGGCATCCCAGTTCAGAGGGATTTTAGAGCCCCTGCTGCTGCCTTCAGCTCAGGCATGGCTGCGATTGCGGGTGCGGCGAGCTCCTGGACTCCGCTCCGACCTGCCGGTCTCTGCTCTGACCTGCCGGCGCTGCCCTGTCTTGCTATCAGTTGGCAGCTGCTCTATTGCGTCGGCTTTGTTGATAAGGGTACATATTAATTGCACCCTCATCATTTCTGGTTGGACCACATCCACCTTGGGCCATTTAGTGCATTTTTTTCCTCCCTGATGCCCCCTATCCGTGGCACACTGAGCATCCAGGGCTGCCCAACAGCTATGGCCTCCGAGGGATTTGCTGCTGCCGGGCAGAGCAGCGGGAGCAAACACAGCCCGAGTCATGCAGCAGAGATTTTTGTGAGTGGATGCGCACGCGTTTTGGAGACGTTCCATGCAAGCGTATGTTTAATTTCCTGTGGAGCGGGGAAAGGATTTGCCAGATGAGATTGACTCTTGAAACTGGCAACGCATTATTTAAAAAGCAAATTCCCCTGGGTCTGCCTGGCGATAGCTAGTCAACGTGGGGGAAACTGGCACCAGTTTAGCGCTGCTGCGGTATGTGCTGGCTGTCAGAATTCTGCTTTTAGTTTTAATTTTAATATTTTTCTTTGAATGTCTCCCTTCCTGCTCCAGCACGTAACCAGAACAATATCCCCCATCTCCCTGGAGCTGCAGCAGCCCTTCCCTTGGCTCTCCGGTGCTGACATGCGGTGGCCGCATCTTGCGGGCGCGCTGGGGAGCCCACCTGTGTGGCGGTGCTGCCTGTGCTGCCGGCGTAGACCCCCCGGCTGCCTCCACCCCGCATCTTGCGGGCGCGTTGGGGAGCCCCCCTGTGTGGCGGTGCTGCCTGTGCTGCCGGCGTAGACCCCCCGGCTGCCTCCACCCTCCCTGCCCACCGGCTGGGCTCCAGCAGGACGCAGCGGTGGCGCTGGGCCAGCTCTGCGGTGCCTGCTCTGGTGGGGTAGCTGTCCCTCCTCCTGGCCGGAGCAATGCAGCCAGCATGGGAGGTCTCTGTGGCCATGAAATCCTCCTCTGTAGGGATATCTGCAAGGCAGGAGGTGTTTTTGCAGAGCCAAGCCCCAGCGCAGTGTCCCTGTGCCCGAGACACCTACAGGACAGGTTTCAATGCTGGAGCGGCTGGAGTGCATCTGCTGAAGCCCTTGCAGCCCGGTCTGAGCTTGCCTGCTCCAGTGGGGAAGCGGTATTGTATGCTGTGCCTTAGCTGTCCGCTGTAGCAGAGGGAAAAATAAGAGTATTATTTCCGCAACTTTTGTTAACTTTTTTTCCCCCCTTAATGTACACCTACAGGCTCACTCTCTGTAGAAACATTGGAAACTAGATTTTAGCAGACTTTAGAGATTGCAGCATTATCCATCTTCTGTAAACACTGCAGAGCTGCATGGAGTTGGAAACCTTTTTATGATTGCAGCTCGGCTGAAAAACAGCGCTGCGTTCCTGGTGCGCTTCGTGATCACTTCACTTGTCAGCCAGCTGGAAGGCAACAGCTGTTGAAGCGTTTTGGTTTAAGTGTTTCATGAGAGCAAAGTGCAGGAAAAGGAATTTACTGAATTTTACATACATACCATGCATCGAGATCAGAGTAAGTGTAGCAGGTAAACCAGTATTGCTCTATATCATAGGGACACTTCATCCCTCCCCAGAAATCTTTCAGAGACTTACGTTTGGAGTACTTGATGCTACAAAATCAGTGGAGGTTTGTGTCTTGGAAATGAAGCTCTAGCACTGGAGCAAAACTTAACCCAGCCCTTTAAATCTAATCATGCCCATTGTCAGCATCCAAAGGCCAGGCACCCTCTTGACATCACCTAATTCCACCCCGAGTGGCCATCAGTATGAATAAGACACGTCTCTGTGGACATGCAAATGTGTTTGGTCCTATTTAACAAAGATAAATATCTTAATTAAGATAACCAACCGCCTGGGGGACTTTCAAAATTAGATGAGCCTCAGCTCCGCAGCGAGATCTTGGCGCAGATGCTTTGGCTGCTCTTCAGAAAGCTTGAGCAGTCTCTGACGACTGTGGCAGGATGCAGTTCTGCAGCTCTTGCAAGGGCCTCGTGCTACCTTAGATGCTCCCCATGGTGAAGGGGTATCGCTGATGCTGGCCACCAGCCCAAGCCTTCATACGCTGGCTCAAAGCAAACATGCTCATTTCCCGCCCTGATCTGTCTCAGCCAGCAAGCAATAAATGTTCTTGACAGAGCGGCTTTAAACATCCCCTTACATGCTGCCGGTGAAGACTGACGAAACTCGTGATGAATTTCTGTCTTCAAACTGTCATTGCATCCATTTTTTCATCCCCTTCCTAAAAGCCCTTTTAAAAGTTATATTTTTAATAATGACTAGGCAAGTGCTGAAGCCCGCCGGAGCCCTGGCGTGGAGCTGGGGAAGCGCTGGGCTCGCGAGGGGCTGTGGCAGCGGCGTTGCTGCTGCTGAGCGGCTCGAAGGCAGGAACCAAACACCGGAGAGCAAGAGCACCTCTGGGGTGGGCCAGCGGCTGAGCCTGCACAGAGCCCGGCCCGGGAGAGCGGCACCGCTGCAGGGTGGGAGGGAAGTGCCAATAAAAGAAGACAGCTGCAGAGCCAGTGCTAATGGGATTATTAACATCCTTTGGTTTATTACTTGGCTTTCAGGTGCTCCATGGGATTTGCAAAGATGAGTGCATTGGGCTCTTGGGACAGCAGCAGCCTGTCCCAGCAGGAGACTTTGTGTCTCAAGGTTTCTCCAAAGTGTTTTTGCACGGGAGGTGTGAGCCGGCTTTGGGCTGTGAGCTAAGGAGGCGTGCTCGCCGGCAGCATCCGGGCTGCCTACGGGGTGCCGTGTACCTCTGAACATGTCCCTCACCTCCTGAGCCCAAACCAGGGCAGGTGGCTCGCCTGCAAAGCGTGCCTCCTTGAGGAGAAGAGGCTCACGTGGGTCCCTGGAGCCAAGTGTGCTCAGTCACTGAAACATGGGCTTGCGTTCCTTGGCTGTGGTTTAGAAAGCTCTGCACCTTCCCTCCGTAGCAGCTCACTGTGCTGCTCAGCAAAAGAAACTGAATTATTCCTTGCAGGAGCAGAGCCCCAGCTTAGCAGCTTTCTCTGTAGTCCCGAGACCTCCTAACTGCCCCACCACTGAATGACCGAGGATGAGGGGGCTCTCAGGAAGCCTCCAGGGTGAGATGCAGCCTTTTTTTTAAAAGAAAGAAAAAAAAAGTCTTACATAAGTCAAAACATCTGCTAGTGCATGACTAATGCCTCCCCTTCTCCCTCCTCCCCTGGTGTGGTAACAGAAGTTCACGGGAATTATATAAATGATTGTTTCCTGTAAAAAGTTATACATTGTTCATAGGTCTTTTGGGGACAAACCTCGCATTCAGCAGTCCATTACCTTGCAGTGTTTACTAATAGCTTTGGGTCCAGCTGACAAACACGCTCTGCTGCCCCACTGCATTTCTGAAATGAGCCGGTAACAACAAAGTCCAAACCTATTGTTCCCGGCCTGGGTGGTGCGAGGGTGGCTTTATTCCTGCCAAAGTCAACTTAACTGGGACAATTTATTGTTCCCGGCCTGGGTGGTGCGAGGGTTGACTTCCTGCCAAAGTCAACTTAACTGGGACAATTATCTATGTTTTAAAGCAGAGGTTATTGATGTATAGCGTTGACAGCTGAATTAGCTGGGCTCCGCTGCGAGTAACGGTGCTGGGGTGTGCGTGGCGCTGCGCCCGTCGCCGTGCCTGGTACGGCAACCTCAGGCGGCACTGGCCGTGCCCTCCCAGACCGCACTGCCTGCCCGTGGAGGTGTTGGTGCCTTCCCCAGGGAAGTGCTGACTGGCAGCAAGCGCAATGACAGAACCGAGGATTTGCATCTTTCTGGTTTAAGGATGTGCATTGGCAAGCTCCTGGAAAATTATGTTGTGGTTGGTTTCTCTTATGAGAAGTGCAAGGAAATGTTTTAGAGCTGACAGCTAAACCGGCCTCAAGACATTATTTCATTCAAGCCGTACTTTCCCATTCTGGCAGTGCTTCTCTGCAATATCTTTCTAACTTCTTTGCTCACTTGCTTGCCTCTTGCTGGTTTAAACCTTTGGTGGGTCTGGCCTGTGCAGCGGGAGGGCAGCAGCCGGGAGGGGATGAGGGGCTCCCTGCCCATCTTTTGCTGCTGGGAGCAGCCCCAGCACCTGGCTCTGGAGTGGAAAACCTGCAAAGCCTCATGCAGGCAGGTGCTCTCTGCCCAAGCTGAAGGCTGCCGACCCCCCTCCCGCCCTCCGTGTCCCAGCAGGAGCGCTGCTGCTGCCCGTCTGCCCGGTACCACCCAGCAGGGAACTGGGCTAAATCACTTTTATGCTGAATTTTTAATGATATGTCTTGCTTGAATTTTGTTCTTGTTTTCCTGCATGGATCTCTCAATTCTGGACATTTTGGATCTGTGTCTTTGTTTAGACTTGTGTGAGTTCACACGTCCGCGGCAGAAAGGCTCAGGGTGCGAGCAGGGATTCCTCAGCCTGAGGTTTCAGGGTCTTTTCTGAGAACGAGCTCCTTGGCACAAAAAGCTGAAGAAATAGGAGTGTGTATATACTGACCACTGAACTTCTTTCAGAGACAGTGACTCCACAATCTGCGTTCAGCTGAGTGAGGGATCTGACAGTACATTCTGGTCAGACCTTTCCGTCTGGCCCCAGCACGAGGCACACCAGCGCTGCTGCTCCCCGTGCTGCCGGCCACGGTGCCGCCCAGGAGGAGCAGAAGCCCTGCCGGCTCCGGCAGAGACGAGCGCTCCTGGCAGAAGGAGCCGGTGCCTGAGCACCCGGAGCTCCAGTTGTCCTGGGGGGGCTGGGGCTGCCTCTGCGGCCGGGCACGGGCAGGGCTGGGGAAACGGGGATGGGTTGTTTCTTGCAGCCGATATCTTTCCCCCGAGGACTTGTCTTCCCTCGACTGTGGCTGAAGCAGCTGAATGGACGCACCGTGTCTCTCTGGTTTCCAAATATTGCACCGCCACAGGACATGCTCCCAGTTCCTGCTTTTCTGTGACCTGGGGGGTAAACTGCTGCTAGCGTTACTAATGGACTTCTGCTTTTAGCCTGAGTGCTGCAGGCTTCTGTACCAAGGTAGGAATCATGGAGTCAATTAAGTAATTACCCGGTGTTTCAGTTGTCAACATATGAGGCTTTTTGTTTTTTACAGCCGGCATCAAACCCTGCATGAGCCTTACCCCAGACTCATCAGCGATAATATGGCCAAACCGCTCTGCCCTGCGGGTTCAGGGTGGACGCGTGAGGCGATGCGAGGGAGCCGGGGCGCCCTCCTGCCCTTCGGAGCTCGCCCTCCCCCTGTAGCTGGGCTTGAGAGGCGGCATGGGGCACCGCGCCGGTCACCGCCGGCTGACGGCGCCTGGCAGACCCCTGTCCTGGCGCTTTCTGACCAGTGCCTAGTGAGACCCGGCACAGCCGGGGCTGTGCTCGCTCTGGTGTGGAGCGTGATCCCTCGGACAGCAGAGCTGTGTGGTTGTGCTGGCCAGGAGAATTTAATATTTCAGTCAACTTCTGGACTTTTGAGAAGAATGGGTTTTGAATCCCAAGCATTTCATCACCGTAACAGGCCGAAGCTCATCATGGCGCAGCTCTGACGGAGTCACCCAGCACCGCTCATGCGAACGTGAGGTGCGAGTCCTGAGGCTGCCGATGCTTTGGCACATTCCTGACAGGACAAATGCATCACTGCGGAGCTGTGCCGTGGGCGTCTTCGTGCTGTGTTGGCCAGGAGGAGGGAGAAAACCAGAAGCAGATGTCACAGCGGATCCTGGCCGTCTATCGCTGGGTTTGCCATCTCTGCCATGCGGAGTAGCACAGGCGGATTCACGGTGCCCGGGCAGCGCTGCATGCACGGAGCACGCACGGAGCACAGCCGGCCCCTGGGAAAGGCAATGCAACAGGGCAGGAATGTGTGGGAAGGCTTCAGAAATCCAGGTGGTAGATTATGCTTTGGAAGCATTAATCAGAGTACGTTTTCTAACAAGCTATGAAATCGTTTGTACCTCTGGCTGAAAGCCCTGTGGCATTTCACCGTGCACCGGACCTGCCTCTCTGCCGTCAGAGCATCCGCATCCCAGCTGGCGTCACAGAGCCCTGAGCACAAATCCTGCAGGGATCCAACTCGCATTGCTGCAGCTTTTACTTTCAAACCGTTGTGATGTATTTGAGGTTCTCCAAAGGGAAATGTTTCCCTACTGTAGGAACAAAAATGGTTTAATGGTTTTGTTTTTTCTCCATAGAAAAATGTTGATTTCCCGAGTCTCCCCAGTGTTGGCAGAAGCTGTCATCTCCATACCCAGCCGACGTGCTGGCTTGTCTCCTCGATCCCCGCTGAGGAACTGACCTGGTCCTGGTGAGGAGGCTCCGTCCACCAGCGTGCCAGGACCACCCCCCACCCCCAGCAGACAGTTTTTGGGACAGTCTCTGTCCAAGCCCTGAGCCTCCCCGTTCCTCCTCGACTCATCCGCAAACAGCCTGACCTCTTGATGAACGGAGCCGGCAGGTGAGCGATCGCAGCCCTTCTGGGGAGGTTTCCACTGAAGCTCTCCAGAGCAGGCGGTGCAGGTGAAGCAGTAGTGGTGGTTTCCTACAGAAACGGGCGGCACTCGCTGGTGTTTGAGGTTCGCTGGTGCTGAAGTGGGAAGCTGACTCAGGAGCGTGGAAAACGCTGGGGAGTGGCTCCAAACCAAGGGAGTACGTCGAAGGAAGTTATTTATTTTGCCAAAAACAAACAAACAAACAAAAAGGACAATAACAAAAATACTTTACAGATTAAAAGCTTCTTCCAGTGATTTTATACACATGCGCACACACACATACACGGCCGTTCAACTGATTGCCCCCCAGCAAACGAGCAGGGTCTGTCTTGTGCCAGAGACCACGCTCCCGGGTTTATTCAGGGAAAAGTGGGACGAACGTCTGTCTGCCAGGAAGGTCCAGTCTTCAGCTTGGTTAAATCATTTAATGAAATATTTACTGACTGCTTTTAAAGTCCTGGATCTGTCTGTGACAAATGGCCAGTTTCTGCTCTTGGTTGTGCTCGCTCTTCGTGGCACTGAGCAGGTCCCGGGAGCGTGTGCCCAAGGGCAGCCATGGGCCCTGGGCTGGGGGTGGGCTCCGGCAGCCCCCGTAGCAGCCGACTTTGCTCTGCAGCTCCCTCCGCAGCGAACCCCTGCAGCTGAGACCGGCCCCCCAAGGGAAGGGGGCGATCAGCGCTGCAAAGCCATGGAGGGCTTATGCCTGTTGTAGCTTACTGTACAGCAAGGGCTGGTGGGGGTTCCTCAGCTGAGGAATAACCTATTCCACATGTAAAAGCTCATTCTGTACAAATAATGAAATGCCTTCAGCAGTTTTGGGATTTCCCCAGCTGGGCTCTCCTCCACCCCCCACGGGGTGCTCAGCCAAGTGTGGGACAGCATCGCGCTCGGTGACAATGTGCTCACCCCAAACGTCCCCGTGTTTGATCTGATTCATGGGAAATCAGCGGAGTCTGAGTCCTGCCGTGAAGCGTTTTACCTTCTCCACTGTCTGACCTTCCCGTCAGGAGTGCTGAACTAAACTGAGAGCTGCTCAGCGAAGCGGAGGTAAGCCGGCTCTTGCTGATAAAGTGGGTTTTATGTCAGTGACTGACGGTAGTTGAAGTGTAGGGGCTATTTATTGCAATATTCTTTACAGTTTTTCATCTTTCTGAAGAGAAAAATTATCTACAGAACACCTATCTACCTCCTTTGGCTGCAGCTGGCGCTGGGTACCTGCAGTGAAGCGGTTCCCTCTGCCTGCCCGAGGTATAAAACCAGTGTCACAAGGTTGGTTTGTATTTCCTCGGAGAGGAGCAGCCGGTGAACACTGCCTGCTCCACACACCGAAGTCGTTTAACGTGAGACACGACTTTGTGAAGGCTCAGTGGAGCTGGTGGGGGTTAATTACGACCCTGGGTACACCTCTCTATTTTGGGAAGCAAACATCACTCACCCCTCCTGGGCCCTGCCCAGAGGCGCGGTGTGAGCCCACCCACGGGTGCTGGATGCGCTCTGGTAACTGACGGTGCAAAACCGTCCTCTGGTAGTTTTAGTCAATTTTAGTGCATTACACCGCAGCGTCAGTAGCTGCATGGGGAACAAACCAAGGCTCGGGTATCTGGAGCGCTGCAGGCTGGCCACGTTTCCATACCGCTGCTGCGACGGCCGCCGGCAGCAGGGCGGCACCTGCGAGGGCGGGGGGCTCTGTCGGCAAACGGGGCAGGGGCCGCCGCCCCGCCCCGGGCACGGGGGGGGGGGGGTTTTCTTTTTCCTGCTGGGGGGTTTCTTTCTCTTTCGCGAGCTTGCAGAAGGATCACATCATTCGGGGCCGCCAAATCATTGTGCTGCTTCAGTTAATTGTTGTGATAAAATAAAAATAATTTCTCTTGCACATATTCCTTTAAACTTTTCTGCTTTAAATATATTTAGTATAATTAATGAGGATAAAAGGAAAAACACAACCTTTGAATCTTGAAATTTGTTTTTTTTGGAAACGCTTAGATTTCACTTGACTTCAGACTTTTTCGTGTCATGTTTTCTTACAGCTTTGCATGAATTCCTCTGTCTTCAACCAGAGTGTTTGTATTGAAAATTTGTCACACTTAATTTTTTTTCAGTGAGGAATGACAGCTGCCTTTTTTTTTTCCTTGACAGTTTGGTCCAAGTATTATTTTCCATTGTCTGTCTCCAGCTGTCTGTTCCATGTCCTTTGGATATTGATCTTTGGGGATATTGATCATCAGAACACGACAGTATTTCTGTAGATTACTGTAAAGTTTTTCTGTTGCAAAGCACCTTCATAGAAAAAAGTTTGGATCATGGAGGACTGAGAACTAATATTGCTCTGTTAAATTAAGATAGGTCTGATTAGTTTACCTGTACAGCATCCCTGTGGTGCAGTCCAGTGTTGTCATCCTCCCTACAGACAGAGGTTGGTGTCACGGCGAGACGACACCCTTCGAACAGTTACAGAAGATGTAGCAGAGCTGGGGACAGAAAGTATTATCTTGCAAATCCCAGGTGAGTGCCCTAGAAAGCCTTTCTCCTTTGGAAGCAAATCCCAGGTGAGTGCCCTAGAAAGCCTTGCTCCTTTGGAAGTAGATCCTTAAAACTTAGGTCCATCCATCAGTTTCTCTATATAATTTATTTCTGCTCTACATATTTCTGCAAATATGATGTTTTGTTTTTAAGTCTCTCTTATGTTCTGGGATTATTTCCAAGTTGCTGTCTATTCAGATTGTTTTAATTGTTTTTATTATATTAGCTGACAAATACAGACAAACACGAAGGTTTGAGTTTTTTTAGAATTTAAATTTTTGTAATTGTTTTGTGAAAGCTATAGAGTAATCTCCAGATTGTCTGGAGAATGAAATAAATGTGATTTTATGGGAATAACATTTAAAGGGAGATTAGAAGATGATTGAAGATAACTGAGAAAATATTTTCAAAACACAACATACAGTCTCTGCACAAAGCACTATCCAATTCAGAGTTTGGTTCATACAGCTTTGATTACCTTCAACAGCATTTTTCTTCCAAAAAAAAAGAGAAAGTGAAGCCTTTGCAGCCGTTAGTGAGCGGCGGGCAGGGGCGGATGGGAAGGGCAGCAGCTCTGAGCAGGGGAGCAGCAAGTTCCCGTTTGCTGCTGGTGCCTGTTCGCAGCCCGAATTGTTTTTTCCTTTGAAAGTGGGACAGTGAGAAATATTGTTTACCAGGCTCCAGTTAATTTGGCTTTTAGTCTATTTTGCAGTTATTCACCTGCATTTCTTAACTACGTTGTTCACTGTAGGTATGGGTAGTGGAAGAAGTCATAAATCTCGCTGCATACTACGAAGCTAAGGAAAACCCTGTGAATCGGCGGCGCTGGCTGGGACGATCTGAAGCGTTCCCTGACTCGACACAACCCCCGGCACACCAGGTCCCCCACCGCACCGCCTCCGCACCCCCTCGGCACGTGCTGGTCTTTGTGTGAGTGCTATTGCTGAGCCGAGGGGCTTAAATCACAGTAGTGTAGTGTGGGCTGAAAACCCTGATGTCGGGAGTGGGGACGGGAAAGAGACTTTCAGCATTTTCTGGAACAGCTTAAAGAGACGAAGTTTCCACAAAATCGGTCAAATGCACCATTTCTTCTTCAAAGTTATACGGAAAAAGAAAACATCAGTAAGCATCGCTAAGGAGGAGGAACCCGAGTTCCCATTTTTTTTGTCTTAGTAGCTCACTTCTCCAGAAGAGACTCTCAGTACAATAACAAAGTGTTTTATAGCAAAGAACATTTTCTGACTGCTACCAGTGAGCTGATGTATGAAAAAGAAGCACCGGTGGTGAGGCTGATTAGCCACAATAAATTATGCAATCTAGCAAACATGTCAGCCACTGAGCGTGCAGGATGTCTGATGGGCGGAAAATCTCATTACTGAGCTGGGGAGAGTGGCCGGGCACCGTTTTATTCAAAATACAAATCTGCAAATTAGCCACGATGAAAGGCCAAGCTGTCAGAAACGTGAGCGGTTTGCATCTCATTGCAAATGTGAAAGTAGAGCCCATTTCATTATAAAAGATGTCACACGCCAGGGATTTGTACTTGAAGATGGTTTTACTTTCCCAATGGGAAATTCAGGCTTGTGTCGTGATATCCGAGAGCGCGGGGCTTGGATCTGAACCCCTCTGAGCGCAGCCAGCCCTCTGCAGAGCTGGGCTGAGTGGAGCCACAGGGGCCAACAGCAACACAAACGGTTCTGCTGCAAAAGATGATGCAGAAATTTTCCATACTGTGATGGTAATTCCTCTCCTCTAATGCTGGGGCTAACGGGCTGGTGGAACCCACCTGTTTTGTCCTCATTTCTGTGGACTCTGGCATCTGCAGCGACCCTGGTATGTTTAGAACCAGAGTTTCAAGTACTTACTGAAGAAATGTTGGAAAAAAACACGTGGGTTTTCTGGGCATGGGTCTTTTTAGCAAGTAAGAACTTCACCCAGAAACAGTTTTTATCAGCCCCAAATCAGTTGTGAATTCATTTCAAATGACCCAGATGACATTGCTCGGGAAAAAAATTATGAAACGGTCTGTGGGGATAATCTCAGCTGACGCAGTGTTCGAGAGGCTTCGCATGGGGTGCTGGACACTGCGCTCGGCTCCCTGTCCTGCCCCAGGGCTCCCGGGTCCTCCTCCTCTTCCTCCTCCTTCCCTTCCCTGTGCTGTGCCTTTGCTGTCCGCAGCGAAGCAACACCCCCCAAACTTTTTTTTACTCCTGTTTTAAGGCAGACTTGTGCCTCTCACTCCTTTTTGTGCATGTGGTTGTCTGGCAGTTGATCAGAGAAGAACTTTGTGAATCCCAGTCGTCGCCACTCAAGGCAGACTTGTGCCTCTTACTCCTTTTTGTGCATGTGGTTGTCTGGCAGTTGATCAGAGAACTTTGTGAATCCCAGTCATCGCCACTCTTCCCATTCATCCCAAGCTATTAAATACCTGTACACCGCTTTTAAGTTGTCACTCTATTTCTCCCCCAAGTCAGCTGAATTTCAGAGCTGGGAGAAGGATGAATCCTATATGAAGTTTTCATATGCAGTTAAATTCAGCAAGGAAGCCTCTATATAAATGTAAATGATATCCAGCAGTAGTGCAGGAGTTATGTGCTGTCATATCTGCTCTACAGGAAGGAACCGCACGGTTTCTTGGAGGCTGGTGCAGTTGTCTGTCCTGGAACAACCACAGGAACAGCTTTTCCTTTTAGTGAGAAGCTGTCCTGGTTTCGGCTGGGATAGAGTTAATTTCCTTCCTAGTAGCTGGTACAGTGCTGTGTTTTGGATTTAGTATGAGAATAATGTTGATAACACACCGATGTTTTAGTTGTTGCTGAGCAGTGCTTACACTAGTCAAGGACTTTCAGCTCCCCATGCTCTACTGACTGAGAAGGCTGGAGGGGCACAAGAAGCTGGGAGGGGG
>NW_008794173.1:3051865-3067814 GCF_000699145.1 Aptenodytes forsteri | reverse complement strand
TTTATCTCAACCCACGAGTTTTCTCACTTTTACTCTTCCAATTCTCTCCCCTATCCCACTGGAGGGGGAGTGAGCGAGCAGCTGTGCAGTGCTCATTTGCTGGCTGAGGTTAAACCACGACAGAAGCTCTGAGCAATATGGAGAAAACTAGTTTAAGTAAAAAAATGCAAATTTTCTTACCCCATATTCATGCAGAGAAGGAAACACAGTTTAGCAGGTGCAAATTTATGGTGAAATTATTTAACGAACAAGAAAACTTGGGCACGACCTCTGCGACGATCTGACACACTGAACTTCCACTGATTTATGCTTCCAATAGATTTTTAATTAATACCATTATTTTCTTTCTTTTTTCTCCAGTAATTATAAGCAGAGCATCAGCTGGCAATGAGAATTTCAGAGTGCCTCGACTGCGGGAGGAGCCGCACAGCCCAGCAAGTACAGCTCTGGGGTGGGGAACAAATGTGGAGTTTAGGGTTTATGGATGAGAAAGGTAATAAAGCAGAAAGAAATAATGCAGAAAGGTAATAATGAGAAAGAAATAATGCAAGAACTAGCTGTGCTTAATGGCTGGCAACGATGACGACAAGCTCTTTTTGCCTGTTAAATGATTTCTGGGAGTCCCAGACAATATGAGACAGGAGGAGAAAACAGATGATTCTGGGACTGTATCGGAATTTGTACTGGGAGACTTCATTTAAAAGGATCTGGCTAGGGTTTTGATGGGAAAAGTGGTGACAAAGGCTCTTGCTCATCCAGTTGCCCAGAAGATGCACAAATTAAGCAGGGAACGAGCACCTGTTTATGGTGCCATTAAAAAGTTTACAGTCTCTTTGCCAAAGCCTCCGAGGGACAATGCAATTCCCTTCACTTGTGCCTCTGACAGACTGGCGTCAAGCAGAGAAACTGGGACGGGAATCAGGTCTCGGGGAGCAGCTTCCAAGGAGAAGGAAATTTTGACCGCAGCTGTGTGAAAGCCGGACGCCTGCAGCGTGCTGCAAGGGGCGGTGCCTGCGGGGAGCTCCACAGGTGCTCGCTGCCGTGTCCCATCTCACACGTGGTTTTTTGTGCACCAAGAAAGGGCACCGAAGGCACCGCACCAGGACGTGCAACGGGAGGTGCAATAGGGGAGGTCACCGCCCCTCTGCTCATCCGCACGGTGGGATCACGATTTCTAAGTTACCTGCTCTAGCTGCATATACAGCAGCTGCTTTAAAGACTACTTAAAAGTCATTTTTGTTTCTTTCATCTTCTTAGTCATAAAACTTCCTGAGGCTCAGAAATGTAGACTTCCTACAGTTTCTCTTTTCTTCTTTTTTTTTAACCCTCTTTCTCCCAGGAAGGCCAGTGGGACCCGGCAATCCCGGGTTGAGGGGTGCCCCGTCAAACGGCTGGCTGGGCATGGGTGCCCTTGCAAGAGCAGAGCAGAAATACCAGGGCCACCCACAACTCATTGTTAATAAATTTAACAATGTATGGAAGAGTTTTTCCCTAAAATTAGATAGCAGCACATAAAAACCAGGGGATAGTGCCATCAGTTATAGCACAATTAGGTCATATGTTAGTGTATGAATATATCTCCTGCTGCTTGTTAATTCATAGATAATTAATTAGCAGAGATGTCTGATTAAATTGCAAATTAAAGAAGGGCAAATATCACACAAGTTCATGTATCCTGATTTTTGCAGATAAAGCTGAATGAAAATTTTCAGTGAAATTTTTGGTGGGAAAGTGAGTATTAAACATCTATTACGTTTTATAGGAAAGGGAGTCACTCTCATTGGAGACTGAATTAGAAAAACACTTTATTTTGAATTTATCAAAATGAAATGTCCTCACTTTTTGTTGCAAGAGTCATTACTTGGAAGACTGAATTATAGAAAGGGAAAGAGGAATCTGAAGCTGAATTATAGAAAGGGAAAGAGGCAAATCTGAAGCAGCAGCAGTAGAAGTGCTTTAAATTATTGTGGCAATGTCTGGTTAATCTGAAACAACCCTTTTTAAAAATTGTAGATTCCCCCCCTCCAATTGTACATTTCAGTCTCATTGAATTTGGGTCTGGAAACAGTCTTAGAATCTCAGCTCTACCCTGGGCAGGAAAAGAGTCTTCTTTGCAGGCTGAGTTACTGGTATCTATTTATCACCATCCAGAAAGCAGGCTTGCTTCTGCACTGCAAGCACCACAAAGTGGCTGGAGCTGGTTTTTCTGCAGGTGCTCTGGTTATAAATTGCTCTTTCTTTCCCTGTTTAGTTTCGCTGCTAATAAATAAATCCAGGCATAAAGAGGCTAAGTTGACTGGGGGCCAAAATTGCCTGTTCATAGTTCTCTTGTTCTAGCTATTTTACAACCTGTTTGTTTGATGAGAAGCAGTTAACCCAGTAAAATGAAGAGATAAATGCATTGTAGGTGACATAAACAGCAGCATGAGGAGCAGCGAGAGTCTTTGCTGAGGCACAGTTAGCAAAGCCATGCTTCAGGGAAATATATCTTCAGTGGCTGCTGGAGACTCATCAGCATCTTGGCGAGACGATGCTGAAAGCGCTGGGGACCGCTGGTGTTTACTAACAAGCAGGCTTGCTGGGACAACGGTGGCAGCGTGGGCTGGCGGGAGGGGCAGGATGGATTCATGCCCTCGGGGAGCTCCAGGCAGAAAGTCCATCATCAGCTGTAGGGCTTGATGGCAAAAATTGTATTCCTAATTAAACCAAAGCTGGAAAGTGCTTGAGGGGGGCAGAGCCCAGTGAAAAGATATTCACCCCCCTCTTGCACTTCTTAGTAATTAATGGTGGGAAAATAAACAAATGTATTATGGAGCAGCAGCAGGTTTGGGCAACGATGTATTACTCAAAGTGGCTTTGCCGTCAGCTCCTTCCTACTGTTTGACTCCTTTGACTGCCGCCCTATGTTCTTCGGGCTGCCTTCAGGGAAAGGAAAATATAAGCCAAAAAAGCTAGAGCAGCTTGTAAAAGATTTATGCAGAATACTTTGCAGATCTGGGAGGACCTCTTGACTTTCAGTCCTTACTTGTAGAGTCAGGTGCGTGGCTGCCATTATTTCATCCATTTGGAGGTTTGCTAGATCGATTTGGCTGGGCGATGAGCAGGGCCGGAGCTAGAGAGAATGCTGCCCTAGAAGATTACAAGATAAATCTTGTTGAAACCAAAGAAGTTGATCAATTTGCTGTAATACATTCCCAAAACAAGAGGTTTACTGTTAAGACAAAGATCTCTTGATGAGGATGAAGAGATTTCTGGCTTATGTGGGAAGTGGCAAAAGAACTGTTTTCCCCACTGCCGTAGCAAAGCAAGCTGTTCAGAGTTGCTGTGGTTAAAGAGTCCAGAAAGATACGGCACAGAGCGTTGCCTTTTACAATCGTTATTTAAACAACTCTTTTGGGGAACTTAACCTTTCCTTAATTCCACAAACACCTACTGAGCAGAAGAGATTGGGGCTAGAGGTTTGTTTAGAATTTCAAGGCTTTTCCTTTCAAAGTCACGTATTTTACTTCACGTATCTTTTGAAGTTTTTTGACTGCGTTAGAAAGTGGACTGCATGGCCCATTGGACACCGAAGGAAGCCAGGACACAGACACACAACTCACGACCCTCAGCAAGTCAGTGAAATTAAAACAAGCCTCATCCCGAGCCCCCTCTCCAGTTCTGTATCCCAGGAGCAATGCAGCCTTGCTCCCAGAATGGTGGCTCAGGGATGGTTTCCGTGCTGAGCATGTCCTGGCTGCGTCGCTGAAGCATGGGGCGTCGTGACCCTTCAGTAATTTTGGCTCATGAAAAAGGAGGTGGTGGGAAGGCAAGAGCCTACCCGAGGCTTTTCAGTCCCAGTGCAGGGACCCACCTTACCCCTCTTTGTGTGCTAATTGAGTGCATTTTCAATTATCCAAATTGTTCTTCGTCCTAGATAAGCTGTTTTTAAGCAGGCGCTGGCGATGCTGCTGCACCTGCGTCCCTGGGTACGAGCTCTGCAGCCCTTTGGCTTCTCCCTTCAGGTCTGCACAGAACTACGCAAAACCTGTCCTGGCTACAGCTGGCACCTTCTGTGGAGCAGAACTCCCAGCTCTTGCTGAGGTCAAGTGCAGGAAATAAGATTCTCTCCCCCTCTGGTATGTTCACCCAGTACAGCATTTTAGACATTGTCTTGTCTTCCTCCAGAGCATCTTATTCTGGCTACTGCAAGGCTGAACTAGATGAAATGCTGCTCTGCTCTGATACAGTACTTGCCGTGTTTCCAAGGCAGAGGGGATGTTCTTGTGGTTGCTGTAAGTATTTAAAACATGGCTGCAGGGTAGAGATTGATTTCCATGGATCTTGCCTTAGGGGTTTACAGGATCTTCAGTAAATCTGACCCCTGGGCACAGTTCTCCCCTCCCAGTCACGGCACAATGCACCACTGCATTTGTTGCCTGCCCCTGCCTGGTGCTGCTCCTGGCGTCAGCGTGGGGACACCTGCCCCTGGCTGGGGAACAGCCCCCCCAGGCACAGGAGATGGAGCAGAGGGAGCTGTGCTACCCCAGCGCTGCAAAGGCTGAGAACTGCTTAATATTCAGGAACAGGGGAAGGCGTCAATGAAATGATAAATACAGCAGCAGAATAAACCAAACATAATCTTTAGCAAAAAAAAAAAAGTCCCAGTGATGAGCAATTTGGTGGCAAATCAGCAGACGTATGGCACAAGAGGCTAGGAACAATTTGTATCCAAACTCTGCTCCCAAGTCCTTCAGCTGAAAAAGGCTAAATCTGTGCAGGAGAGCTGAAATACCACCTGAGAAACACTTCAATTAATGTATTGACATTTTTGCCTTCGTATTTCACCTATTTTACCCATTTTTCCTCTGCATGGGAATGCAAAATGTTGTTTCCTATGTGATAGCTACTGTCTGTTACCTTAATTGCAGCTCTCGCTGGGGGTGAACACAGAGCACTGAATGTTGTACACACCCAGAGACACAGAATAACCGCACCAGAAATCACTAAAAGAAATTTAGCACTGGAAAGTAAAGTAATCTCATTCTGAGAAACAAAGGGTCTTAGCGCTGCCTTTCCTGGTGCTTGGATGCTAATTATGGGATCTTTTTGCTGGTACTATTTCTCAAAAGCACGCAGCGTCCTTGCTTTTCTATAAGTAGCTGAATTAATTTTGTTCAGCTTTTTTGGGGGGGAAAAAAGGAATTGCACCCAGGCTGAGAACCAAGCAGCCAAACAGAGACTCTAAACCAAAAAGCTGGCAAAAGAATAAGCTGTTGGAGATGATCAAATAGAATGGAAAATATTACAGACCTACCAATGCGTCTAACTGTGCACAGCTTATCAGTTTGATAGTTTTTATATTGGAATAACTCAGAGCTAGTGAGATTACTCATGATTTTCACAACATTTATTGGATCAGCATCAGTGTCCAAATGGGAGGTATCTGCATGTGCTATAACAATGACTCTCTAACGTCAACAAGCATCTGCTGTGGCAGAAGACCAAAATCAGCAAAGGCTAATTCATCGATGGCTTATTATTTGAATTTGCGTCCCTGTCTTGAGTCAGGGCTGCGACAGGTTCATCTGCTGCCTCCTCTCCCTGAGCTGCCTGCCAAGCAGCCACTGGCATTTCATGCTGCCCTTAGGTCAGGTCCAATTCGATCAGCATCGGTTTATTATGAAATGCCCAGAGTGATTTTACTCATTGTGTCTACATCAAAACAGTTCAAGAGAAAGTTTAAATATTATTTCTGGCTCCTTCAGCTGCTAACTCTAACAGCTTTTTCATGGAAGTTTCCATGCTGCTCTGTAAAACTGTAAAATTTTTTCCACTGATTTACATTGGCCTAAAAACATTGAAGTAGACAAAAAAAAAAAGAAGAAAGGATTTCATTTGTGCTTTCAAGGCATTTCTGTGTGAAACGACCAGATACTCATGGACCTGTGGCACAGATAAATAGCAGCAGACGGGAGCTGACTGCAGTTCAGTGCAGAGTTACCTGCTGGTATAACCTCCGCCGGGGGTGATAAATACGTTTCAGCACACGGGCTGTGAACATTTTGAGTAATGAAAGGCTATTAGCATTTCCCTGTTGTCTTTTGTGCTTGGAAGGCAGCGACCAAAGCTCTCAGTATCGCTGGCTGCACTGCTGCGCACGAGGCTGCTGCACTTTGCTCGCCAAGAAAACGGTAGTGGGGTGGTGGGACTATTATTAAACTGGAGGCTTTTAGCCAACAACTAATGACACGAAGAAAAAAATAGCACTTCTGAATCAGCCTCTGCTGGCTGTTGTCTTTGAATCTCACACTGATTTATACACGTTCAAAAAAATAACAGACGTTGCAGGGCTGACCCAGCACCCCCTTACAGACACTCCGACACCCCACCCCTGTGAAATCCTCCTTTGGCTGCTTTGATTCTGTGCCTGATTCTTCTCTAGCAGAGGAGTGGCAATAGCAGCCGGGATGAGAGCTCAGGCCTCCAGCTCGCTCAGCCTCGTCGCCACCTCCCAGGGACGTCTCTTCAACCCGAGGGGGCTGGAGCAGAGCTGGCACAGCCTTGCCACCTTCCAGAGCGGGGTGCTGCTCCTGTGTCCTCCGCACCACCCCGCTGCTGAGTGCATATGCATCTTCCCTCATGGCACAATTAGTCTAACTTAGGCAGAGATTGATTAAGACGTAAAAGTTAAGCCCAGGCTTTGAGGGGAAGGTACTCTGTCTCATGAAAGCTTATTGCATGGCATTGGAACAGCATTGGAACAGGCTGCCCAGGGAAGCGGTGGAGTCCCCATCCCTGGAGGTATTTAAAAGACGTGTAGATGTGGCGTTTAGGGACATGGTGTAGTGGTGGACTTGGCAGTGCTAGGTTAACAGTTGGACTTGGTGATCTTAAAGGTCTTTTCCAACCTAAACGATTCTATGATTCTATGATTCTACGGCTGCTGAGGTCTATTTTTGTAATGGCTTTTCTAAGAGTTCCTGGTTTTCCTGTTTAGCAGATGCAGGCTTCCCTGTTTCATCAAAGCAAAGGTAAGAGTAGGCTGCAAACAGCAGAGCCTAATTAACAGTGCATTTAAATCCCATTTGGTAATGGATGCTTGGCCTGATGAAATTCTGGGAGGTTTGATGCTGTGCTGAAGTGAGCAGGACACGCTCACCCAGTTCAAGGAGGAGGAGGAGGACCGAGCCTGAGGGTCCTTGTTTGTGTAATGGCAGCTCCGGCGGGGGTCAAGGATCTTCTGAGACAGAAGAGAGAGAAAAGGAGAGCCAGCAGGGAGGGAGGGAAGGCCCAGGGTGGAAACGTGGACTGTCAGCAGGCACGGCTGCTGTCACTTGTGTTGGCAGAGCCACGGCAGGAGGGAGCAGGAGGGCAGAGGCACTTCGGCTGTGCCCGCTGGCTTTGCTGAGGGCAGACTGGGGCGGGCAGAGACGATGGCAGCCCAGCGGGCAGTAATGCCAAGAGAGGGCGAGGTCCTGCTACTGCAGCTTACAGCGAGCTCGGACTGCCAGCCGCACGGCTTTCATGCCTTCATCTTGCTCCTTGAAATACATCTAAACCTTTGCCTGCACTTCTCCCATGTGTGTGTGAAGGACGTTCTCACCAGCGCATTTACTCAAGGAAGGATCCTGTTGGTATTTACAGCAGCCGAGCAACCTGCCTGAGCTCTCCTGTGGGCACATCTGTTCCCCACTGCAGCTAAAGGAAAACCTGCTGTGGAAGCAAGAGCGAGCCTGGCGAGGTGCGTGGAGTGCTGCCGCTCCTGACCTTTTCAAAGCCCTCTCGCAGATGGCTGCTCCCCTCCCCGATCTCCCAAGCTAGCACAGCGAGGTCAGCCTGCACACGCTGCCCGTTCCTGCTCAGTGTGGGCTGGAAAAGAGAGGATTTAGCATTGCATTACGATTTTGTTTGTTTGTTTGTCCTGCAAAGAAAAGGTGAGGTATAATTAAAAAGAACTTTCCTAGATTTTGGGCTTTTGTGTCCTATGCAAGGAAAGGACTCGGTGTGAGTGGCCTATGATATGGATCATAATCCAAATATATAACTTGCTCCTTACCTTTGAAGATCATATTTTTGACCTCTCAAAGAGATGTTACAGTGGTACAACAAATTTTATTCCTTTTGAAATTGAAAAATACACATCAGAAGAACTTTTCATGGGAGGGCAATGTATGAAATGTTGTATAATGCAATGGTTTTATTCTGGTTGCATGTTCAGGCATGGCAAAAATGGCAATATAAATTGTAAACACTAAAGCAGGCATTCACATTCACAGCTGTAGATGTTAAAAGCTTTACAGCAGTCATGTGAAGCCCCTGATCAGTCTAACAGATAAGGAAACCAACACACAGGTGGTCCTTGTCTGAAGTTGAACGAGTGGGCTTTAGAGCTGGGAATAGACCCAAACTCTCCAGAGAGCCACTGCTGAACAGAGCCAGTGCTATTACCTGCCAAGGAACAAGGAGCCGAGCAACAAACAGCAGCAGCAATGCTTCAGCAGCAGCTGATCAGGTGTATGCTTTGGGTTGAGTGTTGAGTGCGTTGAAATGACGGTGGGAAGCAGAAGGTCCTGGTGGGAAGCAGAAGGTCCTGGTGCTGGCAGACGGAGCTGGGCTGGCACGTGCGCAGGATGCCCCGTGCTGCCAGCTGCTGGGGAGGGCCAGGAGATGCTAACACACCAGCGTGTCGGTCGCTGCGCCGTCCACAGCTCGAGCAGCAGAGCAGGGTCATTGCTGCCAAGGGCTGCGCAGCAACCCTGAGGAAGGGAAAGAGGCTGTAAAGTGCACAAGTGTCTTATAGGGCCCCAGTGTCAGCTGGAAATGCCGATCATCGATTTGTAAACTGCCACTAAAGATGAATTGCAGTTTAAATTGGATTTTGTAAAAGCAGCCATAAAACATCTTGCCACGCAATGCCATCTCCTTTATAAAGTGCCTTGTGCAAAATGCCCCCGATGCTGTGTGCTTCAGACGAAGCGGTGTGGATCGTTGCTATCTGGTGATTCTGTTTGCTTGCGATGCTCTAACTTACCCAGTTCACAGCTCTCCAAGGAAATGATGGGAACACAGAATAAAATGCCCCGGTGTCAGGGGTGCCCGCTCTCTGCTTGTGCAGTTCTCCAAGGGTGAAGCACGCAGAACACAGTGATTTTTGGTCAGGTTGCTATGCTGTACCAAATAGCATCAAAGATGTAGGACAGAAGTTATTTCCTGACAGCCACTGCAAGGAAACAAATAAGTAGCATTCACAAAGTTTAACTTTCCATTCTGCTCCATTACTTCAAAGCTTAATTACACCATTTAGAGGACACCAGATCGATGGTAGGAGCAGACGGCAGCATTAGCTTACCCAGCAGAACAGCCCCTTCTCTGTCTCTGCCACACTAAATAGCTTGTTTGGTCAATATCCCCTTTGCCAGGTGGGTGGTATAGGAAGAACTAAACTATTTAATCAACAGTTAGAGGCTGTAAACATTTAGTGAAAGGGCTTGTAATTTTTGGTCTAATATATTATCTCATTACAAGTCTTCTATTAATTTCAGGAGGCATTTCATATACCGCTTGTTTAAAAAACAGGAGGTCCACATTTGAGAAATGCCCGCAGAGCTGGAGGCCTTTCTGTGTTTTATGCGTTTCATTCCCTTGCCCTTTGCTGGGCTGCCAGAAACGCTGTTAATGGAAAATGTTCCTGCTCTCTCCTCTCCAGCACAACTGACTCCTCTGAGATGAACTTCCACCGCCACAGGTCTGACTCCCCACGCCGCTCAATCGGTCCCGGATTTGGCTGCTTGTGCCACCACCGTGCTACAAACCGGTGTTCTTTCCGAGGTGAAAAGAACCACACGAGCTCATTTTCTGTTTGCTAAGGACAAAGCACCTCAAATTCATGGTAACGTACATCGACCTGCAGACTTGCTATTTATGTATTTCTTACTTTTTTTTTGGCCTTTGCTTTCTTTAAATTAAAAAGATTGAGCAGGGTCTTTTATACCAATGTAGGCACGTTTTATTCCATGCTGTTCTTCACTACGTGCTGTTCTCGGCTAAAATACTCAACAATTAAATGGCACACGCACTGGACAGCGGGTCGTTTTCTTACAGTGTGGGCGAGCCAAGCGCTGCCGTAATGCCCACCCGCCCACGCTGACCCATTTCACACGTTCTGTTCATTGAGCCTATGAGCTGCTAAGGGCTGAGCGGCGCTTAGCGTCGCTGGTTGACTGACAACGTCTGGTCCAAGTACTAAAACTGCATCATCTCACTGCCATGAAAAATCCTTGAAGCAGAAATGTTAAATTTCTTCAGTGCCTCCTGTCTCTGAAAAGGATATGACAGAAAACAATTCTGCATAATCTTTTTAGACTGATGCTATTATTTTTAATGAACTGTTTCAGATTGTGCCTTGAAGTAAGAAGGGGAAAAAGGATAAAATTTCCTGCTTCTGATAGCTCCTTCTGTCTCAGAAAAGAGAACTTTGGCACAAGCTCTAGACATTTGCTAGGAATTAGTTGCTGACAGCGAGCATCGGAATGTCCCAGTTTTCCTGCCTGTGAAAACAGAAAATGCTGTCTCTGTTGCAGGAATATTAAGAGGATAAATACATTGATATTAGTGCAGTACTTCAAATATTTATGTCCTGGTCTTGCAAGGCGTTAACGCGCTGCGGTCTGCACCAGATCCTGGGAAGGTCACAGAACAGTGTTTGTACCCCTCGGGGACATGCGAAGGAAGAACCAAACATCGCCACGCTTGCGGGATTTTCGTTCCCACCCCAGGCCAGTCCTAACGCTGAGTGTCCTACTGTGGCATGTGAAAGAAGAGAGAGATTTAGCTTTGTAAAATAATACTATACTTCCTGAATGAACTTTTCAGTAAAGTAATTTATATGTCTCATTTAAACTCCTCTCTTCAACTTCATGCCTGAGAAGTCTGTCTGCATTTTTTTCTAATAGTCAATAGGAGTTCTTAAATGACAATCCGGGTAACAGTGACTATTATAGAAGATTAAGGCAGCCAAATTGAGTACGCTCTAGAGAGGCTTTTGATCCCAGCTTTACGCACTTCTTTCCATATAAAACTCTAACAGCAGACCTTTTAAGAAGCGCTGGTAGTGTGCTTTGAAAGGGAGGGTCTGAAATAGCACTGCAGCTCTCAGCCAGAGTTACTCTGCTGACTCCTTCTGATTCTGACGCTGTAGTGTGAATAGACAGGTTCTCCCCAAATACCATCAAAAGTGAGAAGATGAGCAGCGAGTCCTTCTCGTGCTTGGTTCACCCTGAGCTTGCTCCTGGGAGCTTTCCTGCGGCTCCTCAGCCTGCGCCCCCCCCCAGAGCGAGGGACCCCACTCCCCACCCGAACCCCACCTGGACAGGGTCTCTTGTCTTCGTGCTTCAAAAGGCTGCATGGAGCATTTGATGGAGGAGTGGGAAACGATGTGATTTCTTTCACTTCTGTTGTCCTGAAAGGTCTGATTTAGAGGGAAACAGACTGCAAACAGATTCCTGAAGAAAAAAAAAAGTGTTTAGTGCTACCAGTTACTAATGCAATAAAAGTCACAGCTAGATTACATTTTACTTGAAGCATAAAACATATGGGTTTTATGCATAGCATAAAGCATAGGGTAGAAAGGTCTTACTGGACGTTGAAAATACACCCCTCTACCTCCAGCAATGGCTCTATTTAAAACCCCTGTGTTTGAACCCTTGTGACTTCTAAATGGCAAAGGTTGTATGTATTGATTAAAATATGTACGAATATATTTGTAGTTCATAATCTCTACTGTTTACAAAACTTTGAAAGTAGAAACAAGACAAAATATAAATTACTGATATGTTCAGGTGGTATTGTTTTTTAGCTAAAACTATTACAAAAAGATGATGCCAGCTGATGTGCTAGCTATCATGTAAGTAACCTTTGACGCTAAACAGTAAGCTCACGCTGCGGTGGTAAGCCTTCTCACGCGCCCATGACCTACCCGAAGGCTGTTACACGCTATGTCTTTGCCGTGCTGCCGCAGGCTTTTGACCGATGCTATGCATTTGGTTCCGTCCAGGAAAGAATGAGTGAAGCTCTTTGGACGAACGCTGGGTCTTAGCTGTATTTCTGGGCCAAACCTTGTCTTGGTTAACTTGTGTTGGTCTGATGGGCTGTTCAGGCTATCTGCACTGGCAGATGTTAGGTCTGAAATGCTGTTATTTTGGTTGGCATGGTGAATATTTAATTCCGATTGCTATTGAAAGGATTGCTTTGACAGGGACTTTGTATAGTCCCATCTCAAGAGTTAGTACTTCATGGTGGGATTTTTTTTGTTCTAAAATTCTCAACATCAGGCTAAATTTAGTCATGTAGAAATCAATAAATTACTGCCAACTTTAACATAAGGGCAGAGTTAGGTCAATGTTAAATGTTTTTGAACAATCTTACTCATGGTATTCAGGCTCTTCTCCTCTTTAGTTGGGAATGACATGACGAGAAACTTTCCACTGCTTTAAATGTTAAGGACTCTGAAAATATTTAGAAACAATCAATTCAAAATGTTCTATGGTTTGGGTTTTGATTTTTTTTTTTGAAGTACAGTATGTTCTTCTGCAGATTTTCATCCTATCTACATGCTCATGTCCCAGCGGCTTGTTTCCATGGTGCATTTGTATTTCTATCACAGAGTATGTCCAGTGACACATACATATGGGAGGCAGATCCTGGTGGAGTATTTCGTTTTAAGAGCAAGCTGCTAAGGGCAGCTGAAGACGAGCTGTTTGTCTGTCAGAGCACGGAGAAAAACAACAGTTCTGTAAGCAGCACTGAAGCTGGAGCACCATTTGGGAACAAACGCTTTTTAGATTATTGTTGTGCGCAACCAGCTGGGAACTATGTAAAACTCCACTTATTTGTCTCAACAGTACATATGAAAATAAGTAGCTTTTGGAGATTTGCTTCATGTCAGGCTACTCCACCTCCTACTAAGCTTTTCCATACATTTATCTCTGCTAACAGAACAGGGTAATAAGCTTACAGAAATGCAGGTTGGTACCTACTGCTATTTTAATTTAAATAGATATTTCAGGGGGTTGGGAGGAGGGTGTATGTTCTCTGTCTTGGTGTTCTGTGTATAATAACAAGTTGTAACTTGGTAGTTCAGCAAAATAAACCAGTTTAATACTGCTATACCAAAGTTCAAAGTGCCAATAAAACAACGGGAAGCATTCCAACAGAGGAGGATAACTGTCCTCACTCTGCAGCAGTCCTTGGGTTTAAATCTGCTCCCTGGGACCCGTCGTGCTCAAGCAGGCTCCAACTGAGCAGGCTGGAGCGTTTTGCCTGACCAAATTCTCCCGGCAGTCCGGTACGGCTGGAGAGGGGCGAGAGGCTTCCCAGTGCCTCTCCCCGCGGTGGGAGAGCTGCTGTGGGACAGCCCACGGGACTGCACCCCGCGGGGAAAATGCTTGCAAATGAGCACGCTCTTTTAGCTGCCAAGGCTGGGTGGGCATCCACCGCTCCGCCGGACTGAGCTCCAACTGAAATGTCCTTTGCTGCTTCTGAACAACGACTGCCCCTCCGTGGGGTGAGACCCCCGGGTGATGATGGCACCCAGCTCCGTCCCTGATGCCCCACTCGTGTCTCTCCAGATCCCTCAGCACAGAGCCACCGCAAACCAGAGGCACTGCAGGATGGCTCTGCTAAACGCTGCCCATGAGACGGAGCAACCCACAGCCCTGAGCTCACCCCCTCACTGCAGGCTAAGGGGGCAATTTGTCCACGCTGCCTAAGAAGGTGGATGCTCCCTAACTCCTTTGTACAGGATTCAGGTGAAAGCACAGGTTTTCCAGTTGTTTTGATACGGTGCTTTTACCGTTGAAATAGTTTAAGTTGCTTTTTATTCAGTAGCAGCCTGTGTGGATGGTGCTCAGCTATAAACTCATTGCCCTTTGCTATTCATCAGTCTACCAAAATAAAAAATAAACATGTTGCTGTAGTAATTAAACCCTTGTGTCCGTTCCTGGGGAGGATGAGTTAATTGCCAACCAATAAGCTCATGTCAGGAAGTGTGTGAACCTGGAATGAGATCTGCAGAGTGCGTGAGGGAAGAGAAAGAACAGAAAATTGAAAAATAACCATAGGAGATTGATACATTAATTTTTCACAGCTCGCAGCAGAGAAAGCAGAAGAAATGGATTCCTTGAGGTGAACAGAATGGGCACTTAAATGGCAATGAAATTATTCTGTAAATTCTAGCACCTTCAGCCAGTGTCAGACAGTAATCAGATCCATTCAAATATATAAATTCAGAGATTCATAACCTGTAAGGCCAGCACAGACCATTATGATAATTTCTTCTGACCTTCTCCATCATGTGGGTCATTTTTTTTTTTATATATATATATATATATATATAAAAAAAAGAATTCTTGAGTGCCACATCATGGAGCTTGACTTTATTTTATCTGATTCAAAAATCAGACTAGCACAAATCAGGAGTAAGACCATGGAAATTACACTGCTACAAAAAATCATAGGACAAATCAGGCATGCATGCGCATGGTTTTCAGACAAGAGCACATCTGAGTCACCAGCAGCTACAAAAGTGAAGTGCTTAAAACAAACCTATGAAATGAAGGAGGCAAAGTGACGCATTATTGTTCTGCAGACTAATATAGAGAATAGTTAAATATGCATTGTGTGTGTATGTAAAAACCTCTGCTACAACAAATTTAATCAACAGGAAAATTCGTAACAGTGTGAAGTGTATCAGTGTATTGCAGCGGAGTATCTGCAAGGGGACTGTCGTCGCTCCCCTTCAGTGAGTACCATGTGCGGTGGGCACTACACGAGCACCGGCGGCACGGCCTTGGTAAATAGCTGGCTTCTGAAATTTGAATTGCACCGAGACAGTGCAATTTGTTTTGCAATTTTATCCTACGTGCCTTTGGCAATGTGCTAAGTTCCCCCAAACTCCCAGGCAATTATTAAACCTTCTGAAACCACATCGGCAGTACTCAGCCATGATCATTGCAACCTGCCATTTTTTTGTTTTTCATCCATAAGGCCATGTATTTTTAGCCTGGGTTTTGCGATGTCCCCTCTGCGGAAATCAAAGAGCCGGATCTGGCCATGCCCAGGACAGAGGTGATGGTGATGATGCCCGTTTCCACGGCAACCCAGCACAGCCCTGTGCACGTCTGTGCAGAAGGTCGTTCCCATAGCAAAGGGCTGACGTACACCTGTACGGAGAAACGTAAACAGAAAACAGGACTGATTGTGAGGTGGTGGAGTAGGTTAATTGCAGGAGGGAACTTAGGTAGGGGACCGTTTTTCCAGATCTCATTGACAGAGTGTCTTAGATGTTTTTTAAATGAACATCTCCTGGAAGATATGGGTGAAGACTGTCACAGCTAGCTTATGGGATCGCTCAATGACACATCTCATTTGTCACCCGAGTAAACAGCTTATCACAGTGGTTGAGAATTGTTTTGCATCCATAAGCTGTCCACAGGAGTTCGATGAACACGACGAATGCATAGAGTGCCATTATTTTAGCTCCTTTGGGGATGTCTGTGTTACGAGGTAACTTCCACATGTGCACTAAGAAGGGGAGAGGAAGGTATTGAAAATGCCTGGTAGATGATGCCTTTGGTGCTGAAAAATTACTTCAGTTAATACTCATCTATAGGGTTTTAAAGTTTCCCAAGTAGGTGTTGAATTAAATGTCATTAGAAAATGAAAATGGAATGTATTGTAGCTGCCACACGGGAAGCTCACAGCTTTGACGGGCTACTCGAAGGCTCAGTATCCAGGTCCTGCCGCGCCCGGGGGTGCGGGTAGCCGCGTCTCCCCAGGCGCCGGCTTCCAAAAGCCGAGGACAGCGGCACTCGCGTTCGGCGGCGGGGGGCGAGCCTGCCAGCGCCTCGACCCCGCTGCAGGTTTTGTGTCGACACCTTGGTTTTCCTTCGACCCCCTTTGGGAGCGAGGG
>NW_008794173.1:3011688-3051053 GCF_000699145.1 Aptenodytes forsteri | reverse complement strand
GCCGCCGCTCCTGCCGGTGCTGCCGGCCGTACCGCCCTGACATTGAATCCGCCCTCGCCCGATGCAGGCTTTACCTTGATCTGTATTGTGTGAGAACGTACAGCGAAAGACTACGTGGCTGGAGCTGTGCGCTCGGTAGCGCGCCCGTCACCCACGGTGTCCCACCGCGAGCTGTTCAGTGACCTCGGCTTTCCATTGCAGGCAGTGGATGACTTGTTGCGGTGTGGGATATGCTTTGATTACTTCAGCATTGCGATGATCATTCCGCAGTGTTCGCATAACTGTAAGTACGGCGTAAGGAGCACGATTACTTCTCGCACTGAAAGTGCTGTGTGTAAACTTCTTGCTCTTGCGGGACTCGTCCCGTCCTACTGTCTCGTGTACTAACTTCATGAGTACCGAGTTCATAGAGGTCAACACAAAACTGTTACTTCTTTTTCGTTGTAAATATGTACCTCCTGTCCTGTCAGTCACGTATTTTATGGAGGGTCAATTAATACATCACTATTGACTCAGTGGTTGCAGTTTAAATTTACTTGAGTTTTAATAAAAATTGCACAGAAACAGTAGTTTTAATAAAAATTGCTCGAGTTGGAGCCAACATAAATGGGGCATTTGTGGCAAGGCAATAATGGGGGATGAGGTCATTCTTCCCTCTATCCTGTGACTTTGTGGAATTTAGAATTAACGTATTTCATGTAAGTGCACCTTGCCATACATTCCAGGGAGTACAGGGGTGGCTGTGGAGGGAGTGTGTCTTGGCCCTGTGACTCTATTTAAGCCTGACTGGTCATTCAGTTGACAGATTAAGGCAGACAGGTAGGGCTGAAGAAGGTGTACTCAAATTTTGAGTGAATGGTTTGGTCTTCATACATCTTTCCCAGGAAACACAAGACTGGAGAATGACCTTGTGGGCCCTATGGGCTGGCAAAATTCTCTTGCATCTTAGCCAAGTGACAGAAAACTATTGAAAAATGTCCTCAAAAAAAGGGTTTTCTCCTTTAGAGTTTTGGAGACAAGTCATCTTTTGACTATTTATTATTTACTGGCATGTAGAGCAGAGATTACTGATCCTTTATTTCCTTTAGAGAACATGTAGCTCTTCTACTCATGGCTTAGCCAGCAAGGACGTTTGCCTCTGAGGAGCTCTTTTGGATGAAAGCTGTGAAGCAGCCAGCAACCTTTCCTCGTGCAATTATGGTTGCAACCTTCTGATGACACAAACACATGTTGTCTGGATTAATGCGCTTAAACGCCACCTATTCCTACAATTCTTCATTTCAATATCTTTCATAACATCTTGAGGACAAGTGATGGCAGAGAGCATTAAGTGTTATGAGCTAGAATGTTCCGTGCTGCTCTGTCTGCCTCAAGCTGATATCTGCTGGAACGTGGTAGTGAAGTGGTTTGCTGAAAGTCAGATTAGGGGAAAGTACATTGCCTTTTCTCACACTGAAATAAATACTTATAATTGTTTTGTTCAGAAACTATAGCACTTCCTCTTCCTTACATGAAGGAGGACATTGTAGTTTGGCAATGAAATTTAGTTTAGCTTGGCAAAACTATCACCATTGAAAACAGCGTATTTATGGTGGGGAGCACTGGAAATTCTCTACAGTAGCTGGTGTACAGCCTGCCTGTGACACAGCTGGGTTCAGAGGCCCCTAGCTTCAAAAAGAATATGTCGTCTTTTTTCACAGATTACACATTGAATTTCCCCCTGCAAATTGCAGCAAGCCTAAGTTTTCTACAATACATCAAGATTTCTTGAAGTATTTTCTACTCAGTTGCCTCTGTGTAATCTCCTCAGTCCACTGAGATTGTACAATTGGAGCAAAAAGTCCTCTGCCATTAATGAGTAATTATTTGTGAATAGATGGAAATGAAATACATTTGCTTGCAAAATTTTTTTCTGTTTCTCTTTTTCTTAATGATCTATTACAGGGCTTCTAGACATCTCTATAATCTGTTTGCACCTATAGCCACTTAAAATTCCTCCTCTGCTTGTTCTTGGGTGACTGAGAGCATTCCGTAGCTCTCGTGACAGTAGTTGTTTAATTTCCACAGTGCTTTGGATTGTAGTTTTATTGACAGTATAGATGTGCCATTCATATTTCTTTCACATAATAAAAGCATCTGAAGATGGACATCTTCTGTAATACGGACATCTCACCAGGGGCAGAGTGAATTGTGGCCCTGAGGTTTCTTACACTTCCAGTCCAAGAGGACAAACTCAGTCCATCCAGGCTGAGGTGGTGTAAGATGTTATCGCTGCCAGGTCTGCTTCTTGCTGCCTGGTGGGCATGATCGCTGGCACAGGGTTGTTAAAACGTGCTGCTTTCCTGAGGAGCCCAGGCAGCTGGAACCAGTCGGGGGATGGTGGCAGGCGATGGTTGAGGGTATCTCAGCTCTGCGTTCTGCTGCCTCCGCCGTCAGGGCGCTGCCCTCCAGCAAGGGATGGAGCTGGTGCTGGGAGCAGCCGCCGGCCCCGGTGAATCAGCAGTGTGCCGAAGTCGGAGCCTTTATCCCAAGCAGAGCTCAGCGCGAGTGCAGCCACGCAGCCCTGGCCTGGGGCCAGCGTAGCTTGGAAGGTGGGCAGGGGAACCTGGGTCTGTTTGACTTACTCATATAGAATTGGCTGTAGCTGTTGGCGGGAGCTCTTTTTTGTCATCCAAGATTTTCCTTTCTTTAAATCTGTATTGAAATGGCTACTATGTTTCCAGCTAAGCAGGCTTCAGAATTGCTTGCTCGTTTAAAAAAACACCTATGGTCTTCGATGCGTGGTGTGTAAATTGTGGCATTACTGACTTTTCTTGTGCCAGGCTTGTTTTATTCCTCTTTCTTCTCACAGCCTTGCTACTTCCAGTTTAAACTCAATAGAGATTGTCACTTGCTGGTAGTGACTTGTATACTTTCACTCTGTCATTGTCATTAAGCATCTGATGGTTGTCAGATTAAATTCATACTTTGGGATTCTCTTCTGTATACTGAAATACAGTGCTGTGGCTGAGTCTTATAATTAGTTTGGTAGATGTGGTTTTACAGGTGGGTTTGGTCTGTCAGTGCAGATGGAAGTGAACTTTGTGGCACCATTTAATTCTCGGTGTATGTGCCGTCTACAGTAGACGGAAACCTATTATGTTACCCCAGGAATGGCAGGCTGAGACTTGAGCCGTGGCGGGGCTATTTCTCCCATAGGAAGAGGAGGCGAGTGGGAGAGAAGGGACTGGGGAGAGAGAATTGTGAGGCCATTGTCTTCTCTGCATGGGACCAGAGCCAGCCCTAGGCACAAACGTTAAGACTAAGAGCTTATGTGATTTATTATCCTTGAACAGGCTTCAGCCACCCTTGCTATGAACAGTGATGGTTGCAAATATAGGTCAGTCCTGTTGCTTACTGAAGGTGGCTGCTTGTCAGATGTTGGCAGGCTAGATCTATAAGTTGATTTGTATTCGTTCAGTTAAAAGTTTATTTCTCTTTTTTATGGATTCCTCGCCCCATATCATATCTTACTATATAATGTAATTTCTGAGTATTTAGATGGGTTTGTGTTTTTAAGTGTTGAATTAGTGCATTAATGCTCCTGCTGCTTTTCAGACTCCTTCACAGAGGGTCTTTGAAATATATCTGCTTAGGTAGCTGTTGCTAAGTGTGTTAAGTGCTGAGACTCTGACCAGTAATGATCCAGTAAGTGAATGTCTGTTTTGCTGGAGAGTGATGAAGCTTTTTATATCTTGAAGTGGTTATGAAAGCTCATAGATAAGTAGAGAAAGCAGAATCATTTCAGGAATTTACTGTGACAAAATGAAGCTTATGCCATATTTCACCAAAGAGTCTGTTGAAGCATCCTGTGATGATGATACGACTTGCTTTTCCTGGGAAACATTTAAGCCATCTCTTACTTAGCATTCCAGTCCTGTTTCCCATCCTTTTTAGCCTTTTCCCTCAACAACAGGTTGGTATTGTTTTGGAAAGGGGAAGAAACACCTGGGAAAAAGAGGGGCTAGAGCATTTGTCTGGGGCTATGCAGGAAGGTGAAAGTGATCCAACATTAGTCATGTCAAAAAAAAAAAAAAGCGGTGGTGGCAGAGTGAGCAGTGCAAACACGCTGCTTTTAGTGGTGGTAGCAGACAAGGGTTTTCTTGTCTTGTGTTAAAGAAACAAAAGTAAGCATCTGCTTTTGACAGAGGGACTGAGATTAAATGTTGAAAGATGCTTGCATAAAATACAGATATCTTTGCTACAATGGTAATCTTAATGCTATGGAAAAATGGTATATTTTCAATATTGGTGTATTGTGGAATAGTTTGCATATATTGTACAAGAAGAAAATATACTGGTAAGGACGTTGAACTGCATTTGGAAGAATGCCTGTTTAAAAATTACATATTTCCTTTTTCCAGATTGTTCCCTTTGTATACGCAAGTTTTTGTCCTACAAAACTCAGTGTCCAACATGCTGTGTGGTAAGTGTTTTTCTTTTCCTCAGCTTGTTTTTTGTTTATTTTTTGGCAAATCTCAGGAGCTTTTCCCTTTGGACTATGCTAAATAATTAATCCTGGTCATATATTGCCACCTTTCCTTTTGGTGAGCAGCTCTTTGGGCAAAGCGTGGTGCTCTTACAACTGGAATTCTCCCGTTTCAGAGCTACTCTTCTGTCAGCATAGGCAGAAGTAGATGGAGCATCAAACCTGGGTTTTGGCTCACAGCTGTGTATACAATCTGTTGTGAAAATTTTAACATTGCCTCCTAGTTTGTTAAAATACACCAGCATTTAAAACACGAGTGCTGAAATTTAAGCACACATATTTTCTGGGATTGAGTGGCCTCACTTCATCTTTCAAGGAATCTTTAGAAGTGCCCACAGACCACCTAGACCTAAAACTCACTGACTCTACTGTGTAGCCTTTTTGGGGATGAGAGGACTATGTTACGCACCAGGGAGAGGAGGCGTTTGCCATGAGAGTTAGGTTAAATGTGAAAAGCACTAGAGGCAGGTTTGGCCTGCTCTGCAGGTGGGTGATTATTATGATCTGACTTGAAGGCCTTTTTTGATTAAAGAACACAGAATGCAATTTATTCTAGGCCTTAATCTAACTTTTCATCTTAAGCCAATTGGGCTTTATTGAACCTCTAAAAAACGGTAGGCTGCCTAAAAACAACGAATGGCGCTTCAGGAATATTGGCAAAATAGAAGTAATTTTCTTCTGTGTTTCTAAAGTATGAACCACACTAGACTTTTCAAGACTGGAAAACAGATCTATTTGTAGCTTTGCCAGTTTTTAAACATTCAAACAAGTGCAGACTACTTGATGTACTTTTCTGGGGAGTACATTTTACTACCGCCTTCTTAAAAGTCACAGGTATTGATATGAGCAAGACCAGTAAAAGCTTTGTAAAAAAAGAAAAGCAGAGAGAGACAGCCAGAGGGATAAAAATCAGAAATTGTTTAAAAATAATGTATTGAATGCACAGTCACCTCATTGTGTTTTCATTCCATAATCACTCAAAAGATTAACATCTCCCTTTATCAGTTTTCATGCCTTGTTGCTTAAGGTTCTTATCACATTCATGGGATCCTTGTTTTGGTTTTCAAAATAATTAGAACTGGGCTACAATAAAGCATTGTTGGAGACTGGGTACACTGGATTTTGTTGCTTTAGCTTTATGCTTCATTTTTATCTATTACCTGTCATTTCCCAGACTTACAGTTCTCAGGCAGTTACTTTAGTTTGGGATATTTTTCAGGAAAAAATGTTTATACTTTGTGCATCTTCATTCACATAGCAATTTGGGGGGGGGTGGTTGAGGCATAGATCCAAGAAACACATTATTGATCACTTGAACATTTTCTGGGTACTTGCTGTTTTCACTGCATTTGAATGTTTAGGTTTTTTTCCCCTTTTCTTTCTTTCTTTTTTTAATAGGCAGTCTCGGAATCTGACCTGAAAAATAACCGGACATTAGATGAACTAGTAAAGAGCTTTAATTCTGCAAGGTATACTGTAATTTTATTAATACAATCTCTGGTTTGGCAGCTGGAAAGGCAGGTGTGACTTACTTTGTGTGACCAGGCCAGGAGTCCTCGTAGAGGAGCAGAGCGAGGAGCAGTGTGAGGACTGACCAAAAAAATTGTGGTGTGACAGAAGCGTTGTCAAAGACAAATGTTTACGCTTTTGGAAAAATCCTACAGTTTTCTGGCTGAAGGTTGCTGTCCACTCAGGTGATGTGTTGGGGTTGTGTAAGCTCATTTTGGTTTTGTTTCTGGTTAGCTGCCGTGTAAGTTACTGTCTCTTCCAACATGTAGGAAGTCAAGATGTGCCAGGATTCTATGGTGAAAATAATGGTAATAAAGATTTTCTTCTAAGATCCTTCCTATGTGCGCAGGGGAAATTCTGAACAGAAACATTTTGTCCAGTGGTAATGGTCAACTTGCAAGGGAATTCTCTTGGTGAAGTCATTGAATGGGAAAAATGTAGGTATTGAGGGACCAAAAATGTGAGTTTTACTGGATGAGAAAAGTAATGGAGTATTGCGCTTTCACCTGGATTTCTTATCTACTTTTCTGTTCACTTTTAATTAATTTTTGATCTCCTCATCTGTTTGAAAGACAAGAACAACGGAATAAGTATGACTTGGTAAAGTCTCATGTATTACTTCTCTGTTTTCTTTTGGTTAGAAGCAGCTCTGTGATTTGCTAGGTATTTTGTAGGTGTTCCTACGTCTATGGGAGACAGATACACTATCATCTTTTTCTCTGAAATTAACTTGGGAGCTTGAAGTCAATGAGATTCTTCGCTTCGTAAGTGATAGGGGGCATAGTTCAGTTTATGGCTTTGTTTCTTGAGAGAGTTTCTCTGTGATGAAGATCTAATCTTCTGTATGACCGCTATTAGATTGAATTGATTTTGTTTGAAGAATTGAAATTCTACAGTTCCGTTATTTTAGCTTGAACTCTGCCTTTAGTGTTTCCTAGTGATAAATGGATTACTATTTTTTTTTTTTTGGGAATGTCTAATTTTGTAGGGAACAAGTAGTGCTGACTTGGACCCATTATGATATTGAATCTTAAACGTTAATTTTTTTTACGTTAATTTTTTTTGATTGGTTTAATGGATCAGTATAAATCTTACCAGTCAGAGTAGTTTAATAATCTTTCCTTTTGTGACTCGGAGTTCAATCAATTTCTCAACATAAAGTTAGATCAATAAGACAAAAAATGTAGCGTCCTGTTCTGTACCGGGTGAGGTGGGAAAGAGCCAGTACAGGCTTCTTTCTGGGTCTTGGTAAGAAAGGCCCAACAACAAATGGCTTACTAAGATAACTGCTTTAATAAGACAGACCCATAAGAGGAATATAGATAGTGGGTAAATCTTGTGTCACTCAGATGCTGGGCACCCCGCGTTCGTGGCTCTCAGCCTGCGATGGCGTTTGCTCTGCAGATGATCCTGAGTTTGAGGGGAACGCTACTTGCCTGGAGAGTCTTATGTGATATGAGTATCATTAAAGCATAAGAGCACTGTTGGTTTCTGCCCTAGCGATGTTGGTACAGGACAAATCTTCTGTCTCCCCCCCTCCTTCCCCATCTGCTTTGTTTCCTTTTGGCCCTCCCCAAAACAAATCCAAAGTCCGGGCGTTGATTTTTGAAACCTGCTAAGCTCTTCAAGTCCATCCTGGCTTGACTTTGAGCCTCAGGTGGTTAAACGTTTATGAAAATTAGGCCTTAAATCTTTTCAGTATTTCACAAAATTCAAACACGTTTCTTAAGTCAGGCCTGTAGGGAAAGAAAATGTTAATGTTGGTAGTACTTAGCAAAATAAAAGCTGTGCTCCAGGTCAGTGTGTGCGTGGAATAGAAATCGTTCTAAATAGACCTGAGTGCTGATCCCATTTGTACTTTTGCTCAACGTTTAGCTCGTGCACAAGTGTTTGCAGAATCAGAGCCTTCATTATCGCTTGCGCTCAGTGAGCGTTTTGGGAGTCCTGCTTTCTCCCCGTAGAAGTGGTGGACTCTGATGTTTCCCCGGTAAAAGTGAAGATGTCGTTCATTACGGTCCATTAACGTTAATTCTGTGTGAAAAGGTAGAGGAGCAGTTTTGAATAGGCTTTAATAGGTCTGAATTCACATTGCCCTGCCCTTGTGTTCAGGTGCACACAAAGATCCTGAGCAGTGAAGGAGTTAAGGGAATGCATCGCTCTGATCAGTTATGCCCATAGGCTCCTGTCAGGGTGAGAGCAACCTTTGCTCAGCTTTCTCTCTGCTGCTTGTGCCGTGCTATGCAGGCAGAATTTACCACTCTGACCAGCTCAGGAGAGCGAGACAGGGAGTGCTGTTTGTGCCATCTTACGTTTATGAACAATATATTTATCAGTTGCAGTGAGGCCAGTGTCTTCAGAAATAATAAGTGTAAAGTTTTAGGTTGTTTTGAAGTTGATTTCATTGTCCTCTAATAAAGAGATTATTTTGGTGAAAATTGTCAGTTTCTGCATCACCTAGTTAGAAAATCTAGCAATAGATTTTAGAATTGTACTTGCATAAGTAGAAAACTAGTCCTTGCTGAACATGATCTGTGCTTTTTTTCATATGTAGGGAAGAAAAATGTTTTTACTTTCAACTTTCTATCTTAGTTTCCTAATCACGGTTACTTGACAGCTAGTGAGTCAGAGGAATAAAGACATCCACTCTGAGCGCTTGAGAGAGCAGGTACTGTCACTTCTGATACACTGACTAAACTTCCAGGACTGCAGAAGGAATTTCGAGGAGAGAAATTGTCCTTTAGTAGAGTTAGGACTGTCCTGTGTGAGCTCTTCCTAGGAAGATTCACAACCCCATCTCTTCCCTGGAATTTATTTATGTGGAAGCACTAGATTCCCACCTACTTTCTCTGCTTCATAGCTGCTTCGGCAAGGGAGAAGTAAACAGACCATAAAATGGGAACCAGGATCTCGATGAAGGAGGACACTGAAATTTTTTTTGCGGGTCTTGCAGATCTGAAGAAAAATAATTTTGCAAGGTGTTTATACTGTTATTAAAGCATGCCTGGCAGAGAGAGTATGCTGTATACAGTGTATTAAGATGACTGTCCATTTTTAGTTAAACTAAAAGCATCATAAATCCCTGTCCTAACCCAAGCCAGCGATTAAAGAGGATGGGTCTTAGAGGAGGATTTGGGTAGTGGTTATAACAGTGCCTGTTAGGACTCACTAACATCTTGTTAATTCATCTTTCGGCCTTTAAAGGGTGCCTGTGCTCTTCAACTGAGGTTTGTCAGCTGTGATGCATTTATTGCTTTTGTGCCAGGAAGGTAAAATTGTAACTTCTAAAACCTTTCAGAGGTGATAGTAGTCTGTGTTAAATTCTTAAGAGCATGTAATAGATAATGTTGAAAACTGCATGCAAAATGCAGAGCTTTTTGAAAATTGTGTTGTCCTGAGGATTACTAGTAGAATTGGTTTCTGGGTGAGCCGGGCAGTCTGGTGATGGTAGAGCATGGACTTCTCCATTAACTGCATGCTTTCTCTTGACTCTGCTGTCTGTCTCTGAACGAAGGATGAATCTTCCACTCTAGTCAGGCTTGTCCGGATCACTCCAGTAACGGCTATCAGAATTCCTATGAATAAAGAGAAATTTAGTAATTCACTCTGGCGGTGAGGGAGGGGAGTGACAGTTGGTAAAGGTACTGTCGGATAGCCCAGGGCTGTGCGGGGAGTGCCTGCGGTGCTCCGGCTCTTCCACCCCTGGGGCACCTGGGTTTGGGGGGCCTGTCCGGCAGGGCCACTAGATGTCATCACGCAGCCGGTGAAGCTGCTCAGTGGGCCCAAAATATCATGTTCTGGGAAAAGCCAGTCTGGGACTTTTCTCTCCTCTTTTGAATTTAGTCCTAGCATTTTCTGTATTTTCCCACCAAAAAAAAAGGGCATACAGAGATTTCATGTGTGTTTTGGCAAACAAGTTTTCATATTCTTGTCCTAGTGTTCTTTCCATTGATTCTGTGCCAAAATTGGATCCCTTCGGAAAGTCTTTTCATAAGTCTTTATCCTTCAATATGAGGAAAAACTCCATATGATTATTTGTAGACTAATGGTGTAATTAAAACAACCTCTATTATCGACTTAAGATAGGATAGGTTTTGGGTTTTGTATTGTTTTTCCAGTTTCTCTCTCTTTGTTTTATACCAGACCATATTTTATTGAGACAACTGTTATTACAGAATCTGAAATTTCTGTTTAGAAGATTTCTTTATTTTGTCTGCCTTCATGCAAATGTGAACAAGTTGCATTTGAAGTGAGATGGTCTTTTATTAGGGTACTCCGTCTTGTCAGCTCTGGAGCAACTCTCCTGAGTTCAGAAGTCTATCCTTTCATACAGGACTCATTGCAAAAATGCCAAGCTTTGCACTCCGAGCCTTTTGCTGTGTGTCTGCCGCCTGCTTCTGCTGGCCACGGAGCTGCCTTCCTCCCTCCAGCTCTACCTTCAGCCTTTATCAGAATTGCTCAACTGCCCCTTGCTTGGGTTTGCAGTCCGTCTCAGGTCCCGGCCCACCTCCAAACATGCGTTTTGGCCTGGTAGCCGTCCTGAGGGGCAAATCAGACTGAAGTTCTCCGCTTCGGAGAATTCGAGGTACTATAAGCTGTACTGTTGTGATACTTCCTGAGAAAGAAATGTTGAGAAAAAGACATACGAATCGCTCTTAAGTCTGGTGAAAAGGTAAACTGATGTGAAGTTTGACTTTTAGGACTGTTGTCAGCTAGTGTGAACACATTGGGAAACGCATTTTAGCTAGTGAATACATGTTGCGGAAAAATAAACAGACGTAATCGGTGGTTACAGATAGTAGAATGTGTTACTTTGGCAAGAGGAGGAGCTCTCAAAAGCAATAGAAAATACGCAGAAAAGATGAGGGAGATCAGTTGCGTTCTCTCGATGAAGACTGAATATAGGCAACTGGCTAATTGTTCAGATATTTTTGCCTTTTGGGGTTGTATCATTCTTTATTTTGTGGGAAAACTTAACTGTGATATGATGCCAGATGATTGCATTTACATATCTGTTAATCTGAGCCATGCAGAATTTAGCTTGCTGTAGCATAGGATGCTGGGCTTTTGTGTAAAAATGGTTGCTTAACAGCCAAAAGAATAATGATAAGACTGTGTGTTGACTTTGATTAGCTACTTTAATGGTAGGCTGCCTGTTTGAAAACCTGGGGGAGCCTGGATAAATAGACATTTTTTTACATAACCAAAAGATAAATTCCTTGTTCAAAAAGGGGAAAAAAATTTAAAAAAAATACATCTTTAGTTGAACACCCAGCTGCATCCTTTTGAGGATTAAACTTTGCCTAAGTGTATTAGGAATAAAAGGCAACTAATTTGTTCGCTTTTGAACCTGATCGTAGAATATAACCATCTGTGATGTGACAAGTCTTCTGAGGCTATAGTTTGTTACCTTTAAGTTGAAGAATACTGTGCATTTATCTGCTGTAAAATGAGATCCTTTGTCTGCCAATTATTGCTGCTAATGGCCGTGTCAAGCAGACCATGCCGTCAGACCTTTCTGATACTTCTGGGTGAAATACACCCCTTGTAAACAGCAAATGTGAAGCAGGAGTGGGACAGGGCTGCGCAAAGGCACTCTGTTTATGTTCCCATTAACTAGCTCCTGAGTTCCCCGTGAGGTTGATCCTACACCAACAGTAGTTAGACCACTCTGTGTCTGTGTCAGCCGGGGAAATAACCTCCTTAAAAACCTCCAGTCCATATCTAGGCATAAGCAGACAGAAAAACATAGTTTTGCTGCCACGCTTAATTGCACTTGTTTGCACTGCAGAAAGTTAGAGTGTCTTGGGACAGATGTGAATTGCCATTGACAGATGTGGTCGTTACATCCTGTAATCCAGGAAACTTAAACTCCAAATCGGGCTTCTGGATCTAGCTTGAATATAACCAGTACAGAGTGTTTGGTGTGCTGAGCAGGTTGTTCACCAGGAACCCAACTTAAACTAGTGCAATTGTGGGATCATCTGGTGACTTACGTATCTTTTAAAAACAAGTTGATATATACAGACAACTTGTAGTTAGTTGTTCTTCTCAGGCATGAAAAATTTTTATTTTAAAAGACTGAAAAGTTTTCCAAGTAGTTACCCAGTGCTGAACTGTCTTCAGCGCAGCATGGATTGGGGAGGTGGAGGCACAGGGGCACATGAGGTATACTGTGCCTTTTGGTGCCTTTGGGCTCGTAGGCTCCTCGGCATCCTCAGAAGCTATCCCTGTTCCCATCCCTTCCTCTTGTGTTATCCTGCTATAAAGAGAAGTGAAAGGGAGGTCCTCCCTACCCCACTTAGCAAGTGGGGACAGAGTATCTCTTAAGAGGTGAACCCATCTCCTCCATTCGTTGTTAGAGAGATGCTTCATTTCCTTTAAGATTTTGCATTTTTTGTAAGCTGTCCCAGTTTGTCAGAGCTTGTAGATGGTAAAACGTTTTTTGTAATTGCCTTTTTTTTGGGTAGGACTTCTGAGGATGCAGCAGGCTGGGGCTTGGCAGCTGTGCAGGCTTTACACTCTTGGAGAGCTCAAGTGAATGGTGTACAGGTTGCCAAGGGATGATGGAGCAGTGAATTAAAGAGGAGTAGGTTAATGACTGCATGTGTACTTCTGCTGGCTGTCTTTGGCTGGATGATATGAACTTTGTTGTGATCCTCAGGATGTGAAGGACTCTTGTCAAAGTAGTAGTGGGTAAGAGTGGGGTATGTGGTTTGTTCATCGTTGATGTTAGTGGGAAAGCCTTCCCTCCACCTGTGATGATACAGGAGTGAAAGTGAACCACAAGGTATATGGGCAGTCTGGACAGCTGCATTGCTATGCTGTCTCCCTGGCAAGAATGCAGTCTCTGGCTTAATTTATCTTAGATTGATCTGTATAAAATACATGGTAAAATAAAAAGATTCTGCAAAAACCCCTGGGGTGGGGGTAGGAATAAAACATGTCTTTAAGATCTTTTGCAATTGCCTGAGTTAGGACAACTGTGACTTTATAATTCTTCATATTACCTCAAAGCACTAATGAGACAGACAAGAGAATGAGCTTTCTGCTGCTACTGTGTTCCTACTGATAAAATACAAGTTTATTTCTTTGAAAAGAGACTTCTGTTTAACTCGTGTCTTGACATTTGCTAGCCCTGAGGAGGGTAGGAAGTACAAGTGAGGGGTAAAGCATGCATAGATGGGTGGTAAGCGTTCTGGTGGAGATTGAAGTGGGCTGTTCTTGAGGTCGGTTATGTTTTTCCCTTATTTTATAGGAGAAAAGAATGGAGGGTTTGTGCTCTTTGGCTCATTCTCGATGAAACGTGACAGAAGTAGTTTGGGTTAGCTGACACTAAATCTCAAGAGCTGACAAGCATGGAGTTATCTCTTGGTGGGTTCTGTTCAGCTGGGTGGGCAGTGAGCAGCTGTGCTAAGGAGATCCACAGTAAGGAGGGACAGAAGGAATATGGCAATGCTTTCTGCTAAGCTCTTTGGTTTCAGGAGCCTCTGTCACAGCTGGTTACAGTGCTTGAAGTACTCTGGCTTGAAAATGGTCATCTACCATCTTCAAGTAAGGGGGACAACTCTTTTTGTTCTTTACTGTGTTCCATGTGATGTTTTGAGAGGCATTTTATTACATCTGCAAAATGTAATTTATTTTGTTTGAAAATCAGAAAGATAATTCTTTGATTCTGTAGAGCATGGCAAGGCTCAGCTCGCGTGCTCCTGCTCCTGGGTTGTGTGGGCTAGCCAATTCCCAAGTGCTGCAAGGGGGAGAGGGAGGAAGGAATGGAGGAAAAGCTCCATCTGTTTTCGTTCTGGTTTCTTCTCAGAGAAAAAGCTAATACTGTTCAATGTAGCTAACTGCATGTTGTCTTCTGGATGCTTCTAGACAACAGCTGTTCCAGTTGGTCTTGGATACTCCACTGACTTCATCTCCATTGGCCTGTAGCAGGCATTCAGCTGGCAAAAGCCACGTTAGGAGTCCTATTTCTTGGCCAGTTTTAAAAGAAGAGGTGCCAGTGATTGACAGTTTTTTGAGAAAGGAAAAAGTCTGCACCTTGACAAAGGAGGCAGATGGCCTGGCAGGAACAGATCAGAAGATTTTCAAAACTGAGGAATGCCATAACCTTTACAGCAGTTCTGCAGAGGTTGCTGGTAAAGACAATGAAGTGGGATCACGAGAGAGTCCTGAGTGCACCAAAAGTCATGAAAAGTCTTCTGCATCTGTGGTAAAAGTAGTCAAGAAAGGTGAGATGCTTAATTTTTGTTTTTGTCCTGTTCTATTCCCGAAGTCTGGTTGTGGTTGGCTGTACGCATTAAAGTACCTTCAGTACGTGGCATTCATCTCGCTTCTCTGCATTGTTCTGATCTGCATTGGCATGTTCAGATGCTTCCCATTTAACTGGACTATGCTTCATTCAGATTACTGCTTATGTGGGACAGCTCTGCTACAAGCATATTCTTGATGAGGAAGTTTGGGCTGATGCCAAGTAATTAAATGGAGTTCAACACTTAGATTCCTTTGCTTTGAGTAACAACTCTAGAAAACAGTAATTGCACAACAGACTGACTCAGTAAAAAATGAAGTCATTTTCTCTTCTCCTTCCCTGTAATGACTAGACAGACAACATCGACATTCATTCTGCTCTCATATCCTTAAGTAACCAGAAGCAAGGTATTTTATAATGTGTTTGTTATTTGAGGGGTGCACCCACAATCAAAATGATCATGGTTTCAGTTTTGTTAATATTCCTATTCATACACTCTCCAGAAGAAAGTAATCTGCTTTATTCTTCTGTAATACTGCAGTGTTAAGATTAATTTATTTTGAAGCATGAAAATGCCCATTTATACTAATCAACTACAATAAAATGACAGAATCCTCTTAGTTTTGACATGATGGCAGCCATCCTATTGACCCAGTTGAAAGCCTAAATTAAAATAAAAGACCATGTAGGAGTCCAACAAGGAGGGACAGAAGGAATATGGCAATGCTTTCTGCTAAGCTCTTTGGTTTCAGGAGCCTCTGTCACAGCTGGTTACAGTGCTTGAAGTACTCTGGCTTGAAAATGGTCATCTACCATCTTCAAGTAAGGGGGACAACTCTTTGTTCTTTACTGTGTTCCATGTGATGTTTTGAGAGGCATTTTATTACATCTGCAAAATGTAATTTATTTTGTTTGAAAATCAGAAAGATAATTCTTTGATTCTGTAGAGCATGGCAAGGCTCAGCTCGCGTGCTCCTGCTCCTGGGTTGTGTGGGCTAGCCAATTCCCAAGTGCTGCAAGGGGGAGAGGGAGGAAGGAATGGAGGAAAAGCTCCATCTGTTTTCGTTCTGGTTTCTTCTCAGAGAAAAAGCTAATACTGTTCAATGTAGCTAACTGCATGTTGTCTTCTGGATGCTTCTAGACAACAGCTGTTCCAGTTGGTCTTGGATACTCCACTGACTTCATCTCCATTGGCCTGTAGCAGGCATTCAGCTGGCAAAAGCCACGTTAGGAGTCCTATTTCTTGGCCAGTTTTAAAAGAAGAGGTGCCAGTGATTGACAGTTTTTTGAGAAAGGAAAAAGTCTGCACCTTGACAAAGGAGGCAGATGGCCTGGCAGGAACAGATCAGAAGATTTTCAAAACTGAGGAATGCCATAACCTTTACAGCAGTTCTGCAGAGGTTGCTGGTAAAGACAATGAAGTGGGATCACGAGAGAGTCCTGAGTGCACCAAAAGTCATGAAAAGTCTTCTGCATCTGTGGTAAAAGTAGTCAAGAAAGGTGAGATGCTTAATTTTTGTTTTTGTCCTGTTCTATTCCCGAAGTCTGGTTGTGGTTGGCTGTACGCATTAAAGTACCTTCAGTACGTGGCATTCATCTCGCTTCTCTGCATTGTTCTGATCTGCATTGGCATGTTCAGATGCTTCCCATTTAACTGGACTATGCTTCATTCAGATTACTGCTTATGTGGGACAGCTCTGCTACAAGCATATTCTTGATGAGGAAGTTTGGGCTGATGCCAAGTAATTAAATGGAGTTCAACACTTAGATTCCTTTGCTTTGAGTAACAACTCTAGAAAACAGTAATTGCACAACAGACTGACTCAGTAAAAAATGAAGTCATTTTCTCTTCTCCTTCCCTGTAATGACTAGACAGACAACATCGACATTCATTCTGCTCTCATATCCTTAAGTAACCAGAAGCAAGGTATTTTATAATGTGTTTGTTATTTGAGGGGTGCACCCACAATCAAAATGATCATGGTTTCAGTTTTGTTAATATTCCTATTCATACACTCTCCAGAAGAAAGTAATCTGCTTTATTCTTCTGTAATACTGCAGTGTTAAGATTAATTTATTTTGAAGCATGAAAATGCCCATTTATACTAATCAACTACAATAAAATGACAGAATCCTCTTAGTTTTGACATGATGGCAGCCATCCTATTGACCCAGTTGAAAGCCTAAATTAAAATAAAAGACCACGTAGGAGTCCAACACTGATTCTTATTAGTTCGTATTTATCTGTTCTTTGTTTAACAATTTATTCAGCTGGAACTCTGAAGTTCATATTTATTCATTAGCTGGGTAAATACTGCTTAAAGACGTAATACAGCCGGAAAAGTAGCCATATGAAAATGGCATCAACTTAGCCAGAAGTTACGCTTCCTAGTTTTAGGCATCAGACTTGCTCATGTTAGTAATTTAAATCCATGAAATTTTACCGCTCATTTATTCTTGAGCAATTGACATTTTCATTTGCTTACCATTTTATGACCTTATTAGATCCTCGAGCATGCATTACACTGAAATTATTTCCACAAATGCAAAGTAGTTGGTCAAGCAATGTAAATGAAAGACTTGAAATGAGGCAGTGCTGAAGTGGTTTTAGTAAGTCTTATTTGTTTCTGCTTTAAGAATTGAAGTGTTAACTTCAAATACAATAATAGACTGCTCAGAACTATTGTGTTATGTTACTGTCCCAACTCTTCTAGCATGCATTACACTGAAATTATTTCCACAAATGCAAAGTAGTTGGTCAAGCAATGTAAATGAAAGACTTGAAATGAGGCAGTGCTGAAGTGGTTTTAGTAAGTCTTATTTGTTTCTGCTTTAAGAATTGAAGTGTTAACTTCAAATACAATAATAGACTGCTCAGAACTATTGTGTTATGTTACTGTCCCAACTCTTCTTTTTTTTTTAACCTCTGACTAAAAAATTATGTCACGGGGGCCAGGAATTGCAAAGAAACTCTGACTAGAATATGATGTCACGGGAGTCAGGAATTGCAATGCAGTGTTACCAGATAACGCTCTCGATTCCCACAACATTTCACAGTGTTTTTCATAGGTTGTTTTCTGTTTTGTCTTTTAAATCAAAACCAGCTTCCTTCATACTAATACAGAGGATGTCAGTTAAAGAATCTCTTTCTCATACTGTTCATTTAAAGTTAGCCATTTGTTTTTGACATAATGTGATTGCTAAAGACAAATATTTTAAGTCTGTGTTTTTTGACTGTCTTTATGGGTAATGTTTATAGGTGCTTCTTCAAAATATGATGCAAGAAGAATTCTGAGTTGTGTGGGACCATGCTATGGAGCGTTTCTGACCCTCTGAGCCCAAGTCACAAAATCTAGTTATCTGTACTAAGAAATGAGTGTGAGGCATGGTTGGGTCATAGGATTCCTGTGGGGCTGAGTTAACTCATGTATTGACAGTCCTGTTGAGAGCCATAGGCTGGGAACATTATGTTAATATGAATAAAGTTTGTGCTATACTGTTTTATCAAGATGAAGCAGCTTCCTTTATTTGGGAGTGAAATACTGCAAAAGTGAAAGACATTAGCACGGAAATATGCTTACGTTTATATTGGCCCCTAGGTTTCCGTGTAGTATGTATGTTATTCTAGATTTTTATTAGAGACTTCATTCCATCTGACTGCAGGGAAGATGAGAGCCATTCTGATATTACATAGAGAGGGAAATAAGTGTTCTGGAATGAAAATGAGAGCGAAAAATTAAGATTCTGGATCGACATGCCAGATCATTTAAAAAAAGAAATCTGGAATTCTGGATTTTCATTTTCTTCAATCAACAATTAGTTTTTCAGATGAAAACATTTGCTCTTTGCTGTAATATACACGCTAGTAAGTTCCTTCTCCCTTGCTTGCAGTGGATTGTCCTGTTTGTGAGGTTGCTATTCCAGAGCAATATATAAACAAACATCTGGATAGCTGCTTGACAAGAGAAGAGAAGAAGGACAGCCTCAGAAGGTAAGAAACAACTTTAAGAACTTTTATATGCGTGTAGCCATTTTTCTACACTGCTGAAATAAGAAATATTAGTTGATGGGTTATAACACAGTGGATTGTGTTTGATTCTTGGTTATCTGCTGTATAGATCACTCTAAAATCACTGTATAAATATGATAGCGGTGATTTTTTCCCTCTCAAAGTATGTGGATCGCCAGCAGAATTGCCACTAAAAGCCAAAAAGTAAGAAAACACTGGACAATGTTTTAAAGAATTCAACACAGGGAGTAAAACTTTGTACATTATTCTTGTCACATTTCTGCTCACTAGCATTAAAATTCTATTCAGATAACACTTACTCCCATTTTTCACTTTGTGAATGAATTGCTTCCCCTGATTCAGAAGGGGCAAAAGACAATTGCTTCACTAGCTGTCAAGTTAAAAAATAAAAATTGCACCTCACTCTGCTCACTGTAGTTCTTTTCAAGTTGCCCCAGTCAAGGTTGTTTCTTTGAGATCTGAATTTCCATAAGATTAATGCATACCTTTGATGTTACGCCTCCGCCCTAGAATTTGTCACGATCACCACATTCACATCATAAGTGTAGATTTCAGTTTGTTTTACTTACTAGCATAAATTTAGGTCATTATTATTTCTACCTGATCAGACTTAAGAAGTGCAAGGGACTTTTACTGCATGCGGTTTTACTGCATACTTGTATTTCAAATTCCTGTGAACCTTGAATTAGAAAGTAATTTTATGTTAAAGCTCTTATTTTGCTCAGTCATGCTTAGAATGCAATCTATAAGCTAAAGGACTTTGAAAATGAATAAATGGTAAATTAATATTGAAATCTGATGTTACATTTTAATTTTCATTTGGGATATTTTTAGTATTTTCTCTGTTCTTAATGAATGGAAATAAAAGCCAGAGCTTTCTTTGGTATCAAGCCCATGTCCCTAACAGAATTTTAAACTTCGCTTATTTTATCTAGACTGCTTGGATCTTAACTTATCATGCAAGATACTTCTCCTTAGGGACTGGCTGTTGTGTATTAAATGCTGGCTTTTTGGCAATGTATTTATTTTATGGCAGTGTTGTTTGGGTTTCAGTAACAGCACATCTCTAGTTCTTCTCTGAGGAATTCTAGCTCTGTTTATTCTTAAATTAGGAGCACATGGCATGCTAAGTTAACAGTTGAGCAGTATTTCAGCGGAACTGATAATTTAGTCCCCCAAACCTGCACAGGAGTAATTACAACAGGTAAGTGTATGTTCACAAAGAACACTGCATTTCTAAAGGATGGGAAAAAAACCCCACCAACGTTAAGATTCAAAACTGTTGTCATGTAGCTGTCTGCTTGCAAAGCTGTCATCACTCTCCTAGGTCACGATACAAAGCTTCTTCAGGGCTTTCAAAAGATTTAATTATTCAATGACATTTTTTATATTTCCCAAAAGAATCTGAAAAAAGTCTTTTCCTGAGAAGTGTATTGTGGTAATGCATCTTTTTTTGCCAGCTGTGCTACAGGGGCTATGGGAGAGTAAAAGAATTAAAGATAATTTTTGTGTAAGCCTATTTTTGTGTAAGCCTTTTTTTTTTTTTTTTTTTTTTTTTTTTTTTTTTTTTTTTTTTTTTTTTTTTTTTTTTTTTTTTTTTTTTTTTTTTTTTTTTTTTTTTTTTTTTTTTTTTTTTTTTTTTTTTTTTTTTTTTTTTTTTTTTTAAACTTTGAAATTTATTTTCAACATGATAAGTTGAAAATGCTGAATATGGTTTTCAAATAAGTCTCTTGCTTTCACAATGGGAAGCTGTTAACTTCTCTGTAATTCAGAGCAGTGCAGCTGAACTTTCTTTTGCTGCAGGAAGAAAAGTGTCTTTAACTAAATGCTTTTCTTCTGTAACTAATAAATTATTTAAGTTGAAGAAGGTGAGCACGGCAGTAGATGGATTTTGGTACCTTTGTTGAGTGTATTTTACCAGGAGGTGTAGGGAAGACTGAGCTAATTTGTGCAGAAGGAAACTGTTCTGCTAATTTTAGATGACAAAAGTTGTAGTAGGACTTGAATTTTCTATGGCAGTTTCCTGTAATTAGGATGTTTTCCCTAGTTATGCCAGGAATGTTGAGTTCTTCTGACATAAGGCAGTGTGAAGGAGTGAATTTTGGTTTTAGATGTTCATCCGAGAGCACTATTAGTTCTCTTTAATGTCACTTTCTGTATTACCAAACTACCCTTCTGTTAGATGGGAACTACAAATTTGCTTTCAGGTACATGACTATCTTTCTCGAAGTAATTTTCCCAGAAAGCTGAAAAATCTCGTAATTCAAGTTTTGGATTGCAGTTTTAATGCTTTTAAAACTTCACCAACCGATTCAGGTAAGACATGGCCAGTACTTGGGTGGAAAACCTGTGTTTCAGCAATCTGAATCCAGTACGCTTCCTTTTGAATGCAGAGTGAATGTAGGCTTGATCCTAATGAAGACAAACAATACTGCGTGTGCTGATGTGATTCCGAAGCCTTTGCTGTAGATATTAAAAACAAAGCTGCAGTACTTGTTACATGAGCAGTGTTTGCATCATTTCCTAAAGAAAATCCGACTAGACCTATTGCTTTCTGCACGTTTGAAATTTTCGTTGTGGTAGGTGGAATAAGTGTTCTGGCTTCCTAGAGCTGTTGCTGTTGCATCTGTGAAACACTGTTTAATTGGTTGTGTGTCTACCATGGCTGAAACAATTTTTTTCAGGTATTTCTTACCCAGAGTGGGTGAAATACCCTGTAAAAATGTAAGTCAGTATTTTGATTTTCATAGGAGTATTAATGAAAAAAAGTTTGTTTCCTTTTTCTTTTTGCAGTTCTGCTCACAAAAGGAAGCCTATGTCTAAAGTTGTTTACAACTTGCTCTCTGATCGTGATTTGAAGAAGAAACTAAAGGAACATGGTCTGTCTACCCACGGGACCCGACAACAGCTCATTAAAAGACACCAAGAATTTGTGCACATGTATAATGCTCAATGTGATTCTCTAAATCCCAAATCAGGTAAGTTAGAAATTCTAGGAAAGTTGTTACCATTGCAAATTATTTGTATGCGTTTCTCCTTCTCTTAGTTCTCAGGGTAGGAATAAGGCTGGTTTGAATATTTAGGAAAACTGGAAGAATTTATCTTACCTAAATCAAGATGAATGCAAAAAAAGGAAATTTAATGAAAACCAGAAATGTGTTGCTATACTCTGGAAGTATCCAGCAAGGATGTAAATTTGTGTTGAAATTCTTTGATATTTCCTGGTTTACTAACCCTGTTCTGAAAAATGTTCTGTGTTTTTATTGACTTTGCATTTTAATGAGTGCATCCAAATTAGACTCTGAGGCTTTTAGTCAAAAAATTGGAAATACCTGAGGTTCTTAGCAAGTGAATAGATTATTAATTTATCTTTTGTTCTGAATTTGTTCTCTTCCTCCCATACACTGAGACTTTTACATTTTTACTGGATTTAATTTCAAAATTAGATTTCTTTTTGGAGATGACAGCAAAGGGTAGAATGAATTAATAAGAAAGTGTTAATGTTTTGCTGGAGTTTACATCAATTTAGGTGTTTGGCAGCAATTTTATACAATTAAACTCAGACTATATATACCATTAAACAGCTGTATGGGATAAGGAGAATGTGTTTTAGTCTCTAATGTGAGTGCAATATAAATTTCCTTTAAACAGCAGTCTGTTGTTTGCATGTGCTCAGGCTTAATGCTTGGAAAATGCCAGGGCTGGAACACGGAGGATGAGATCCGAGTAGGGTATTTGTGCTGCCTGGTTTTGTAGGCAGTGTGACCATTTTTAAAATCTTGAATAGCATGTATGAGCTAGAGGGAGAATTGTCCCAGCTCATCTTGTTATATTCTATTTTATACAAGATGAAAACTTGCATCTTTAAAAAAGATGTGTCATTTGTCATCTCTCAGTTCAGTTCTGCAAGTGATACAATAACAGCACAAATACACTGGTGTGTGTGGGTGAGAGATAGGCATCAGATTTATAGTTACATTATTTTTTTATTTGATTAGAAGCTTATGGCAAACACTGCTTTTAAAGGAATTTCTAGCAGGATCATGTTCTGAAATTACTCTCCTGGGAGCTGCACAGCCGTTAGTGTCCTGGAAATTCTCATATAGCTGGTATTGTATTTTCTGCACTGGTTTCAGGATGTAGCTTGCCGTCTGCTAGGTCTGTAACATAGGTCAGTCCTGCTGCTGGCAAGAGCTGGTCTCGGTTATTTCAAAGGTAGAGAGATGAGGAATATTGTTCCTCACCCTCAGTTTCGGCTCTTTAATTTTCATGTTTACAGAGAGCCTTAAGTCCTGAAGCACAAGTTCACCATTTCTTCCAGAAGTTGTAAAAAATTCTGAATGTTTTTGTGTGTACTGAAGGGCTCGGAAACTATTGGGACCAGATAAATTTTTGTTCTTGCTGGCAGTGGGACTCTCGGGAACTGAGTGAGCAGGCAGGGCAGTGAGCTGGGAGCTGAGGAGCCGCTCGTGCACGGCTGGGTTCAGCATCTCTGTGGGTTAGATAGCATACCACTGTAGGTGCACAGCTAAACTTTATATTTGCTATTTGTTGTTTATCTATAACAGGAATAATTTGGGGTCAGGGGTGAGAAGTACCCTTTGAGAATGATGCCAGATTTAAACACAGTAAAAACCACTTAATTCATCAGTTTTCATTTAACAAATTTGACAGTACAGGGGAGTATTTATTTCAAGTGAATATTAAAAGCTCATATGTTAACTCCATGCACATGTGGTTTTATATGTGATCAGACAGTCGGAAATGCTGAATATGCACAACTACCGTGGCATTTCAAAAATAAAGTATGTTTTTGGTGTTCAGCTCTTTCATTAAACAGGCAGAACCACCAGATGCGGTGCTTTTTGAAAAATAAAGTTAGTCACTGCAGACTATAAATATGAATTTAGCAGCCAAACTTTAGGATCCTGCTTTTTGAAATCTTGATTCCACTTACCAGCTCTTGGCTTGGATTCTGGGAGCAAGTGTATGAGAAAAGCAACCAACAGTATTTGCAAAATGAAATTTTGCTCCTTTAACCATTTTAAGAACTTGACTGAGAAGGCTAAGTGCCTAAATGATTTAGGTGCCAAGTGTCACTGCTTAGTTTGTGCCTAAGCGCTTCTGAAAATAAACATAAATGCTTTCAAAAATTGTTTTATGGGGCTTCAGGAAGTCTCTGGGATGAGAACCAGCACACACAGTTAAGATTGTGTTTGACTTCAGCAACGATAGAAGTTTAGGAAGTTTGTTGTTTAAGTCTGCCAGAACAGCACTTGTATCAGAATTTCAATCACGATATGATTTATGTTAATCTTGGAAATTTAATTAAACACTCTCAAAGCCCCTCTCCGAGTTCCCCAGGGGCAGAAGCAGACATAGAGCTGCTGTAGGTCATGGAGGTATGCCATCGTCCGATGGCTAAACAGGAGCAGAGCAGTTTTGAAGTAGGAGTGAGGAGTGGGCTGGTCGGGAGCTGTGGCAGCTCAGGGTGAGGGGAGAGAAGGGTCAGGGGGTTGGGGTTGCGCTGCTGCCGTTACGCTGCAGCAAGGTCGGCCTGAGAAGTGGATGCTGGTTTGACTGGAGCCTCATGTCTGCTCAAGGTGTGCTAGAACTGAAGCTGTGCAGTACAGGCGGCTCTCTCTTAGTCCTTTAATGTGCTGGGAGGTACTCGGCTCTTGGGGTGATTCTTCACTTGATGCTGGTGATGAAGCAGTGCTGAATCCCTGTCCGTGTCATTCATCCAAGGCTAGCTAAATGAAGAGTTTCACAGTGTGTTACAGTGCACTTCAGCTAGTCTTCCCTAAGTAATGCAAAACTAGTACTGAGTTCTGGCTCAATGCCTATTTATAAAGGGTGAATTATTAAACTAGCACTTAAGATGCAGACATGCATTTTCAGTGGTAGCAGTGAACCTAAAGTCACTATATAATACGAATAGCTGAGCTGCTGAGGAAGCATAGGTGTCAAATTCCTGGATTTTGCTTAAACCAGTTTTGAATGGGTTTTACTCCTTCACAGCTTAATAAGCTTCTTGTTCCCTCGATACTTTACGGTCTAGTGAAAGTGTTTGTTTTAATAAAACCCCTTAGCTACCTAGTAGCTCTGAAAATGATTAAGTGTAGAAACAGATTTGTAAAAGTAAATGTCAAAGTAAACCATGCAGGGTCGTGCATAGCTGTAGTTTTAGTTAAAATATTAACAAACAAAGTTACGTCTGTTTATGTGCTTTTGAGGTGTCGGACTTAATAGTTAGAGTAGGTTGTAATTCAACTTTGGACTATGGGTTGTGGACATAAGCCTGCAAACAGTTTTGCATTGCCTTGGAAGGTAGTCCTCGGAGGTAAAAATAAGATAAACAGTAGATGTCATTATTCTATCTTCTGTTTAAAGGTACAATATGAAATGGAAACTCTTTATAAAAGACATGCCTGTACACAACAGAAACACTGTAGTATGCTAGAGTAAGATTCAAATATGATTTGAAAAGATTACATTTTCCCATGAATTTAATACAAAGGAAATGAGAGCAATGGCCCAGGAGGTGGCTGAGAGCCAGCTGCCGGCAAGCACCGTGCAGCTTGCTGCAAGGCGCCTCGGCCAAGGCCCGCAGCTCCCGACCTTGCCTCCTGGTCCCTAGTCTCAGGCACTGCCTCTGCTGCTCAGCTGCTGCAGATGGGAGCAGTTCCTCTGTGTGAACAAATGCCCGCCGAGCACTGGTGTAAAACCACGCCATTTGGATTTGCCTGTGATTGGAGTCTGAGTTTTCACTGCTGGAGAGCTAATGCCGGTTTGTCTCTTTGTGATTTAAATTCATGGTAGTTTCTTTCAGTGCTGTTACATCTTTTTTTATTTAACAGCTCCTGTTTTAGTGATCCCTGTCTTGTATTTTCAAACAGTTGCAGAGGTTGTTAAAGAGCTGGAAAAGAATGAGAAGATTCGGGTTCAGCTTGAATTTAATAAAACCAGTGAAAATGTAAGCTAAGTATCTTTGTTCTCAAAGAGGGGGCGGCCTAGGAGAAATTGCAGAGTGGGCACTGAACATGTTTGCTTATCATTTTATTATGAGAATTCCCAGGTTGCATGTTGGAATTTGCGTATACCATCTTATAATCAACATGATTTTCTCATACCACTCATTTGTCATGGGCAGTTCTTCGTGTACTGCTGATGTTTCTATGCCCAAACCATTTAAGTGGGAGCATTTTTTTGATTGCAGTAAAAATCCTTGAGAAATGTTCCCCTTGGTCATATTGGAGGATTTTGACCCTCCATGGCAGTGTGGGGAATATTGTGCTTCCTAGAATACTCTAGGATTTAGCTAGCAAATTCCTTGCTTCCGTAACAGCAATAGTGCCTGTTCTTTTCCCATGACATATGATACTTTTGTGACTTTTGGAGCATGTTTGTTGCACAGTATTAAGAAATATTTTATGGTGCACACATGGGTGTTATATGGGGTGGCTTGGCTTAGTCCTGTTGACTTTGCGAAAGCAAAGCAAGACAGCATGTATATGTACTTTATATATTACTGTCTGCGGATGAGATGGTAAGAGCTGGTGGGTGAAAAACAGAGCGCTGATCCTTCTTCCAGTTTTAAGTCTCTAGTTTTAAAGTATGCAGCTTTATCATCTTTTTGTTTCTGTAAATAAACATTTGTGTGATTTCTGTAGAGCTTGACCTTCACAAAGGACCAGACAGAGGAAGAAATAGACGAGATCCACACTGATTATCGTAAGTAATATGCAAGTTTCACTTTGCTTTTAAATTCACCTTCTTTTCCTTTGTACTAAAATATACACACAAAAGTGATGCTTTTCATGTGTGTGTGCTTCCCCCATTTAATAAATCAAAGCTGGAAGTTCTCTGTTTGGGCTGAAACTTCCTCTTTGAAACTCAGTCTCTGTTAAGTAGTGACGTTTGACAAAACTCACTGCCAGGGCTGGATAAGATTGAGATGGAAGCTGATTGCCTCCTTAGCACACCTCCATTTATGCACTTTCTATTTACCTTCTTAATGGGCCTATGTTTGTTGGACATAAAGAACAGCAAAGTAGAGTTTTTATGTCTCCTGCACTGGATATGCTATGCGTAGTTGTACGGTTTCACTGGGAACCCTCAGGCAGAAATAAGCAGAACTTCTCCAGACTCCCTGAGACCCCAGCAGTGCTGGGTGTGCATGCCGGCTGTATCCCGTCGAGCTGCCTGGGCTGCTGGCTGTCACGTGGAGGGGGAGCTCTGTTTCAGTGTCCCACTCTGTGTAAGACTCTCTGTGCAATTCTTATGATGCCGGTTTTGTAGAACAGAAGAGCAGTTGTGACTGCAGTGAAAGCTGATTGTGCTTTGCTTGTGAGATTTCACCCTTCCTTGTTCCAGATTTTTTGGCACGTTCTCTGAGAGTAATCTGAATTACTCAGAGGTTCATGTAAATTGGTTAATTATTTTGCCAGCTCTATACTTTGTTAAGACTTGGGCTTGCAGCATATGAATCTGTGTGTATTAAGTCACTCACTGATTGTTTAAAAAAAAAAAAAAAAGCTTGTTACCTACTGTTGTGTCTCTGTGAACAATGGCATGCGCTCCTGAGTGGTTTTATACATACAGAATTTTCTCAGCTTCTGGTTTGATACTGTTTTCTCCCTTTTTTTTTGAGATTCTGGGCACTGTATGACTTCTGCTCTGCAGGCAGCTCTGCTGGCTGTGAGCCCTCCAGGAGCACCAGCCTGGCTCAGGCATAGCTGGGCCACTCCAGAGGGAGGCATCCCTGCCGACAAGGAGTGTGCTGAGCTGGCAAGATGGGGTGAATGCTGGCTGTCTTGGCCCTGCGCTCACCAGTATACCCAGTAACACAGATACTGGCTTTTCCCATTACTCAGATATTCCCTCCTCCCCTACAACTCTTAGTGGTCGGACATTGGCTTTATTTAAAATGTGCCTGTATTCTGGGTGATGGTTGGTCTTCCCAAGTCTTCTAACTCATCCTGTAGCAGATAAGTGTGTATAAATTTACTCTTTCTATACCTTATTTTTCTAGGTTTGCTGTCCAGTGCAGAGTGACATTAACTGACAAGCAATGTAGCCATGGTAGTTTATATTTAATATGGCATTTCTAAAATACTTTATGGCTGCATGTGTCTTCAACTGTGTGTTTTTTCCACTTCTACAGTTGTCAAAGTGGCCCTAAACTCAGCCAAAAATGCTTTTTCCATATTTTATTTGTATAGTGTGATTCTCAAATCATCCAGGGTTTCACAGTGCTCCTCACATTCGCTCCTTTCCTTCATACCCCTCTCCGCAAGCACTTGCGTGTTCCTGTCTCCTCCCTGCATCCTTTTCTACTTTCCCCTCCTGTCCAGTGGAGGACAAAATCCCCTGTGATTTTGAAGCGATCTTTTAAAAAGAATACTCTGCTCATTTGGTTGACCTCTTCCCCTCCGTCCTGTGCAGGCAACTGGGATTCAGTGCAAACTGGGTGATTTTTTTTCTGGTTTTATTGTTGCTGTTTGTTTCATTTTTTTACACTGAGTCCCCTCTGTTTGTGCAAGAGACCAGTGCCTGTGTTGGTTATTAAACCTGCTTCTGCCCTGACAGAATAACAGCATTTGTTTCGGGAAGTGTAACTGGAATAAATATTTAAGGGAAAGAAGAGAAGAGACAAAAAATAAGAAAAATATCACGGGGAGAGCTGTAGTTCAATGATACAATTTTGTGGTGGCGTTTTGGGGGGTGGTGGAGTTTTTTTTGGTTTGTTCCTCCCGCCCCCGCCGAGAACTGATTCCTGTTTAACTTGACCCTGGGAAAGCACAGTATTTTAAACTGTGTTTCTCCTTACTGTGTGCTTAAACTTGAGAACAGTGTTTCCTCTCTCTGTGGAACCACCTAACCATCTTTATGGTTAGTTTAGACGCAAACGTTCTTGTGAGAGTTAAAGATTGCAGGACTTGCATCCTGTTGTAGTAATTTAGTACAGAAATGGCTAATGTAAACTGATTTTTACAGATAATTTCCTGACCCTTCTTTGTGTGTTTGTACACATAAAGCATTACTTTGTACTTAGGGTCCCTAGTGGTTATTTTATTATTCACAAATTCTTTCCTGTTGTTTCCCGCTCATGTCACTTCACCTGCGCTCTGCTTGCACACTCAAACACGGTAGTTAGCCATGTAATGCTAAAGCAATATTCAATCAACATTAAACTTCTCTGCTTTCGGCCGCAGAGGAGCAAAGCAATGAAGGGACAACTTGTTCTGCTTACACTTAAGGGTGTATTTAAATCTGCAATATGGTCGTATTTCCTGTGTTTCCTTGCGTTGCTTCAGGCATATAAATTATTCCATAATGCAGCTAGATTTAGCCTTGTTGATTTTAGTTGGATTTCTGTGAAGGCTAAATAAAGGCCTAAATCTTTAGCAAATTTTTCCCTTGCTTTTTGTTGCTGTTCCTGAGAATATTTTAAGTGTACATGCACTGTTTGTGGTTTTGAATCTTAAGCATTGTCCTCTAATTCCAAGTAACTGGTTAATAATTACTCTCCTGCCATGCAGAAATCTCTAGCAATACAACGCAGGGGGGAAAAAAGGTAAAATAATTTTAAAAGTATTAATCCCAAATTAGGTGTTTTTCCTCACAAGACTTTAGTAGCTCAGTAAAGAACAAACCCAAAGTTCAGTGAATTCAGGAGGGCCCCCAGAGCAGAGCAAATGCCTTGTAACTAGCCGTTAGTGCTCTGCTCGTTAGTGTTCTGCTAAACGTGGGAGGTGAGTCTGAAAAAAAGCTGTCCGAGGAAGGGACCCGATTCACAGTCAGCTGTGAGTTCACCTCGATCCTTCTCCCCGCAGACGGGGAACGTTTGGGGTTGGCAGGGCTGGCATGGAGTAACCCAGGAGCGAAGGAGCTGCTGAGGGGACGTGCCGCTCTGGTGCGGTGCCCGCACAGCTCTTTGTAGGGCGGCGCTGTCACCAGAGAACTGATCCTATGCTAGAAACCCACTTACCTCGATTTTTTCAGATTTTGGATGTGCACCGATCCCTTGTAAAGCTGGATCCCTGGTTGCTTTCACGTTGCAACCTTGCAAACAGTTGTATTGCACGGCTGGGGTGGGGTGTGAAAACAGTCAGCCGGTTCTGCTCCAGGCTGCTGTGCGCTGCTGGCAGTGGCCACGGGGGACTGGCGTTGCCGGTCCTTCCTTTTATTTTCTTGCTCTGTTGTACACGTTTTAGAACAAGAAGATATGAAGTGCCATCTTAATTTTCTAAAACCAGGTATTTTATTGAGTTTATATTGTTAAAAGGATATGGTTTCAAAATTATCAAGACCGCCAAGTGAATAAATTAGCCTCAGGCAGCTTAATTTACATAAGCAGATGTAAGCTCTTTTTGTTTTTTTTTTTAAAAAAAAAAAAGGAAAAAAGAGAAGATACAAAAATATTTTAATGGGAACATATGGTTTTAAAATTAATAAAAAGTGATGACCAAAGAGGTAAATGTTAACTAGTGTCAGCAAATTATTTCTCATAAAAGAAATAGGAAAGAAATCATAAGCATGAAAAAAGAATTGTACATTAAAATTAGAGGACAGTTAGAGATTAAAAGAACTTTTATCAAATGCCTTTTTTTTCCACTGTAGCACAGGTGGACTTTAAAAAGCTTTATTATACAATGAAGGTTTTTTTTTCCTTTTAATTTACAACATTCGCACCCTAGGTCCCTAATTCACAGCTGAATAAATGAATTAATTAACTCTGGCATAAGTTCTGAATAAAAAAACCCAACCATACACTTTTTGTTCTGTATTTCTATATGAAACACACAACACAGTGGGGCTATGTAACAGCCTTGTTGAAAAGCAAGATAAAACAGCTGTCATAAAACCATTTTTTTAATCTTCTTTACCATTTCCTATGCTCTTGGCAAATTGCAAATTACACTGTTGGTATTTTCTGCTTTTTTTTGTGTGTGAAGTGTTTTTTGAAATACCAATTAATAGTTTGGCTTGATGAACCTGAGGCTGGTTTATACGCTAGCTGGAAGCTCTGCTTGAGCAGCTGCCAGAGTCTGCCTGGAAGGTGCAATTAAGTACGCTGTCCCCTGCAGTAGCTTCCGTCTGCTCCTCGGGAACTCAGTGGCACCCTCAACCCGGTGTGAACCTCATTCTGCTTTTTTTTTCATGGTCAGGCCTCTATTCAAAGACTTAAAAAAAACTACAGGAAAAGAAATACGTTTGTTCAAAAAAGTTTTATTCTGTTGCTCTTTCTTTTTATAAATCTTTTAATTTGCAATGTTATTCAGAGGCTTACTGATTTATGTTTTGTGTTTTAAATATTTGTAATTATATCTGCAGTTGTTTTTATTATTGAAATGCCTGTAGTTTTATGAAATGTGTGTTTATGAAATATGTTGTTTCAGCACAGTGGTGATTTACAGTGTATCTGAATAGTGCCTTGCTTTGCCAGGACATTTCTCTTTTACTTGAAAAGCTTTGTAGCTACACCATAAAACAAAACAACAAAAAATAGTAATACTGGAAAAACTGAAGCGCTAAAGGAATTACGTAATGAATGTGCAGCGGCTCTAACACAAGCATCTGGGACAAGAACTTTCTTTTTATTAAAGGAGTTGCTGACCTTATCTGGCGTTTTCAGCTACGCAGGGAGAGGGAATTGGTTTTAAATCTGTTTCCTTCTGTGGGGCAGAACTTGATATGATTTTATCTTGGTTCTTCCCTCCTCCTGTTACCGCAGCAGGACACAGATCCGTGTTAGGTGCAGCGATTATTTAAACATGCCGTACCCCATGCAGCGCTCAGCAAGGGCTGTCCGCTCCTCGAGGTGGACCACCCCATCTCCACCGCTGCACGTGCCCTGGGCTGGTGTCGGGTGCCCTGGCCATGCCCACCTCACTACAACCTCCTTTCAGGGAGTTGTAGAGAGCGATGAGGTCTCCCCTCAGCCTCCTTTTCTCCAGGCTAAACCACCCTAGTTCCCTCAGCCGCTCCTCATAAGGCTTGTGCTCTAGACACATTCCAGGCAGTTTCAGAATTGAAACAAAGCCTCCATTTCCAGCTGTCCCCCTTCCCAATTACCTGTTCATATCCCATGAGGTGTTATGTTATAACATAAGAGAGACATGTTTCTACGCTATGAAAGAATACTGGATGAAAAGTAGACCTTATGTAGGGAATAAGCATCAAGTGCAGTAGACAAATGCTCTACTCTAACATTATCAGCTCATTAAAGTTTGATGTGAAAGTTTACAGAATGTAGAGGTTATACTTCAGACAAAACTAAGAAATAATCATATTAACATTATGGCAGAGATAAACTGTTTAAACTTGTTCGTATGCCTGTGATACATAAGCAGATGTAAGCTCTTTTTGTTTTTTTTTTTAAAAAAAAAAAAGGAAAAAAGAGAAGATACAAAAATATTTTAATGGGAACATATGGTTTTAAAATTAATAAAAAGTGATGACCAAAGAGGTAAATGTTAACTAGTGTCAGCAAATTATTTCTCATAAAAGAAATAGGAAAGAAATCATAAGCATGAAAAAAGAATTGTACATTAAAATTAGAGGACAGTTAGAGATTAAAAGAACTTTTATCAAATGCCTTTTTTTTCCACTGTAGCACAGGTGGACTTTAAAAAGCTTTATTATACAATGAAGGTTTTTTTTTCCTTTTAATTTACAACATTCGCACCCTAGGTCCCTAATTCACAGCTGAATAAATGAATTAATTAACTCTGGCATAAGTTCTGAATAAAAAAACCCAACCATACACTTTTTGTTCTGTATTTCTATATGAAACACACAACACAGTGGGGCTATGTAACAGCCTTGTTGAAAAGCAAGATAAAACAGCTGTCATAAAACCATTTTTTTAATCTTCTTTACCATTTCCTATGCTCTTGGCAAATTGCAAATTACACTGTTGGTATTTTCTGCTTTTTTTTGTGTGTGAAGTGTTTTTTGAAATACCAATTAATAGTTTGGCTTGATGAACCTGAGGCTGGTTTATACGCTAGCTGGAAGCTCTGCTTGAGCAGCTGCCAGAGTCTGCCTGGAAGGTGCAATTAAGTACGCTGTCCCCTGCAGTAGCTTCCGTCTGCTCCTCGGGAACTCAGTGGCACCCTCAACCCGGTGTGAACCTCATTCTGCTTTTTTTTTTCATGGTCAGGCCTCTATTCAAAGACTTAAAAAAAACTACAGGAAAAGAAATACGTTTGTTCAAAAAAGTTTTATTCTGTTGCTCTTTCTTTTTATAAATCTTTTAATTTGCAATGTTATTCAGAGGCTTACTGATTTATGTTTTGTGTTTTAAATATTTGTAATTATATCTGCAGTTGTTTTTATTATTGAAATGCCTGTAGTTTTATGAAATGTGTGTTTATGAAATATGTTGTTTCAGCACAGTGGTGATTTACAGTGTATCTGAATAGTGCCTTGCTTTGCCAGGACATTTCTCTTTTACTTGAAAAGCTTTGTAGCTACACCATAAAACAAAACAACAAAAAATAGTAATACTGGAAAAACTGAAGCGCTAAAGGAATTACGTAATGAATGTGCAGCGGCTCTAACACAAGCATCTGGGACAAGAACTTTCTTTTTATTAAAGGAGTTGCTGACCTTATCTGGCGTTTTCAGCTACGCAGGGAGAGGGAATTGGTTTTAAATCTGTTTCCTTCTGTGGGGCAGAACTTGATATGATTTTATCTTGGTTCTTCCCTCCTCCTGTTACCGCAGCAGGACACAGATCCGTGTTAGGTGCAGCGATTATTTAAACATGCCGTACCCCATGCAGCGCTCAGCAAGGGCTGTCCGCTCCTCGAGGTGGACCACCCCATCTCCACCGCTGCACGTGCCCTGGGCTGGTGTCGGGTGCCCTGGCCATGCCGAGCAGGATGCTGAGGCCAAGTGGTGCTGTGAGAAAATGTGTCGTGGTCGAGGAGGAGGTCAGGGCTGTTTGTGGGGGAAGCCGGACCCCACTGTCGAGCCAGGACTGGGAGGGATGGGGGAGTGTGGGGAGCAGGAAGGGAAGAAGACGGAGACCCGCCGGCGCACACAGAGGAGCGTGGGGTGATGGGGAGATGTGGGTTGGAAACCGGGGGAGTGCCCGCGCTGCAGCTGTGGGGAAAGTCAGGGTTGTTCCTGCCTCTCCCTACCCTGCGGAGGAAAAGGAAGGTAGTTCAGAGACTGATTTGAAAAAAGAAAACAAAAGCAAACAAACAAAACAGAAAAGTTATGAGGGAGTTTTTTGTTTCAGCTGGGCTCGAAGTTGATTTCTAAGCACCCCAATTCACCGGGACATTTGCTTTGCTGTCATGAGTTAGACATTGCTCTCAGCACTAGTGTGTGAAGCTTGTGTGTGCAGCCCCACTGCAAGGGGCTGCTGGGGCGGGCTGGCTGCGCGCGGCGGGACGGGCCAGGTCTGCAGCGCCAGCTGGCTGGGTGGCCAGTGGCCCAGTTTGCCCATCGCTAGCCCTCATCTCTTGTTTGTCCTGAGGATTCCCGGATTCCTGATCACCTTCTTCCCATCCTCTCTACTGGGGTTTATCTTAGTCTTTCCTGCAAGTGTAACTTTGTCAGCGTGTGTGTGGCTTTTACAGAACAGAAACTTTAAACAACATTCAGTTCTGTGTGTGCAAAGAAAGAAAAAAGACTGCGTGTGCGCAGTGGTGTGTGTAAGACAAGGTGTACTCTTTTCTCAGGAGCTGCTTTATTTAGTCCATCGCTATATTGCGATTGCTGGGAAACTTTCCTTGGAGATGGCGTGCGTGTGCTGCCAGCCTTCTGCTGTCAGTGGAGGAGCGAGCGTGGTGGTCCCCTGCCGCTGCGCAGCCCTGCTCCCTGCAAGGGTGGATTGGAAGATACTCTGGCTGGGAGCTGGGGTTTTATTGTGTGTTGGACCTCTGAAGTCTCCCCAAGCTGGTTGTCCGGACACCGTTGGGAGAGGCAGTACAGAGCCCAGAGGAAGGGTCGTGTGTGCTTCATGCTCTCCTGCAGTTACAAACAGTTGCTTTGCCCCAAGGACATTTTGGATGCACATCGGCCCTTCCTGCCTCTGACGTGGAAAACATTTTGAATGCTTTTTCCGTAGGCTAAAAATTAGGCTAAAGGTTTTAGCTGAAATACTTTCTTTGTCTCAGAAGGACAAATCTGTTTCTCAGAGTGACTTTTTGTTGAAAGTCCTTCCAAATAAAGGAAATTCATGTTTGCTGCCTTCACTGTAACGTATCAATATAAAGCCATGCGTATGGACTGAGACTTTCATGCTATACTAGCTGTGGGTAGCTGCAGTCAAATACGCTGTTTCAGTAGAAGTTGGTGCATTCTGTAGGGAAAACGATGTGTTCCCTTCATGCCCAGCGAGCGTTAGGTAATCCGCATCATCTGTCTGAGGAGACCGGGTATTTTCCCAGCCTCTGGGTAAAGAATTTGAAGTATCTAGATTAAAAAACAACATTTCTTTGACTGAATACCAGAGGATCGCTTAAAACATACTAAGTGACTGAAAGTGCAAAGAGTATGCCAAAGAGCAATTAACTGTGATTTAGAGGATCTGAATCAAAACAGTGTAATAAGCATGACACAAAGGCTTTTGACATTGCTTGCAGAAACGGGGGAAAAAACCCAAAGCAACTTTAAAGCAATTTGCAGAGTAGTTGTGAGATTTTACTCTTTCTCTCTAGCAGAGTGCTCCTCGCAGGACTACCAAGAACTAAACTATATGACTAAGAGCATCGTCCAGATGCTCCTTGAACTCTGACAGGCTTGGTGCTGTGACTACAATGTTAATGTTGTCACAATGGTAATTGCAATTCTTAAGTTTAGGGGAAAAAAAGATAATATAAAGAAGAAACAAACACAGTTGTTCTGTGCAAAAATTAAGTTTTCATCTGTGCAAGTGTTCTTGACTACTGGGTAACTCTGTAAAAGCACAGACACAGATTTAGGTCATTAATAGAATATGGAACATATTGCAGTGATGATGAGCTGGTTTTCATTTGCTGTAACAAAAACATTTTTAATTCAGTATTTTGTGTTTATTTCTGTTCACATCCCTTTCACTTTTTATGGCGTACCTTAAGAGTCCTGTGGCAATGATCAGTAACGCACTGTTATATTTCAGGAAACAAACACAGAAGTGAATTTCAATTTTTGGTGGATCAAGTAAATAACCGTTGGAAGAAAAGCGGTAAGAGGAAAACAGAAAGTGCTCAAAACAAAGAAGTCGTCACTGTCAAAGAATTGCCAGCGGCCACAGGTTAGTAATGTCGTTTAATGTAGTCCCCCTCTTTGATCCACACTAATAAGTGGGGGGTTTCCCAAAGAAATGTTCTTTTCCTCCCACTGTTCTTCTCCTACAGTCCTTAAGGGGGAAAAAAAGCATAAAAATCAAACAGACCCTAAAAAGATTGACTGCCATTGATTTTAGTGTGATACATAAGCACAACCCGTAATCAATATATGATTTGTTTGATTTTAGTGGGATTGTGTATAGATATGCTTTATTTAGGTGCATATTTTAATTCGCTGGTTGAAATGGGTTCTTAGGTTCCAATCCAAATCTACTGAAGTTGCTGAGAGGGGGCATGTGACAATCTTCATCTTTGAAATGAAGGTGATCATGGGTATTGCTTGCTGGGTTTCAGCTTTTCTGTATCGTTAATATGACAGGGAATCAGTAATTGGGAACTGCAAAGACGTTTGTGTGGACTGGAACAAGTATTTATTTGTTGTTGAAGCAATAAAATACTTTGGCTTCTTTCAGACTGTTTATTCAGTATGTTGCCTCTCTCTTTTTAATTTGCTTCATTTTGTGTTTATATACTTCAACATAGTGAGAAGTGGGAAGGCACAACTGCAGTTACTCAGTTCTTTGAGTTAGGAACAACATCCAGCATTACGTTTGTTATCCTCACTACCCACAAAATCAAAGAAATACCCATGTGTGCTTTTAACTTGTTCCCTATAGGCTTGTTCAGTCTCATTTGTTTTGTGTTACTGGTTGCTTTGGCAGCATACATATATCTTTGAATGTGTGATTTAGAAGAGCATTCCTCAACCTAATATAACTTGTGGAGTTATAATCTATTCAAGATACTGAATTTTGGAGAGAATTCCACTGACCAGAACTGGATGCACTGTTGTCTGTATCCTTGGGAAAATATGGCAGTTTAGTTTGCATCAGCTCTCACAAATCCCTGCTCTCTTGAGTTGAGCTGAACTAATCTTCAGCTGTCTCCTCTAGCAGAGCTCTCAAGAATAAAAATAAATGAAAATACTGATATAATAGTATGAATTTTATCCTTACCCTTCATGCAGACCTTGGTGCAATGCATGATCCTTTCCATGTGAAGGGTAAAAATTAAGGAATCTCAAGGATAAAGTTTATCTTGTTTGCATAATTTACAGTGATGTTCCTTTTCTATAGCAGAGACAGAAGCAATGTGTTCTTAGGTAATGGGATCACAGACTTTGAAATGTTAATTTCTAGCTATGCTCTGTGGAGAGATCGGCTACTGTGAATTACTGGGTTTCTATCTTCTGTGTAAGCTGCTGCTTTGTGCACTGAACTGCAGACTTTGAGAAGCTGAAGTAAAGCCATATAGTTTTTCCAAAAGAGTGCTCAGGTAGGAAATAACTTATATCAGGTCTATCAACCTCTATCGCGTTGACTTAAGTACATGATACCACCTCGTCTGGTTCTGACAAACCTGCAAAATATTCATTACGCTTTTCGTGCACTGAGCGTTCAATAATCTCTGAAAATTCAGTTTCTAGTTTTATGCCAAACAGCTGCACCTGGCTGACTGTTTGTAAACCATTTAAAAAACAAAACAAAAAGATTTATGGGTGAAGGAACAAATGCCTAAAGCTTGTTTCCTCAGTGTTCCTTATTAACAGCAATTACCTTTTTATTAAACTGGAAATTATAATACGTGAAAGGAAGAAAACCAGCAGTGGTCTGATGACTTGCCATTTGAAAGCTTAACTGCTGAGAAGAGCAAAGGCTTTGTATGCATTCCTTACCTGCTTTATTTGGATTCTCATGGAAGTAGTAGAATTGTACAGAATTAAAACATACTTTTCATATTTCTCTTTTTTCTTTTTAAACCCTTCATATCTCCCATTGCTCTCTACTGTAGTATTGATTGATGTAACTTAAACCTCTGAAAATCTCGCTCTGTTTTTGGTGATGTTTTAATCATCCCTTTCTGATTTACATCATCTTGTTTTGCATCTTTAAACTGAAAATGTTTCACTTCCAGTCTTTATATTTTATAACTTTTAAAGAAAGTTTTTTGCTTTGCCTAAGGGGAAGCACTACAAGAATTTGTTAAATATTTGTGATACACCTCTTCTGGGTTGCCTTACTGCACAGGGCCTTTGCTATTTTTAACCTGCTAATGTCAGAGTTATGTTTCATTAGTTGGACAACTGACTCACTGTAATCTGCCGGTTGTTTTCAACAGAGAAAAATATGCTCCTGATATTTAATTATACATTTTAGCGGAAGGGAAAGGGCAAACTGTAGCCGAATTCAAAGATTGTATAGCTCTTCCACACTCTAATTACAGTTCTGTTTGGCCATTTCTGTCAAAATCATTTCTGGAGGGGTAGAAAAGTCAAGTGGTTTGAGCAGGAATATAGCTTGGTTCATGAGGGTGGACAGAACGCTTCTGTGAATGGCCATGATAAGGATTATTAATGAGACGAGTCTCAGTATGGTTTTAATGTCCCATGCAACTTTCTAGTTAAATAACTCATTCGAAAATATTTGTGGGTATGGCATAAGAGTAGTTTATCTCTACATACCATACTTTCTAGTCCGTATTTGCTTTCTCTTTGAGCGGTAGAAGGTATCTTTTCAGAGAACTGTTCATCTTTTTATAGATAAAAACACTTGACACAAAAATAATGGACTGGTTTTACAATTTGTCTGGTATGTGTTGTCTAGTTTTTCCTATTAAAAAATGGAAATGTCAATTATCTAGATTGACACTGTCTTTCTTAGATGCATAAGGAAATAAACGGTAATGCTTCTCTTATTGAAAACAAGCCAGTAACTTGATCTGTAAAACTTTAAAGCTGTCAAGCGGTGTCATGCAGGGGACGAAGTGAATTGGTAGCAAGAAGCAGAGAACAGCGCTGTCCCATTAGGTGTTTGCTAATGTCTGGAAATAAAGTTTCATCTTACGAAATGTGACAAATATCGTTACCCTTTATTTCTCTCCTTGTTGTGTTTGAAACTCACACCAATGAAACATTTCTGTTTCAGTCTCTGGTTCTTGGAGGGTGTGGGTTTTTTTTACTATGCAGGAAAAGAAATTAAACTTTGAAACTGTGAGAGTTTTGGGAAGCAAGTAAGCGGGAATGAGGCGTTGGTATTTAAATATTTATAACTTTGTTTTTTCTTAAAATCTATCTCCAGGCTGCAAAAATTTAAACAGTATCATTTTGCTTTGTCATTCTTGCTAATCTCTGCCTTTCTTCTTGGTAGAACGTAGGGAAGAGCATCATACAGCTATCGTCCTTGGAAAAGCCCAGATACTCAAAACAGAAACTCCTGATGGCAGAAGTGAATCTCATTCCTTGGAGGAAGGCCAGAGATCAGTCTCTCCAGCATTTTCACTGTCATCTGGATCAACAAGCAGGTCAGTGAAGAAGAGTCTCTTCTCCCTGGTTTGTACTAGATTAGACCAAACATGGAAGAACTTTGCCAGTAACCCTGAGCAATATATGTATCCTACTTCATAGGAGAGGGGTTCCTAAGCTGTAGTTACTGATTCACTGTCCTCCATGTTTCTGGCTGTTCAGCTGCTTGAGGGATGGAGCTGAAATACATTCAGAATTCACTTAATAGTTTTGTAATGACTTTATAGAGGGATGATTGTGTAAATGTTCCTTTTGAACATTTTGAACTCCTAGAGAAGCTGGCGGCTCACGGCTTAGACAGGTGTACTCTGTGCTGGGTCAAAAACTGGCTGGACGGCCGGGCCCAGAGAGTTGTGGTGAATGGAGTTCAATCCAGTTGGCGGCCGGTCACGAGC
>NW_008794173.1:2957417-3010873 GCF_000699145.1 Aptenodytes forsteri | reverse complement strand
CAGGCTGCCCAGGGAAGTGGGGGAGTCCCCATCCCTGGAGGTATTTAAAAGACGTGTAGATGTGGCGCTTAGGGACATGGTTTAGTGGGCATGGTGGTGTTGGGTTGACGGTTGGACTCGATGATCTTAGAGGTCTTTTCCAACCTTAATGATTCTATGATACAGAAACAGTGAGTGGAATGTCTGTGGAACCAGGAGAACGTTTGGTGTTTCTGTTCCACTGCATCATCTTCCCTTCTGTTTGAGCTTTTATTTAGAGAGGTCCAAAAATTGATATAACCTAAGTCTTTTAATAGTTCTTTAAGTTGAGTATTGCTGTAAGAAATAGGGTTTAAATTGACCCATTATTTGCAGTCAGTGGTAGAATGCCACTGAACCTTGAAGTCCTGACAGCCATTCACTTTTCTTTCTTCATGCATTTAGTTTTGCTTCCTGAAATTGCCTTATTTGGTTTCAGAAAATGAAGGATCAAGGAAGGCTTTATAAATAATGTAAGATTTTATGCTTTTGATAGTTCAGTGGTAATTTTATTGGAGACTCAGCTGTTATTGCTGATAAGATCAATCTAGTGTTTGAAGGTAGTGTTTATCTCTGTTTAAGACATTTACTTCATAGATCATAATTTGCTATCTACTACTGCATCAGTTGTCAAAGATGATGACAATGAATACTTAGATAAACATCCTTTTGCAATACTGGTTGCTGTGGCCCCAGTTTCTGGAGGAAAGGGAAAAAAGTCATTGAAAACAAATACCAAATAACCGTTTTTTGATATGTGTCTAAAAGTAAGAAAGCTAGTCTTGATAATAATCTTGCTATCTTGTTGATAACAGAAATGAGAGGAGAAGGCACCTTTTGCAGGTCTGCATCACCAGGAAGAAAAAGGTTTCCTATGTTTAGAAGTGGGAGATAATCAGAGGAAGTAGCTGAAGGTCAACAACTGAGCTAGGAGTAACATTTCTTAATTTCCCACCCATTACACCCATATTATGTTCCCCTTCCTCCTTGTTCTGCAAATATTAAGAATAATATAGTGCTTGGCTTCATCATCGTTTATTAAAAGAACAATTTAGTTGTTGAAAAGTGTAACAGAAACAAATTTTTCTAAACTCATTTTTGGTTCACAAAGAGTTTTTAAAAGGCAGCATGGGCATTAAAGATGTTGCCTTTCACAGGGGTAAATATTAAACGGTGAATGAAAGCCTAGGAAGACATAGGAAAGAGGAGATCAACTTGGGGGATTAGAGAGCATCAAATGTTAAATGTCTTTGTTTTATATGATCAGGTTTTGCTGCCTGTTTCCATTTACTTGAACTAAATGGGAGCATATAGTAAATATTTGTCTGTAAACAGCAATATGCTGGCTGGGCAGATCACTTATATGGAGGCAGAAGGGGTCTTTGTTGCTGTTTCAAAACATCATTACATTTTTGTTTGGCTTCAAACTTGTGTTATATACCAATAAAGATGTTCCCCTCCCGGTGGCCTTTTCCCTCTTTGGTGTAATGTGTCTTTCTGTCTGAATTGTTACTGTAAAATTGATAAACGTGGCATATCATTGTATTTGCTGTTTAATGTGTAACAAACCTATTAAGATTACTGATGTACTAGCTTTATCTAAGTTTCTCAGGATGTCGTGCAAATTATGATAGTTTGTCCTTCCCTGTGATGCAGGTAATTGTTATCTCTGTAATTTCTTCACTTTTAAAATAGGGTCCAGTGCCCTGGACTCATGAAGAGACTTGCACGTTGTAATACCCGATATTTGAGTGTCTGATTTTCAGGTCTGTGGTCTTCCAAGCAGAATCCACCTATCTCAGTAGGACACTCTGAATCACAGAGGCGGGCGACCCTCTGGACATCGTCTAGTCCAACCGTGCACAGAGCAGGGTCAGCTGGAGCGGGCTGCCCAGGACCTTGTGCAGCTGGGTTTTAATATCTCCAGGGATGGAGACTCCATACCCTCTCTGGGCAACCTGCTGCAGTGTTTGACCACCCCCACAGTACAAAGGCTGCTTCTTATGTTTTGAGGGAATTTTCCTGTGTTTCAGTTTGTGCCCGTTGTCTCTTGTTCTGTCACTGGATACCGCTGCGAATAGACTGTTGTCTTCGCTCCCTCCCATCAGGTGTTGCTAAATATTGGTAAGATCCCCTTGAGCCTTCTCTTCTGAAGGCTAAACAGTCTCAGCTCTGTCAGCCTTTCCTCTTAAATCTTAGAAGAATTAAGAATTAAGAAGAATTAAGGGCTTCAGAATTAGCTTTGTGTGAAGCAGCATGCTGAGCGGTGAGTCGTAAGGACTTAGCAGTGGACACCACAGGTCAGAGTGTCTTTTGAGGTCTGCCCTTGGCAGTGTGCAGGTGCCTGGCTTAGCAGTGTTGCCTTGCGATTCACAGCCAGAGCCCTCCTGATTTTAAGCACAGAAGCCCTTTTAGAAATGGGCCAAGAACTAAGCCCTAAACTGGAGGGGGAGATGTACTCCCTAAAAGGCCCTTGCAGGCTTGCACTGTTCTGGTTGTGACAGTCTCTTCTTCTTGAAGCTGCTCCACTTGGGATCTGTACTGAAAGATGAAATGGGCGAGGGAAAACAACTCTTCAGTGCTCACTTAGAAGGGAAGAAACTGGCCCTGTGGCTTTGTTCGAGAGACTGGTTTTATGTGCCTGAAGCCTCAGCTTTCCAGTTTGTGGCTTGGGCCCTGGCTGCTCTGCTGCTGACAGGCAGTTCTGGGGAAGCGCGCGGCAGCAGGAACCTGACGTTTGGTTTGTGTAACAGTGGCAGGCAGGAACCCAGGCAGAAGCTCTCCTCCGGGGCTAATGCAAGGCCAACTCTTGCAGATTTGTATGTAATACCACGTTTGACGGGTGCACAGATGATAGATGAGATGGAGCTGCTTCATCCTCACTGTGCCTGCTGTTGCGGTTGCCCTAGAGCTCTGATTGTTATTTTAGTTCCACAAAATAAATGCCTTCAGCTTGGCTCTTCATCCAGAATTTAAATGAGGTGTTCCTGTTCTTCCCTATTTTCCCAATTTTTTTTTGATTGCAAATTAACCTTTTGGCATTAAGGACCTTAGAAAATTTGGAATTTTAATCTTACAGAGTAAGTTCTTGGGAGGTAGAAAGGGCTTGTATTAGCTTATCCAAGTATCATTAAATCTCTATTTCGCTGCCAATTTGGTGTGTGAATGACGTTATGAATGATTCTCCGTGTGGCCTTTGACATCAAAGTTAAACTTTTATTCTTTACCTTTTTCTGTCTGCAGGCTTGCGTGTATCAACTTAAAGTCTGGATGAAAGTGTGTCTAAGAGACTGCAAGAATGTTTGCTAAAGGATATTAGCCTGTGGCAGTTACTAACGATCTGAATGTGCTTTCATGAACCAAGTTGGCAGATTTTGTTGGAAAGTGTGCATTTGTTTGCATTATGTCTAGCTCAAGGCAGAGTTGTTTATTCCTTCTTTTTATGCATTCACTCTCTCCAAATGAAATATTTCCATAGACTTCTTGAATCAAACATGGAATCTCTCAGTTGTACAGATCAGTCGGTATGCATCACAGATATTTGGACCTTCTTTTAAAAAAACCATGCTTAATAGCTCCCTGTGGTTTACTCTTAAATTCAGCTCCTGTGGAACAGGAACAGAATTACTAGAGTCTGCACAGAATTGTTTTTTCAGAATCTCTCTGGGATTTTCTCTTCACTTTCCTACTTTGTGCATATACCCTGGTTTGTATGTGTAGTATGTTTTTTATTTGTTTTTCTTTGAATATAGGGCAGTTTGCTTAACCTTAAAAGCTAGCTACTGCACTGGTCAAGAGGTTCTACGAAGTGGTGCGTTGTTTTGGTTTTGCCCTTGCATCCCCCGGGTTATACTGTGTATTCAACTCAGCTGCTTGGCAGCTCAGCTCTGGAGTGTGCCATAGAGCATTACACACTGTAGATTCTTATCCTATACATCCAAACCCCTGTTTTTATACTCTGCTCAAAAAGGTGAAAACAGCAATAATACTACAGTGAAAGCTTAGCTGAAGTGACACGTGATGCCTTGTGATGCATGGAAGGCCCCTCTTGTCTGACCACAGTGTTCCTCATGCCAAACCGTACCTTTCTGAAGAACACTCTGGTGCGTTTTTCTGTGTTTTCTGGGAAACAAACAAAGGTTACAGGGATCACCCCTCTCCAAATACTGATGTGGGGGAACGCTTATGAAAAACAATTAAATGTGCTTTTTGTCTTTCCTGTTTCTGTTCCTGATAGCTACTCTGAAAAAACAGCAGGTCTGATATCCCAGTGCAATACCCAGGTCTTAGTTTGGCCCTTTGAGGCATGTCAGGTTCTGCCAGGTCTACAGAGTAGCTTTGGCCAGGGATCACCCCTCTCCAAATACTGATGTGGGGGAACGCTTATGAAAAACAATTAAATGTGCTTTTTGTCTTTCCTGTTTCTGTTCCTGATAGCTACTCTGAAAAAACAGCAGGTCTGATATCCCAGTGCAATACCCAGGTCTTAGTTTGGCCCTTTGAGGCATGTCAGGTTCTGCCATGTCTACAGACTAGCTTTGGACTACGGGTTTCTTGCCTCTCTCTTTCGGTTTGCCAGGAATCAGGTAGGTATAAAAGTGCCAGGTGTATGTTGAACCATGGCTCATACTCCCAGTACGCTGCTGACGCATTTCTGGTAATTAAAATGGACCTGAATTATGGCAAGATTTTCAGAGATTGTAAAAAATAGGTATGGTCATATAAACTGCATGAAAGAAAGTGGTGTATTTTGCCACTCTCTGGTTACCATGGAGTTAATGTTTTGTTCAGTGTAGTGAAATAAACATAGCACAAATCAAAAAAGAATGATTTAGATTTCGAGGGTTTAAGTAGCATTGTGCTATTGTACCAAGTCATGATTTTTCTGAGGCTTGCATTTTATTTCTGATAATAAGAGGATATCCTTTGACAAGGGTAAATGTTTTTCACATTGAGATGTCAAAACCTGAAATATGTTTGGAAGTCCAAATCTGCATGCTGTGTTTTTATGAAGAGAGCACTTCTAAATGGAGGGCTGAAGTTATGATGGATTAAAAGAAAATTAGGATTTTGAGCAGCATATGGAATATAACAAAACAATCTTGAAGTCGGAGAGTTGAAATGTTTGCTCTGTAAAAAGATGCTGCAAGTAAATTAATGATTCTTATGTTTTCTTCTTCATAAGAACATCTGCCTTTTGTCAATCTGATATCAATATTTGCTAAGGGAGCAGTTGGTCAATATTAGAAATTCATACATTGTACAAGAATCACTGATGTACTGATATTACTCAGAAGTTGATACTTTAATTGAGGAAAATAAAAATTTTACGCCTGCTGGAAAAAAGATACAGGCCATGCATGGAGGTTATAGCACTGACCCAAACATGTTTGATCTTTTAATAAATTGATGATCCCACCAAGAGAGCAAAATGTGCATAACAGATAAGCACCAAAGCGAAGCCATGACTTTTAAAGGATAATTTTTCAAAGCTATGAAGTCATACATAAAGCTTTCACAGAACTCTAGTGCTCCATATAAATAGTCCCATTGCATTCTTTTACCTTCTGGGACTGAAGCCAAATTTTATGCAACTACTTAAACAATAGGAAAATCAGAAAAGAAACTAGGTGGGACAGCGATAAGCCAGTTAATGAACTACATAGAGGAAATATTCTATTAAAAGTATTTTATATAATGGGGATAATATTCAGTTTTTTTAAACATTATTTCTCTTTAAAACTTCACGTTAGAAGAAAATGTCAGTTCTTGATGACTAGAGTGAAAGACTTGCAACAGTAGACAATATATATATTTAATATCTGAGATATTAAGGTGTACACTGAAACACAGTGACTTAATTTTGAAATCCTGGTGGAAAAGTGCTATATCTGCAGCTTATATAAATCTCTCTGCCGTTGGAATATACGGAGCGACTGCAGTGTCTGCCAGCTGAGATTCGTGCCCAAGCAAGGGGCCTCATTGGCAATAAGTGGGACTTTTTGGCATTAAGTTTAGGAGCTATTGATCAGGATCTAAGATCTGGATTTAGCTGGTCACTTATTCTTGAGTTTACATGCTTTGCAGAATTTGGGCTTTAGTTCATCAGCTGAAGAAGAGGTAGAAATAAGGAGCTATGCTTCAGTTAGTCTGGAGTTCACTGGATGGCAGCAGTCCTCTGAAAACCTCTCGGTAGACATGGGTTTGTCAAAGAGACTGTTGACAGGACGGAATGGCTGAAGAAGTTGTGTAAGCTCTTCCCTGGCAGTTGCTTCAGTCTGAGTTTAAAGAAAGCCTTGTCCTGATCCCTAGGCTGGCCATCACTGTCACATGAGAGAAGTATATGAAAATGTGTTGATCGGGGGAATAACTGCCTTTTTCAATTCTTTAGTACGTTTTTGACTTAATAAATTTTGACCTACTTTGGCTCAGAGATGATGTATATTACAATGTTAGGATAGGGGCATTTTCTCTTTGATTTTTGGCCTCAAATAGGAGTTTGTTGTGGAAGGATGACGATACTTCTCTGCTATGTTGTTGATTCATGCCTTTCTTCCAAAAACTGTGAGCTGTAACAAATGGCTGAGAACTGTGAGGCATGGTGGACAGAGCCCTGGAGAAGTAATTTCAAACAGTAACAGCTGATGACCTCAGATGTGTATGGGGGAAAGTGATTATATATGGCATGTATTCAGAAGGACATGAGTCCCTAGTCTAGAGCCATGGGGTTTGGACATCTTTAAGCCCTGAAAACAGAAGTGATAGTGCACCAATGTTCTCTAGTGCTTTAGCCTGCATGATGTCCCAGCTGTTGCCAGACTCCCAAGGAAAGTAGTTAAGATAGATCCAGTGGATCTTTTCCTTTTCTGAAGGCAGAGCCTCAAAAGCATGTTCTCGAGCTGCAGAGGAGGCCACTGAAAGCCTGGAAAGGGTCAAGAGAAACAGTGAAACGGCTGAACCTATGTAAGGTTTAGTATAGACAAGAGCCCTCTGTGGGGAGTCCTGGGGAAGGTCCAAGGCTGGCAAACCTGCTGTTCTTCAAGGACAGGAAGATGAAGCCATGCTCAGTGGTGCCAGGGGTGCGTGGTTTGAAGAGGGGGTACTGGGAAGCCAGGGAAGACTTTGTTGTAAATGATTGATCTTGGATGTTACACAGGACTTACGGCGACTCCAGCAGCAAGCTCATAATATTTATCACATGCAGGTCAAAGTGGAGGCAGGATTGTAAAGTGGAGAAAACTATTTTCCCTCACTTCTTGCGACTGGTCATTCACCTTCAAATGACATTGGTAAAATGAGTCAGCCTATAGCTCATTTCTCATGCCAGCACTGAGGGGAAAAAAGGTACAATGCATGTACCAGAGCTAAGTACATAAGGCACAGCAAGATGGACTGATTAAAGGACACTGGTTGTTCACCGTGAAGCCAAGAAGGAACTTAATATGCCTTAAAATAAACAAATTCAAAGAGACATTTGCTCCTTTCATTTTTAGAACAAGACACGTTATTCACACTTACGTCAGCTTTTTTCTCGCTATTTTGAGGTGGTGTGTTTATCTTAGAAAGAAAAAAAAAAAAGGCTGGGGGGGGGCGGGGGGAGTCAAATCCAAATGATGGTCAAGAAAGGAATAGTTTACTCTTGGTTGATTATCTATAAGTGCCCAGAAGAAACTAATCCTGCAGAAAAGTGAGGCAGAGTTGGGGAATTGCCCGAGTCATTGGAGCTGCACTTTTCTCAACCTGGAGACATGAACAAGTCCAGGAAATGAAACCTCTTCACACCTTGTCACCTTGTCTGTCAGCCTGTTGCATCTTGAGCAGTAAGGTTTCAGAACTTCAGTGGTTTTGCTATAAAAAATTACTCATCTGGAACTGCTATGTAAAATCTTAGCATAGAATGACTTTTATTAAAGAAAAGGACAGAAAACCTCTTGCGGGAAATTGTCTTGCATTTGGAGTCTGAATAAAGTCTGACGATGTGTTTTGCTTTGTCTGGCCCCAGTATAGGTAGGTATCTATGGGGTATTGAAAAGGCAGAAAATACTGAAGAAAGGAACAAAACTGTTTTTACTTCTGTGATCTCTTTGGGCTCCCTAGGCTAAAATTCTTAGAAACAACATACATAATGAAGTAGCTGTTTCTTTTTTATTTAATTTGTTTTCTTCAGTTTAAGTGAATTCATTCAATGATAAGATGAGCTTAGGAGTTTTTTTCAGGGGGGAAAAAAAAGAATTATTTTAAAATATGAATTCAGTTGATGGTCAAAATTTCTTTTGCTTAGTTGAAAATGTTTTTGGATAATTGTTTTTCAACTGTCTGGCATATTTAAGGAGTTTTTTTAATTTGCAAACAATTTTTTTCCCCGGCATGTGGAAAAAAGGTATGTAATTACTTCAACTCAAAATCAAGCAATTGCTCAGTCTTTATAAAAGAAATTGTTGTTTAAGAGAGACTAGATGCAGAGAACTATTTCATTGAGTGACTGGCTTGGAACAATGGGTTGTTTGAAGAAATTCTGAAACAAGAAACAATTTTAGCTACAGCTGGAAAGTTCACAACCCTGCAGCTTGGTTTTGTGTTATGTACGTAAATCCTCGGTCTCTCGATGCAATTACAGCATAAGAGTTGATTTGGTTTGCTGGGGGACTCTGATTACTCTTGAGCTGATAGCCGTTCACATCTACATGTAGAGCCTAAGGTGGTAACTCACTCTAGGACATTTTGTGCTCAGTTTTAAAATAATGTGGTAGGCATAGACTGTGAATGACACATGCAAATTATCAACTTCCATTATTGTTCTGAGTGTTAGCCAAATTTTTTCACTTTCATTGTTTTGCTTGTGACAAACACAGTTGGTGATAAATGATAATAATGCTACATTTTTCAAGGCAAGGAAGTACATCATGTTCAGGCATCAAACCTGTTCTTTTTCTATTTTAGGGGACTAAAAGCACACAAATAGCCCCTTGTCCTCTCCCCCACCCCCTTCTTTTTTTTAAATATAACTGGAACATCGGGGTAGGATTTAGAAGTATGGTAACTCATTCCTCGGGCATCCAGTTTGTGTACCAAAAACGAGTTTTTGGTGGACTTATAATTTTGAGAGTAAAAAAATGCTGGACTTCAAAACTTTCCCCATCCACCGTTGTTTTTACAGTGTGTTTTACCATGTGTTTCATTTGAACATTTCATATTAGATTTGGTGCTGAAATAAGAAATTTAGACGGTTGCCTGAGCCCAGGCTGTGGGAAGAGGCAAGCTTGGTAACCGAGGAGTGCAGTTAATTGTAACGGGTCCAGCCGACAATTGCATTACCAAGATGTAGCCCTGTTTAGCTCATGCTTTGAGGAGCAATTGGGAAGATACAGTGACCCTCTTCCTCCCGTTGACTGTGGCCCAGGGCTTCCTTGCCTCCACCCGAGCAGTCGTGCATGGGGCTGGGGTTTGGGCTGTGCCTGCTCCTCTTCCAGTTATTGTAAGCAGTGGTATTGATAATTGGTGCAGGGATAAAACATTTTTCCCTATAAATGCAGTCACTGCTTTTAATTTGTAAAATTGCACGCAAAACTTTTAAATCCATTTTGTTTCAAAATAATTTTCTCCATATGGCACCAATGCTTTGTGTATATTTTTGGTATCTTTTTCCTTTTTATCTTTATGACTAAATGTGCATGTGTTAAAGGTTTCTCTAATCTAATCTGGTGGTGTTTTTCTCCCATGAAATCCTGTTGGTGGTTCTGTAGTTACTACAACAGTAACATCTGATGAATCTCACTTCAGAGGGAAGAACAGGCAACGGGAGGAGACAGAATGGTAATAGATGAAAGAAATCCTGCCACCTTATGAAAGTTGCACGCTATTTATTAATTTATTTAAGAAAAGCTTAAAAAAAAAAAAAAGTATGTTCGCATGTGATTCCCAGCGTGTCCTAGGAGCTGGTGTTTTCTAATGCATTACAGTGAGGGTGTGGAGATCCCTGAGGCTGAATCCTAGCTCAATTTAGGGCATGTTCAGATGGTGGAAGCAATGCTCTGTGTTCCTGCTGCGAGGACACGCTGGCTGGTGTCTCTGGGAGAGATCCAGGCTGATGAGAGGCACTGGGGTTAAGCCATGGGCATGGAGAACCCGCAGTGCGGGCTGTGCTGGTGCAGCGGGCGGGGGACCGGGAGCCACCCAAAGCGTGTGCGTGGTCAGGAGAGCCCAGGATGACAGTGAAAAACTGTATGGCTGAGCAGGAGCAGCCCAGCAACGCGCTCTTCTGCTGACTGCCTAAAATAGATGTTCTACCCAGAGGGCTCTCTATGGATGATCGGGGTGTGCCCAAATCATTCCTAGCGCGCCCTGAGCCTTGTCAGCTGTCAGATGACATTATTTGGGTTTAAATTCCTTCTCCTGTTTGTATTATTATCTTCTCTAATGATGCAATATGTTATGAATATTAAGTGTGTTGGTGAACTTCTGACTCCTGTTCTCGAAAATCTGTGAACCAGGTAATGAGCTAAGATCTTAGACTTCTGTCCTGCACCTGGGATATGGAAATTGCGTACAAAGCGGTTTGTAACTCTCCAACAGAGATTGTGCAAATACACAGTAAACAGCACTCCTTACCAAGAAGTACAGCTGACTGTCTTTGCACTAAGTGATCTTCATCCAGCAAAAATGATACTGAAATGGTAAAAGCGGGCAGCAGACCATGGTACCTGCACTGGGAGGTGTGCGGAGGCTCCCTGGGGCCGAAACGGGCAGGGAGCAGCTTTCAGCTTCCTTCGTCCCAGGGACTGCAAATGCGGCTCCACCTTTGAAAAGTGCCCAGTAAAATCACTACATGCGTCTTCTATACAAAGACGACCTCTCTAGTATGATACATGTTGTTTGTTAAAAGCTTTTTTTGGCAGAAATACCATTTGTAGACTTCAGCAATTGTCCATATTATCAGGACTCTGCTTTGCCATGCTGGAGTCCGTCCTGTGAGAACGAGTATTTCAGGGCTGTTTTCCTTAATACGTGTTTTGAACAAACATAAACACACCGATAGCTGTGTATAAAGTTATGACTTTGGGGATGTATTTTTACAATTTGTCTGCTGTCTTCTAACAAACAGGGGATTAATTTTGTTGTAAAACCTTTAAAGTAAATCCAAGAGAATTGGCATCCAACTGCTGTCCCATGGCTTACACTAAAATCTCCCAACTGTTTGTGTAACATAGTTTGTTATGTAACTTCTGCAATAACATACAGACTGTGTGAGCTGCCAGGTGTCTTTTTGAAAGATAGTTTCCAGAAAACAACATTTTCCAACTTGTTAGTTGATTTCTGCAACTCTGCAGTTTGACATATACTTAAGAACTTTGCAATAGTTTATATCACGGAGCCTGAACATGCAATAAAAGTTATTTATCAATAATTGACCAGACTATTGTGTTCACTTAATTCAGATTTTATTGAAATTTGACAAAATTTTCTTACTATTTAGAATACAGGCTGAAATCATATGTGTAGTTGTTTGGTTTTTTTACTTTTGAGCATGTAAAGAAGTCTGGCTGACGTCACTGAGCTCATACATGTAGTTAATTAAATACGTGTGTGTGTATGTACATGTGTGCATGTGTCTACACACGCATGGATTCTTCCAGTGTTGATGCAATAGTGTTAGCTGAATTTAATAACACCCTGATTTAAGTAGCCTCTGTGACTACTGTAAAATACATACAAACGTAGCAAGCAAAATTCTGCTCCATCCTTGTTGAGGGCATGGCTGGTAAGCAACCGTGTCATGTTAGTGCCTCGAGGAGGTCTGTTGGGTTCCTTTAGGAGCTGACGTGAACCCCTAATTTCCGCAATGGGAGTCGTTCTTCAGCTTTGCAGATGGGTGCTTAGCCTCTAGTCCAGTGAGCATTGTATAACTCCTCACTACTAGAAAAGCTTTTTAAATTTATATAGGCCTAAGTGTTTAAAAGAAACAAAATAACCATAAAGCCTTTATGCATTTATGTGCTTGCTCTTACAAAAGATGAAGAACTAAATAAACTTTTCAAGCAGGTTTTTTTAAAAAAAAAAAAAAGTTGTGACGCATCTAGCTTGATTCAATCCTCATTCACCTCAATTTGCAGTAGCCAAGGCACTGAGATGCTTTTTTTTTCCTTTGTCTAAGAAAAGCATCCATTAAAGTTTTAAATTAATTATTTTAATTAAGAAATAAATAGCTTTATAAAATACATCTTTCAATGGTCAGTTGTATTCTTTTCAGAATATGTGATCAAACCACAGAGCAAAAACGTTTTACTTCAGGGGCAGATAGCAGCTGAAGATTGGTATGACCCTGTGCAGCGTATGCTTTCGTCTCTTTTCTAGATTGTGCCTTTTCCTCGGAAGGTAGGTTTGACAAGGAAAACTTGCTTCAGCCGGCTCAAAATGAGCCACCTCTGTTCGTGTGATGAGTTGCTGTGGTGGCTGGCAAAGCATCTGTCACTTGGCTTTTATCTGGATGTGCTGACAGTCTTGGCAGGTTGGATTTTTGTCACTACAATTTCAACATTAAGTTTTTTTCTTTGATGTTGATTTTTTTTTTTTTTGTTATGGTCAAAATGTAAGCTTACACCTAAGCCTTGAGTTTTGAGGTTGAAAGCACCTTTACTCTTTGAAATGTTGTACTTTACCCACCGAAGTATCTTGCAAATCCTCTCCAGAGGAATTGTCTGGTGCCTGTGAATATAAAGCTATTGTAGTTACCAACAAGCAGACCTGAACAGAGAGAATTGTCTTGTATGTTAAATAATGACAATGAGACCCAGTAATAACTCTGAAAATTACGTGATGCAGAGCCAGAACTTTCTGGACTGTGCTGTTAGCTGAAATTACTTCTTGTTGGTTGAAATTACTTCTCGTTGCCAGTGCTGCGTGGAGGGGTCTGTCTCATCTACGGATTCTAGTGCCTTTGCTAAGTGGAGCCCTGCTTTGCTGTAGGTGTTGCTAAAATAATTTACATCTGTTTTATTTTCCCCTTCAGCTCCAGTTCAGACATTTTGAGAGATCCTCAAGGGTCTGAGACATGTTCAGCATCCTCTGACAAGTAAGTAGAATATATGGGTGGAAAAGTCCTTGCGACTGATTTTATGTCGGTATTTTCCAGTTTGTGGAATCCTGTGCGTTTTCTGCAGGAGAGGCAAATGTCTCTAAAAAGTCAGGTTCTTGGTGAATCTCCACAGTTGTGGGAGATACAATTTGGTCAGTGGTTTTGGATCCGTGGAAAATAATACCTGGGTGCTCCAAGGATCCACAGGTGACTGGTTGAAAATCATTGTTCTAAGGTATATTTGAGTATGAATATATATTTTAAAAAAAGAAAATAATCGAGGGAACTGGTATTTATGGAAAATTAAGAGACTCTGATTTTCTACTGTATTTATTGTTGTCAATCTTACCTACATCTCTGTCAAGTTGAATGTGCTGGAGTTGCAGTATCTGTTTTCATTTACTTCTGTTTGAAGAGGAAAGAGCACTTTCTTGTTTTTAAAATCTTAACATCTTATTTCTTAAAACCAAAAATCTCCTTCTATTATATAGTGATAATATTTAAAATTCGGGTCTAGCTGTGCCAAGGTGTTGTACTAAGAAACCATCCAAGGATTCCTGAAGTAATCCAATGAAATGCGTGAAGATGGAGAGGAAATACAGGGATATATGGGGGCGTTGAAGGTGTGCAGTTATAGTGAAATTTGGAATAGTGTAGTGTTGGATCAGATGAAAGCTTTGTAGTTATACAAATAAACAGGAATGAAGGCTGTTGGAGTCTGCAAAAGTAGTACAGTTTACCCTTGCAGTTGAAATTGGCTTGATCTGGGATCTCTCTTCAAATATCACGTCCACTTTGGTAGTTGATCTTAGGGGCGTGATGAGAACCATATTGCATTTAATTCTCTTAGTCTGCTTTTTAAAGAGTATTTATGACACAGTTTTGTCTATTATCCATTACATACATATGTGGCGAATAGATTGTGACAGCTCTTAAAATTCGTGATTAATGACAGAAGTAACATTTGAAACTCTTAAAATGTGTGTTTAGATAATCTAATGTATTTTAAGGAGCTTTAATGGAAGCACTGATAAGACCTTGATTACAGTGGCGTCAGAGGTCAATGGGGAGCGCACCACTGGAAAAACAGCAAGTAATTATAAAGCCTTTCTTGTAGAGGGAGGCATCACTTTGGGAAGGTGAGCGGTGTTTACTGGAAGGACGCTCACAAGCGCACTTTATTTTGTAGTACCTGCAAGTGACTCATTGAGACGGGCAGTAAAGTAAAAAATACTTGGTTGTACGTATTGCAGATGCTGCTCTGTTCCCCTGGCGATGATCTTCTGGTGCTGCTGCCATGTATCAAAGAGTAAGCAGCCACAGCTATCTTTCACAGATGTTTTTAGATCTGCTACAAGATTTATGCATGACCCTGATAAACAGGGGTTAGGGATCATGAGATCAGGGATCATCTAAAGTCCTTGGTAACCACCTCATTGCATAATTATCAATTACCTGTGAAGTATTATATCTCAGCTAGCTATTTCCTAGTGAATTAGATCGCTAGGAATTGGGCTCCTGAATAAAAGCCAATGCATAAGGATTTGTGGCTCTCAATTGTGATCAAAACAGGAAAGGTGGAACTGTGGCAATCAGAGCTGGAGGGCTCACGAGCGAGGGAGCCAGCCAGCAGCCTGCAGCTCCCTGCGTTGCCTTGATTAGATGCTTGAGGCATGAAAATGCACAGCAAGAGATGGAGAAAACGGGTGTCTGTCCCTTTGAGTGCATCTTCTTCTGTTTGGAGAGCAGTGAAAGACATGGGTGAAGAATTCAAGACAACTGAGAGCTGCCCCTGCCAGCTGCATGAGAGCAGTTCTCATGTGTGTGCATCTCTGTCCTTGGCAGTATGCACATGATGCTGCTGCTGCTGCTACCACAGTTGCCTCTGACTGACTTGGTGGGAAACCAGGGCAGGGAGGGACGGTAGCTGGACCGAAGTGAGGAGATGAGGATGGGGACATAAGAAGTTACAAGAAGTTTCTTGATTTCCTCTTGGTTGTAGTTGGGAACTTACTGAATTTATGGAGCTTGGTAATGACCATTCTTACCAGTTGCTGCAAATGCTTCTAAGCTCGTTCTTATCTCTCATAGTCTACTAACACTTTGAGGCTACATCTAGATTGCGGGACAGGTGCTTTTTGCCGCGTTTCCTGTGGTCCTGGTTCCTTGCTCATCGTGACTGTGCTAGCTCCTGCTGAGAAGGATCATGCTGCAGCCCCTTGCTAGCCTGGCCAGGGCTGGTCGCAGCTGGGACGTGCTCCAGGAGTGAGCAGCGTGGCTCCTTCCACGGGGCTGGCAGACGTTTTCCTGGCAGGGAATGGATGGCATTGCTGTTCCTGGCTATCCAGCAGAGTATTTTTCATTTTTTTAATAAATGTTTTACCTTAATTGTACTTCTGTACCTGCCCTGAGTTAGGATATTAATTGTGTATATTTTTCTAAAATTATAATTCAATCTGTGCTGTTTGTCTGCTTGACTATCTGTTTGAATGGGAAAAATCCACCTGGTCAGGTCTCAAGGCATTTTGTTAAAATCAGCTTGGGACAAAATACCACATCTGTATTGTAGAATTAATACATCTGCTTCATTTTTGGAGGAGATTACATTTAGGAAGAACAATAGTCAGCTCAAACTGTAATGGAAATTACAGGTGTTTCCTTTGTCAAGACTGGGGTGTTTACCTGAGAGGCTGGAAACCCTGGGTGCAGAGGAGAAGGCTTTCCAGAGAAGGTCTGTTGGAGGAATTGATTCCTGCTTGTGCTTGCAGGTGGGGATCAAGGACACATTTTTCTGGTTATGTGGAAGAATGGCATGTGGCGTACACTGCCAGAAGCAGTTGTGTTGGCTAGCCTTAGGAGAAGGAACTTGGCATGGAAAACTTGTCTGTCCCGCAGTGATCCACTGCGTGGAGAGGCAGTTCACGAAGCTGGCAGCAGAGCACCGTGCGAATGTCTGTGTTCCCATGGCTGACGTAGCAAGCAGCCTGCTTTATGCATGACAAATCGGGACTTCATAGCAACCTAAAAACATCTGGTTGGAACTGCTTCCAGTTTTTCAAACTGTATCTGTTAAAATTACTTCACCTGATGAGAGTGAAGATGCAAGGGTGTCCGATGCTGGTTGGTGTGATGAGCTTGTGTGCTTTTGCTTTTAAAGCCAGTGGCCTTTACCAGGATGCAAACATTGGCATAAAAATGTACCCAATCAGTTCAGCTTTTGAGTACGTAAAGTGATTGCTCTGGCATGGTGGTGGAGGATGGGGCTGGAAATCATACCCTGTGGATGTTGTGATGCTCCATGCCATCAGGGCTTTGCTAGCTTGTGCTGAGGGCTCAGGAGCGGGCCAAGAGATAACAGCCACGGAGTGAATTTTTCTGCACCAGCACCAGCATGAAGAATGGTAAGAAGAGGTGCATATTTTTAAAACAAACTTGCACTTAATGGTAGAACTGTAATTAATTACCATGGGGAACTGTGTACTTCCTCAGCATTTTCTATGAGAATTCATTGCAGCCTCTTTTATTGAGGGGAAAAAGTAGGTTTTGATGATTCTGTGCTTCCTGTTGGAGGATATTTAACATACTTCTGATGATATTTTAATTATCCATGTAATGCCTGGAGTATGTGGCTTCTATTTATTACATCTAGCTTTAATTTTGTAGGTAGTAGCTAGTCTACCATACATGGTAAAAACATCCAATTTAAAAGTATTTTTGAGACATTTTGTGAAGGTGAATAGCAAGGCCAACAGTCTTCATCTTCCCAGTCATACTTTCTGTATCTTTGGAGATTGCCATCTCCAAACTTGCAGATGGTGGACTATAGTTTCTTTATCAGCAGTCAGTGACTTGCAATTAATTTTGGTGATGGTACAATCAAATTATTGTATGTTCTTTTTTTTCACTCCCTGAACTCCATTCTGGAGATGCCAATTGGCAGAATTGTTTTCTGCAGTACAGGAGATAATATGCTATGGCTTAAGGGTCTGGCATCTGTGGCTTCTTGCACGAGCTGGAAAAATGTGTTCCCTAGTGGAAGAAGAAATAGGAATGTCAATAATGAAAATAGTACTAGACTTCATTAATGGAGTGTTTCTACCTAGCAGGAATTGATGAATTCGTTATGATGTATTCATAGCAAAATCATTTGTTCCTTTGATAATTTCCTTCACCCAGGAAACTTCCCAGTCATTTGGTGGGTTTAAGCTGAGTGGTAATAAAGTTTGGCCAGGTTGGTAAGTGCAGAAGAATGTTAAGTAAAGCAAATCTGCAACTTTCGTTGAAGTTGTTCTATTCATTGCATTGCCTGCAGATGCCAGGCAAGTGGTAGGGCACTTGCAGTGGGAAAACTCAGTTCAGTATTCCTGTCTGTATGGTCTCTGTGGTGCCGCGTCAGGGCGACACAAGCAGGACTGCATCTTTCCACTGCCTGTTTTGTGACTGTTTTCTTTTTAGTGTTTGCCAGTATTTTTAGCAGGAGAGTTACAGGTTTCGAACAATTTCAGACTGAAGGCCTCTGAAAGACAATTAGACCATGTAAAACAAGCTTAAAACTCGTGCTGACCCTTTATTTTCCCTGAGCAGATGAAAAAAATAGCAAAAGTGAGTCGGAATGGTTGGGTCATTTGAAATCTATGGCTTTGGTTTCCAAGAGCAGCCTTCTTGTCTGTTCAGATGTTAGGCTGAAGTTGATCTGACCGTAACAGCTTCTCTAAGTGTAGTTATGTCTTAGCAAACAGTGAGAGACTCGTGTGAACAGATGAAGTCCTGAACCAGGATATTGTGCCTTTTTCAGTGGGAACGGTGATTTGTTGAGTTTGCTTCATTCCTAAGGTGAGGTAGGGTGCTAGAAATGTCATTGCAACATACCTGTACCTGACTTGACCGAAGGTGGGGATAAGTGACCGTGTAATATGTAGTCAGGATCTTCTTGTCCCTGGACAAGCAAACCTCGTTATTACAAAATGCACCATAAGATATGGGAAGGGATCTGACTTACCAATTTCTGTAGAAGGTCAAGTACATTCGCTTTGTGTTTTTAATATTGGCAGCACTATGCCATGTGACCAGTGGCTCAAAGTCTAAGAGTACAAAAATGTTCTTACCCTAATTAAAATGAACGTAACCCAAAGTTGAATCTATTCTAATAGCCCTGAAGTAGTCAGTCTTATGTCCTTACTGCACAGGGAGATGTGCGCGGAGAGGCCATGGGGTTCCCAGAAGCTTCCTGACTCGCAGGGCGCTTTGTGGTGTGGCTCTGCAGCTGGTGCTTTCCCCTTACACACGAGCATCCTGGTCGGGTTTGGGCGCTCGCTGTGCGGTGCCAGAGTCTGCAGCAGGTACCGAGTACCACGGAGTACTTTCCTCTGCTTGTAGACGCTCAGACCTTCTGAAATGCCTAACGATGCTGTGCAGAGTTTGGAAGACTTCCGAATACTGCCTTAATTCTTACAAAGAAAGCTCTCAGATATGGAAAGCATATCAAAGATCAGAACAAGTTCATTTTTGTCCTAGTTCAGTGTGTCTTTTCAGCCATGCAGTGGAGAGACGTTTTCCACATGCTTTTAAAATGTTCCACTGTAAGGCAGTTTGGAGTTAAATGCTCCTTTGCTCTTCTGTAGTTAGTTACTAAAATAGTTGACTTCCTTTTTCTTTGGGCGAAGAACATACCTAACTCAATCAAAATCACCTTTAACTCTTAACTTTCTGGACACTATTTGAGCAGCAGTCCCACATTAGCAAGACACTGTATATTAACCAGGTTCATTTTGGGAAGACGCTTGATCTGTGAGAGTTGACTCGCTGCTTTCAGAAGAATGCATTTACTTCAGCCCTGTCTGGCTCCACAAACCAAGTCCTTTAGCCATTTCAACCACGTCGTCTTTTCTATGGTCTCTGCCTCCCATTCCCTGAGTTGAATAGGTATACCCAAATCATTGCCTATTTTTCCCCATGAACCACACCTTTTATTAGTCTATGCTGTTGGCGACTTAATTTTTATTGGCAGACAAGTGGTTTTAAATTCAGAGTAAGGTTTTAATCCTTCAAATATAAATGAAGTTCCTGATCCTGAGCAAGCATCTTTGTGTGGGTAAGTATTAATAGGTGAGGCATAAAAATTTGAATCACATGTGACCTGCTTCTGGAAACAGCTGTATAGCTGCATAGCTCTGTTGACTTCAGGGTGTTGCTGGCATATAGGGTTGTACAAATGCTGAAGACTTTGCAGGTTCATGGCTTGATGAGCATTTAGTATTGCACTGACATGGACCCTGCGTTCGGAAATTGCCTTATTAAATAAAACCTCTAGGCAACAATTGCTTGTTTAACCCATTTTTGTGTCTGCAGGTGACAGTATCGGTCTGCTTAGTGATGTTTTGGAGAGAAATGCAAATCTCTGAATCATATATTTTTGTGAATGTGATTGCATATTTTGTAATCAAAAGAGGTGGGGTTTTTTTTTTAGTTTTTGTTTTTTCTCTTGTACCCTTTACACTTCAGGAGTGTGAGTCAAGTCACAGGGTTCAAAAAATTGCTGCTCCCTAGGAAGGGCCCTCTGCTCCAGGTGGAGCAGTGGAGGAGGCTGCCTGCCAAAGAAGGGAGCTGTGGCAACGAGATGAGTATCTCTGCAGTGTGCAACCATTATTCTCCACTTCTAGAGAAAGCTAGAGAAAACTAGCTGCCGATTCATTTTAGAAGACAAAGAATTAATTTTCTATGTCATTTTGGGGTCTATGTTACGCTTTCTAGAGTAGTTGGGATTGGCAACACTACTTATTTTTTCCCAGACTTTCAGGATATGTGCGTTCCTGTCAAAAGGTGTTAGCTGACATCTGGCACGCTTAAAGTCAGGTCAAGACAAACCCACAGAGGTGTCAGATGAATAAGAAAATATTTTTCTCTCAAGTTTTGCAGGTGCAGTCATTTGTATTCCTTGTAACTATAGTAAAAATAATATCAGATGGAGTTTGGGAACTCAAATGGGCTTTGCTAAATTCCTAGGCTTCCAGTAATTTGTCTGGTGTCTTCATAAATCCTGTACATGTGATGGTGGGAAAGGGGCTGCTGGGTCTTCATTTAGTGACTTGATGTAGATGTCCAGCAGTGAGGATTCCACAGTCTCCTAGTGTTAATTTGTTTAACTATTGCCATCATTAAAAGGGTGGTTATTTCTTTGCTGAAAAGTGAGTGACATGTACAAGCCCGGTAAGTATAGAAGTGGAAATTTTAGTTTGGAAGAATATTAGCATTTCTCCTCAGTCTTCTCTTTTTTCCAGGGGAAGCAAAACCAGTTTCTGTAACCTTCCCTTATAAGTCATGTTCCCTACACCGCTAATCCCTCTAGTTGTTTTTCTTTTCTAGCCTCCTTTGGAGGAGAAGGGAATGATGGGGGGGGGAAACAATGTGCTATATACACTGTTCTGGTGTTCCAGCTGAGACCTTGCTATAGCTGACCCTCCTGTGGGGCATTCTGTGAAAAACAAATGTTTTGGCCTGGTTTGTGCCTCTCTGTGTCCTGTCACCCCTGCCCAGCCACTATATTTCCCTTTTTCAGCCTTTTGAATATCTTGCGTCCTCCACAAGTTCCCCATAATACAGTGGAACCTCATTAACCAGCATATTTTTGGACATTATTACCTTTCTCTTTAGTGAAATGTCACACTTCTTCACTGGAGTGATTCCCGTGCAGGTATGTGTTTTCTCAGATACGTTACTGGTTGTTTTTTATGCAAATTCTATATTGGCATTTGTGGCACAAGCTGGTTTTAGACTCCTCTGAAGTCACCAGTGCTGGTACTGGGCACAGATTCTGTCTCTTTGGCCAACTTAAAATGTTACTTACCAAGAATTAGTTATTTGTTTATTTCTGAAAGGCTCGATAAGTATGACAGCTGCAATGAAATACATAACAACAGTGGCTGAGCTGTCCCGATGGTATCTAGCTAGAGTGGTGTGACATTCGGGTATTCGAGCGAGTTGCGGAGGTGGTGCAGCTGTGTCGCTGTTTGTACCTCACAGCCGTCTCGGTCTCCAGTATTACACAAGCATCTTATTTAAGCGCTCTCCAAACTTACATAAGCAGCTATAAATCATGTGAGCAGTCCCAGCACTGCCTGGCGTGCCTGCGAGTGCTGCCTGTGGTCTGTCTCCTTCCTCATAACACGTGGCGGCGAAGAGCTCATTGTATTACTGACTGCTTATCAAGACGTAGCTGAGTTCTGCAGACCATCATTTAGTATGCTTTTCTGTAGCATAACCGAGTCCTTGTGAAGGTGGTATTGCACGGTGCCATGGAAGGCAGCGTGGCAGGGTTAGAGTCATCGCGGAACCTGTCCTCTGGAGCGTACACAGCATCCCTGTGAAGAAAACACAAAACAATACCGAGGGGCTTGAAGGGTAATAGTGAATAGCAAATTAGATGAGCCCCTAAACATTCTTTATCTATATTAATTGTATACTTGTATTTGAAATAATTTACCAAGTCTCAAGAATTACTTCTTGTCAGTTTTCTGTCAAGCTATAGACAGGCTATTTCAACCTAGACCTCAACAATTCATTAGTAAGTAATCAATGCAATTCTTCCCAAACTGTGCCAGTGTGCCAATTGTATCTGACAAGATGATCTCAAATAAATAAAAATTGGTAAGAACACCCCCTTTTTCACAGCCTTGTCTGTGTGTATAGTTTCTGCTCTTTATAGCCAAATAATGTCTCTTGGCAAGTGCAGCAATTAATTTTAGGCAAAGAAACATCAAGTGTTTAATGAATGTTAGCTTTATTTAATGCAGTTAGTTTTTGGAGAAAGAGCCTTACCTAGTTTTGTCAGACTGGTCTCACCATCGGTAAGTGCTTTGCAGACCATTGGGAGTTGATTTCATTCACTGATTCATTCGCCAGCTGTGGCTGCTGGGAGCGGTACCTCCGGCAGCGTGGGGCCAGGGAGGTGGTCTTGTCTGGGGGAAGCTCCCTGTCAAGGCCATGGCCGTTTGGTACCCAGTGGGTACAGCTGAAGGGATCCAGCTGGCTTGGAGAGCTGTAAGGCTGCTCTGTGCCTGTGAGCTGGCAAAGCACCCTAGGATGGGGAAAGCAAAGGTGATTAATAGGCGACACACTGCATCGGACAAGTTGTCCATCCAGCTCAGGATCCTTCATTCATCAATGGCCAAAGCCATGTGCTCTGGAGAAGGGTTAGTGTATCACTTCCATGTCTTATCCTGTCCCTAAAGAGCGTGGTGCTCCAGTGTCATTCATCAGAGGCTCATAACGACCTAACCACCAAGGTTAATTATCCTTTGCTCTGTCATACAACTACAGAGTTGGATGGAGATAGGCGAATTCTCCTTGGCCTAGAACAGAAGATATGGCCCACGTACAAGGGCTGGGTATGATGGATAAAAAGAGCAGCAGCTCCCTTGGGTTTAATTGAAAATAGCTATTTTAGAGCTTAATTTAAAGGAAAAAAACCTCTTAAAACACCTGTGTATCCATTTATGAATACGTTCATCAGTTAGCCCGTGCATTAGTTCGGCGTGGGACTGCCTTTGGGAATGCATTACTGTACTGAGAGGTTTCACAAAACAGCCTTAGCATTTGCATTGCATTTAAATAATGCAAAATTGTGAACTGCAGCAGAGAAAAAGGTGACATATAAAGAGGTTATTTTAATATCTGATTTCACTAACTTTTAAAACCTTAGCTGCTTCTAGGTTAAAATGAGTGATCCTCTCCACTGAATGAATGCAGGGGATGGAAATCAGGGAGTGGAGGGTACAGCTGGGGGGGAAAGGCCTTCGCCTTTGGTCTTCATGCACTATAGAAGTCACGCTTGTACGGTGGAGGATTGGGGAGGGTTGGATAGGGTTGTGCTTATGCATCGTCTCTTCTTTCTGCGCTCTGCAGGTATGAGCATTTAATCATACTGCTGTCTCCAGAGGTACAGACTAAATCTCATTGTGTTGGGATTCGCGCTGATCTTCCTGGACATGGTTAATGGTCTCAGATGCAGGAGTTCTGTTTCCATCGTGGTGCTGAACTGAGCTCTGAAATACGAGTTGTTCCTGTTAATCTCTTTTAGTGTACATCTTGCGGCAGTCAACAGAGACACAGACTTTGGCATTTGAGAGTTTTCCGTTGTTATTTTCAGTTGTGAATTCCCAGTTTAAGCCAAATGAATAGTCCCTGCAGGATGGACTCATCCTAGCAAATGGTAAAAAAAGAAAAAAGAGTGCATTTATAAGGAATGTTTAATTAGCAATAGCTATTGATGGATGTGATATCTTTCATGTCAACACTACGTGGAATTTTAAGCTCTGAGGCTGAATGATGGAAATTAGCTGCTTAATTTAAATATGGCTAGTTTAACTTTTTTTTTCTTTAAAATTAACTCTATGACTAAAAAGAAAACACTTCTTTGAGTTTCCAGTGGAAAATTCTTTGTCCATAAATGAGAAGAGCTTCTGGCAAAGAGAGCCTGTTTAAAGATGGGAGTCCCATGCGCTTTCCTTCTTGGGTAACCGTGACCAAAACCACTCGTCCTTTTCCTCGGTGGCTGTGCTGCTGAGGATGACTGTTTCAAGTCAACCTTTTCTGGTATAACATAATCATGGTTTTGTCAGCGCCAGGGGCTCTTCTCATTTATGGACAAGGAATTCGAAAGGTTGCTGCCGCTTCTTCCTGTTCCAAACTGGTCCCTGGTGACAGGAGGAGAGACACCGCGACTCCCCTGTCCCTGCGTGCTCAGGGTGAATGGGATGGTTCGTGGGTGCCGTCATCATCTTCTTCAAACAAGAAGGCAGAGCAGTGTTCCTCTTCATCATCACCAGTAACGCATACGTGTGTGTGCCCACATACTGCTTAACAGCGCTTTAATACAGCCTTAGTATTTGCCGTGTTTAGAGCATCTTCAAAACCATATGTTCCTTTTTTTTTTCCCCCCCCCAGCAGCAGTTTTCTGCGTCTGAGAGTTAACAAAAGAAAGTCACGTCGGCCCCGAATGCCAGAAAATGATCAACTGCGTCCCAAGAGTAAGCGGAAGAAGAGCTAGCGCTGCAGCGATCTGAAGCTTGAAACCGTGCAGAAGGCTTAACGCTGAAAAATACTTCTTAGTTTTTTCCAGTTCTCAGTGTATCTGGGTACTTAATAAAATGCTGAGTTTTCGCGTGGCTGTCATTCAAACTGCCTTAAAATAACCGGATCGGTGTGCTGACGTGCTTTGTTTGCAGCGCTGTGGGCCGCCCAACTCTGAGATGGGGCATTAACTGCCAGAGTCCTGCTGGAGCCTTGAGCTGGCTCTTGTGCCGGGCGGCAGCGCCGCCGCCCGAGGACGTGGCTCTGTGCGTGGCCGCTGTGCCTGCTCGCACCCCGCAGAAGCTTGCTCTGCCCTCTTGGAAGCAATCGCGGGACGGCGTTTTGCTTGGCGTCGGGCAGATGCTGATGCTCCAGTTACCTGGCTTAGCTGGGGGGGGAGGCGTGGGGGGAGCTGAGGGACGGGGTGGACTTCTGTTCTACAGAAATATGCTTTTTTTTTTAAATATGTCCATGTAAACTTACTCATTAGTATGTGTCATTATTTTAGTTTAAAGTCATTACATCTGAAAGAAATCGGAAGGTCGTTGGACATGAAGTATTCTAGCTTTAAAATAAAAATTAGCATTAAAAAGTCTTACCTTTCTTAGAAGATGATGGAGTTTTGTAATAAAATGAAGCAATGCAATAAAATTAAAGTAAGCCTGAATAACAGGATAGGTTTTTAAAAATACAGCTTGTAAGCAAAATACATACCATGCAAAATATTCAAAGATGTTCTTGCTGAGCCCTGAAACTTTGGTCATAGCCTTTCATCAGGAACTCTGCAAAGAAAGCACGAAATCTTTTTAAGATTGAGGGTCGTGTGTCTTTTGACTTTAGACTATAGCTGTAATTGGCACTGGACATTTTGCTTTCAAAAATATTCCTCCTCAAACCATGGTAGCAGGCAGTATTTTTGTTTAGAACAGGCTAAATCTGTGGTGAATATAAATTGTAGTAAATCCATTGAGGTAAGTAAATGCAGAGGGAAAACAGGAAGCTGATTTTTGTTTGTTTGTGTTTTACTAAAAGTAAACCTTTTGAAAGAGAGTAATTATTGACTTCTGCTTTTAGCTCTGCCTTTTAATTACAGCAATTAATACAAGACAGATTTAAATCTTGTGTAGTTAGCCAGAGAAGAATAAAAATGTTTGCGTGCATAATGGTCAATGTGTCTGAAATTCATGTAGATCGGCTTACATCAGCTGTTGAGCATCCCTTGGAGGTTTTTATTGTTATGTTTTAATTATATTTGAGTTAGCAGCACTTCATTTTCTTTAATATGGTAATGATATCCACTGTCATACACAGAAAATAGCCTCAAAAAGCTCCGTCAGTACTATTAGAACATAAAACACGAGGTCTAGCTATGAAGAGGAATTGTGACTATACCTCCAGTAAAACGGGAGGCGGTGCCCTTTCTGTTCTGCTCCGTTCACCCCCGTTGTGTTGGTGCGCTGTGGCGGGGGGTGAGTCGCAGACCGTCCTGCTGCGGGCAGCGGCAGCTCTCGGCAATCGCAGAACTGCTGTCTTTGGTGTTAAAGCGCAGTTGCGGGTTTAAGCAGGGGGCTGTAAGGCTGGGAGCCCTTGACACGCTGGTTTGCTGCACGACGGCCAACTCGCCGAAGGTCAGCCTGGAAATTGTCGTCCAGGGGCCGTGTACTGCGTGGGGTCCTTAACTCCGCTGGATCGGCAGGAAAATGAGGATCCTGCAATACTTAACTACCTGGGAGCTTTCCTTTTTAATGTAGTGAACGGGCTATAAATGTGCCGTATCAAGAGCAGATACTTCTTGTGTAGTACTTGGTGCTGCTTGCAGAGTTAAATTTGTAGTTAATGACAATAACTACTGATGTGAGATGAAAACGTATTTCGATACCCAATGAGGAGAAATAGTCTAATTTATTAAGTAAGTATGGGCTAGAAAGTACTTGGAAAAAATCAATGTAGAAGGTGAATAAAACCGTACAAAACGTGAAGTACACGTTCTGTCTGTACTAGTGCTGAAAAGGCTGGTGCAAGCCCTCGTGAGCGTTGTCCCGGGTGGCTGGAGGCTGGCAAGAGATTCTGTAACGGTCCAGAGCAGAGCAAGGTGGGAAACTGCTCTGGGGGTCCCGGACAGCAGCGGTACTGTCCTGACTGTCGTGGTGACCTTAGAACACGTCCCCTGGCGCTTGAAGAACGCAAGAGAAAGTGTTAATCCTGAAGCTATACTTAACGTATAAAAAGTCATAAGCTTTGGAAATGACTGTTTTCCTTCCGTTCATTCAATCAGATCGTTATTTCTCCAAGCAGAAAGCCAGAGCTCTGTGCATTTCGAAGGATTCCCTTCCTGTCAGCCTGGGCAGAATGTGAGGAGACATTAACCTTCCTAACAATGTTTTAATCTTTTGCAGATGTTTTGAATGTAAACCCTTCTGTTGTCATTTGCAGTGAACCACCAAGTGACCTCTTATCTTGGATCTGTGGCGGGCTTTCCCCAAAGAGCTGTTTTCAGTTAAAATAAAATGTTTATTTCTTATGTGCATCTACTTTGTTTTCTGCAAATATAAGCCTCAGAAGTTTGGGGTTTTTAATATTGATTTTGGCATTTAAAGCTGCCCTTGCTTGCATCGTCAGTGTGGCCGTTCAGCTGGTGCCTGCGGTGTGCTGCGCGATGCTGGATGCCGGATCTGAACATCGTGTCTGCAGCTGCGTACCAGGCTGTTGCCCATCACCCCTGGGGACACACAGAGATGGGGTGGCGCAAACCCCTGCGCCTTTGGTTTCGCTGCCATAGGTCACGCTGGCTTCAGCATGGGCTGAGGCAGCGGCTGAGGCGGGCAGCCCTGTTGGTAGCTGCTTCTCTGGAGTGGGAATGTGTTCTGGGCTGTGCTGAACAGATGCGTGGGGGTCGAGGTACGGGGAACCTAAGGAAATCATTCTCAAGGCTGTGTTGGCTGTACTGGTTTTATAATTTATTTTTCTTGTATTTGTTATCGTCTAATTAAGTGTAACTGAGTCGAGTGTAATGCTCCTGCCCCGTCCTCCTGCAAGGTGCAGTGACTCTCCTCCATGCTGCACGTTGGGAAGGACAAGTAGAAAGGAGGAATTCAGAGGGATTCACCCTCTCCTTTACTAGAAGAGCAAAGTCTTGAGGGGACAAATAACACCAAGCGCAAATCGCAGCCCTTTCATCCCCACAACTGTCTCAGACCTTCATGTGGAAAGGAAGCCAAGTCGCCAAGGGACCAAGGGCTCCGCAGGCACGGGCAGGATTTTGGAAAGGGTTTAGCGCTGGCTTTGCTGTTCTTTGGGAGCAGCATGGGAACAGAGGTGTTTGAGTGTGCAGCGCTCTGCCTTCTGGAGAAGCTACAGCAGAATCTCTGGTGATACTGGAAACGCGGCGAGTTGGGGTGGGAGCGGGCTGAGGGGGCTGGAGAGGGTTGGGGCAGATCCCGACCCCTCTGCTCCTGGACAGTGAGGGAAGCCCGGCTGGGATTTTCATCCTGTCTTCTTCGAGCTGCATGGTTTAATAAATTGAATGAAACTAATCCATCTAATCTCCTGCTTGCAATAAGCAGAATTTAATTAGGATTTCACTTTCTTTTTCTTTAACCATTTTATTTGTCATAACTCGTTATTCAGGGAGAACGCTGTAAGGCAATATTCCTTTCCCTAAGAAAACTTCTTAACTTTCCAGCGTAGGCAGCTTTAAATCAATTAATTTCATGATCAGATAAAATACAATATCATATATAAATTCCAGGATATTAACTTTAATGTGTGAAAGAGTCCATTGTAAGATGATCATCCTGCAAGTCTGATTTTATTTTTATTTCTTCTCCTCTGTGAATTCTGTTATTTCAGGTGCGTGTTAGGATCGTAAAGGAACGAGGACCATTTCTGGGCGTCTGTGGACGCACCCACCACAAAACCAAACCATTTTTTTGTCTCAAGTTAACGCGTCCCGGTTTGCATTTACAGCTGACATCTGCTAGTTAGTGCGGCACGTCTTGGTCTCCCTTTGCAGTTCATAAAGCACCTTCTGGTAAAGGAGGATCTGGGTTGCAACGCGGCTGAAATGCCAGCTTGCGAACACTGAAAACGAGACCAGAACGTGCTGCCACCGTTTCCTTTGGAAAGGGGGCTGCTGCGATTTTGGGTTTGGATCAGCCTGATAAACAGCTGAACCAACTGCGGAGCCGTTCCAGGGCCGTTGCTTCAGGCGCACGATGGCCGTGGAGGGTGGCTGCAGCCCCGTGCCGCCGGTCCCGGCTGCTGTAGCTGCGCTGGCCGGTTTTACATCCACAACGTACAGCGGTGCTGGCTGTTCACGCAGTTGTGTGTCCAGGATGACAGTGGGTAATGAGGTACTGAGGTGCAACAACCTGATTATTGTTTGGGTTTAGTGAGCTCCCAAATACTCCCTTGTTGGTGTGTTTACTGTTCCGCTTGCAAAAAGCCATTATTCATTTCAGGCTGTGGTTTAGTAAACTACAGCCTGTGTTTGCACTGTATGTTTGGACTGATGCAGAACCAAATTTAGCCACATTGTATTTTCTGAAAGGTGACCTTTCCATGCATCTATTAGGCAATGCTTGGGTTTTTGCTGGGATTTTTTTGTGCCTGCTAGAACACAGCTCAGAAAAAGGAAACCTTGAAACCCAGCCTTCTTCCAAACCAGCTCAAAAGGTGCATTTAAAGAGGAAAAAAAAAAAAAAAAAAAGCCTGAAATGTTTCTCAAAGTTTGACCTTTTTAATAACGCCCTGAAGGTTTTGGAGCCTAAATGCCAGCCACGATAACAGGCAGTATAGGCAGGAACACCCTTAAATATACCCCCCACCCTGGCACACACCCCAGCACCGCTATCAGCTGTCTGCTGCCTTCGGCTGCTGGCAGAGATCGTCAGTCCTGAGGGACGGGGACGGGAGGGCGGCTCCGTTGCTGCCGTGTCTTGCCCGTGCACGTTGCTCTGCAAGGCATCGCGCTTGTGCCCTGTGGTGGGCACGGAGAGCAGCCCTGCTCCTCTCTTGTGGAAATGCTGAACCTCCTCAGGCTCTGGGAAACCTGCCCCTGATGTCAGCGGCTTCTCTGGAAACATCTGGGAGCATCATTTATCATTTCCAGCCTCTGGCACGACAGCTGTGACACCGAGCGATGTCTCAGCTGCATACCCACAGATGCTGAATAAGCCTCTTGTTTGGAAAGTATTTGCAATTCTGCACTTAAAAACAAACGCACAGACAGGAACACTCTGATGTTTTTGGTACATGAGCAATTGCTTAGTGAGTCTGAGAGGGCAAGTGCTGCCTAGATATGATGTTGTGCCACAATTAGTTGCATGGGCATCGGGTTTTCTACCAACCTTGTAATTTCTCTAAGAAAAGTACAGATTTATGCAAGAATGGCATAGATGAGCTGAAAACTGCCATCTTTTTAGGGAGAAGATTAAAGTGTGAGAGTTGTGATTTATTAATCACAAAAGGAATTTATTTATTTTCCTGTATTACTTGTTCTGTCCGTTCCTCTATACACCCAGAGCTGGGTTAGCATCCCTGGTGTTGGGACTGGAAATGGGGCTGCCGCTGCTGAAGGGACCTAACTCTTGGGTGCTGGCTTACAGTCATTAAATCATTGCAATCATACGTTTAAGTGAATATTTGGATATCTTCTAATCTACGCTGCCAACAGGTTTGAAATGTTTTCTTGGTCGTTTCCCTTTATCCCCCCATCAGACAGGCTTTATGTAAAGCACAGTTTTGCCTGATGACATTGTCTCCATAACTCAGCCCAGTTTTGGGTATAGCAAAATGCTTCGCTAACGAGCACGTCATGTTCCCAACAGGAGCTCCTGGGAACTTCCTCGCCTCTTGGTGGCAAAGGCCTCTGACTCACGTGAAGCGTGCGAGGTTGCCATCGGCAGCTCCTCGTGTCCAGGACGGGTATTTCTTGTTAACAATTTGCCTGGCCTATTCAGAATGAAAATTACATCTTGACTTGATCCTGCAGCTCAAAGACCGAATCAGGTGTTGCTGCGGCTCCCTTTCCAGAGCATTTGCACAGCTGTAAGTCACCGCAGGCAGTTTTATTTGTGTGCGTGCGCAGGGACCCTGCCCGGGGCCTGTTGCCGCGGCTCTGTAACTTGTCAAGCTGGGATAACGTGATTGTTTGTCTGTAAATACTTCGAATGAGTTTGAAATCTCTCTTTTTAGGGCTTCTCTTGATATAAGATATAGATTTGAGTCTTCCTGGAAAATCTCTGCATCCTTCATTGTGCCATGGTTTTATCGCTGGTAATTTTAAAAGTTGGAATTTCCAGCAAATAATAGTGTGCCAGTGGCAACGCTGCTAACAAGAGAAATTCTTTGCACAAAATTGTATGAAGTCAGATATGTGAAGAAAGCTAAACTACAAAACAAAAAAAACATCAGGAAGGTTTTAAAAAGTGAAATGAAATTTTCAGACTGTAGGAAGAAAGTGGTAGTCAAGGTTATCACTGGATAACTGCAAAGGTCTCCAGCTGCAGCACAGTCTGCTTGATTTACTGTAAAAATAAGTAAATAAAGCTATCATTTCTATGTGAGTAACACTATTTATAGGCACATATAAGCACGCACACCCAGAAAGGCCCCAAGGAATCTTCCCTTTCAAGTTGGAGCGTGAGATTAAATGAGCTCCTAATTGACAATTGGTTTCTTAATTTTACCTTATGACTTCTTCTTGCTGCCAACTGTTTGCACATGTGCTGGCTTCAGATGAACAGCTGCGTAACGCTCTCGATTGCTCCATAATTATAAATCACTTGTACGGTTCTGCACTAAACCAGAGGCAGAGTTTCAGGATTCAGCCTGGGTTGTGGGATTGAAGGGGAGTTTTGCATTCACACACATGGAAGACTGTTGTGGCAAGCAGAGTTCAGGATGGCATCTGCTGCCTCAATTCCTGCCAAGCGCACACTTAGCTGTCGCTTTGTACGGATGAGTGCTGGCAGACCCTTCAATGGACTTCTGAAGGAAAGCCTCTGTCAGTGAATGAGCCATTTGTAAATGTGTTTTAAATCATTTTGATATTCTGCGCAGCCAGTTGGAGATCACTTCTGAAATGCAAACAGGCAGGCTGTGCATCTAAAAACAACCCATTGCCATTTTCACCAAATCTTGAGTACTGCTCCCCTCCAGCATCCACTTTGCCCCGTCATTTGTTTAAAGGACGAGGTTTAATAGCTGAAGATGGGTAAACGCAAGGCAAGTTTATTTGATGTAAAGGTGCACTTTTTATGTCACTATTTTATGCAGCTGAAGTGCATCGGAAGCAAGGCATCGCAAAGCCTTCGGGAGCTTCTCCTCCCCGGGTAATCCCATGTACGTGTGCGAGCACAGACAGATGTCTGGGGCCGTTTCCCTGCAGGGGGTTTGCACTGTTGGCAACGTTTTTAACTGCTGCTTCGGCACTGCTGAGGAGGTGTGGAAACAAGTAATCCTGGGATGATTTGACGGGCTGCAGCCCTGGGGGGTCAGGGTGCCCAGCGTCTCCCTGGCTGCAGGGGGTGGCTGTGGATGGCGGCGATGGCCGCAGTGCTGCCGTCCCCTGCAAAGAGCCCCGGGACCACCCAGCCGCCCCGTCTGAGGGCGAGCGGGGCTTCCCCTCCGCTGTCGCCCAGCGAGGTAACTGCAGCGTTTCCACCGCAGTCACGGGCGTTCGGGAAGTCGTTGCACAGCCAGGGCACTTTAGAGGTAAAAGAAAATATTTTACTTGCCTTGGGGGTTCGATCGCTGGCATGGGCTGCGTGGGAAGCCCTTCTTTGTAGCGGAGAACGCTGCAGTCATAAAGCAACTTCATTAAAAATAATGTTTCCCCCAAACGGCACAGAACTGCCTGGCCACCCTCCTGCCTGACCGCTGGGATCCCTGCTTACGTGGTAAATCTTCACAAAAGCCTTTTAAAATATTTTTCAAGTAACTGCATTACTAAATACTTAATACACCTCCTGATTACAGCTGAGCAAATAATTCACAGTGATTATTTAGAGAGGATCTTTAGGGAGGCTTAACCATGTTTTTTTCCCACAGAACTTTCATGTCTACCCTGTAAGTAATTAACAGTTATTTATTGTTCATGTTGGTTCACTGGATTTTTAAATGTTGTATTAGCTTTTGCTGTGATGATCAGTCCTTAGACAGGTCCTCAAAACCATTTCGCTGTGATATTGAAACGTGAGCTCTGCTTCTGTGCTCTGCGAGAGGCACTTCTGCCTGTAAATACTATCAACAGCGAGTTTACAGTTTATCTGCTGGAAATATTTGTTTGTTCTCTGTGACTGGTGTCTGCTGTTCTCCCTCTTGTGCTCTCCAGAAATGAGAGTGAAAGACCCTGATTGCAGCTGAAGGGATTTCGGTGGAGCCTGAAACATGGGAGGGATGCTGAAGAACGGCCTGCAGGATTTTCCATCTCCTCTCTGCTCTGGGTGAGCATCGCTGATGGAGCAGCAGGTTCGGTTAGTGGGGCTTCCCCTGCCCTTGTGCAACAGCTTCTGCTAGGCAGGAGGGAGAAAACACAGGAGAAAATGTGTCCCAACACTTCCAAGGATCCGCATTTTAGAGGGCTGGCAGGGCCCCCGTGATGAGCGGCGATAATTACTGCTTTTACATGTCAGACATCCTCCCAGGCACCAGAATAGCTGCATCGGACTTTTGCTGCCACAGGCAGCGCAATTTGTAATACAAATTACTGAAAGTTACAGAAAAAGGACCAATTTACAGTAGCTGGGCATGGATCAGAGTTGAAACCACAGCAGGTTGTTTTTACCACAAATGATTTAAACCCTTCAAAGCTGCCAGGGCCTTGGGTGTCATTCCTGTGGGTGCTGCTGTTGGGGCACCCGGGTGTTGCAGGACCAAACGGAGCAGGAGTGGCTCGTTCCAGCCTTCCTCATTCTGCACTCACCTAACGGGCATTCGGAGCGCGCAGCTCCGGGGACGCCATCTGCTAGCGGAGGTCGTTGGCTGCTTCCCTGGACCCGCATCCACACCGCTGGCTCCTGCCAAAATCCGGTGCTCTGGTACTTGTGAGGAAGCCAGGGGGATGCTGTCGCGCCGCGGTAGTAACAGACAATGCTGAGTTGGGGCAAAACCCCCGGTTCATTTTCGGGCGCTCTCTGGCCCCCTGGGTGGCATCACACGAATCGCTTCTCCGACCTATACAAATGGGATGGAAATTGTGATCTGAGCAGTGGATGTGTCATCGCCTCTGGGGTCAGAGTCATGAATGCGTATGGGTTTATTTTCTCGTCAATATGGCAAACATCAGTGCTATAAAGTTGCATAGAGTTAATTTTTCCCCCAGCGAGCTGGGTATGATCTGTTTCCCATAGCGCAGTCTGGTCCCTGCAAGCGGGCGAATGCACCGAGAAGGTCCATCTGGTGCGCGATGAGAAACGGCTCTCGGGAGAGGGGCAGGAGCTGCCGGGGCTCTGCGCCCCGGGCTGCGCTGGCACTTGTCCAGGTGGGAGTGGGAAAGGTGAGCCCAGCCCTGGCCTGGCAGCTGGCTGGACCTATGCATGGCATGAAGAGAGGACTGAAAAGATTGGGGTTCATCACCACCTTCTTTTGGGAGCTCCTCTGAGCTGTCTGGAACTTGGTCCAAGAAGTCTGTTTGCTCTTGGACGACGTTAAGCAAATTTTCTAGCAAATCCCTTTTTCACCAGCCTTAACAGAAGTAACCCATCCGTGCTCAGGTGTCCAGCACGCTGCTGAGAAAATGACCTCGCAGGGTTATTGCTCTGAAAATCCCGTCTGTGCTTCCCTCCCCTGCCTCCTCCCCTCCCTCACCACGCTTGTCCCCTCCAGCAAATGTGTGATATATGTTGTCGCCTACGCAGTCCTCCGTGGCTTGTCTTCTCCTGGCCGCCATCCATTAAACGATAACAGAACAGCTATTCCAAATACAAGCAGGAGAGTCAGCAGTATGGTGAACATGAGAATACTACTGTTAGGTTATGGTTCAAAGTAACCAAGTTGGCCGTCTTGCTTTCCCTGGGCAAAATGAACTTCCACAGAGGGAGCAGCGACCCACTTAAGTCCCTAATTTTGAGAGCGCAGATAAACTTATTGAGCATCTCTGTGGGGAGATTTCTCTCTGTCTCCACGGGGAAAGCGGGAACTTCAGCAGAAGAGGGGCTGGCAGTGGGAGGGACAGACCAGAAACTGAACGCGAAAACAAGCCGCACTCCGCAAACATCCGAGGCCACGATGAAGGGCTTAAGTAAAAGCAGCAAGATGCGAAACCGGAGTATGCCAGCAGAAATGTCACAGGGGTGTTGTGCTTCTGAACCGATGGGCTGTTCGTGGAGAGCTGGGTTTCCTACACCTGCAAAACTCTGTTAATTATCACCAGTATTTCAGCAGTAGCATCACTGTATCCAGCGTGGATTTGGGATTCTTTTTGGTGAGGTTTTTTTTTTTTTTAGTGCTGCTGGAAGAAACGCTTGACTGCTTTATTTGGTGCCATTCATAACAGCAGCTGAACGAGGGGTATTTATTTCAGTGAAGCTCTTAGTGACTGGAAAGGAAATGACTCGCAAGTAATTATAAATAACTGTAAAGCTAAAGGCACTGCATAGATTCATTCACTGCTGAGATATGATAGTTTTTCTCACGAAAATGTCATCTTGTTCCTCAGAAGGATTCCTTAAAATACCTCATCAGTCAGAAGACCTTTGTGGTGCCCAGGTACCACCGCAGCTCTCCTTGTGATGAACCCCGGTAAGGCAGACGGCATTATAGAGGTTCAAGGGGATCTGAGGGCATCACCGCTGCTCCATCTTCACGGTGGTTCACTGCAGCCTTGGTCCCATTTTGACTTCGGTGGGAGCCCAAAGCCAAGCTGTCGCTGGCAGGAGAAGGAGCTGGGTCCTGGGTGTCTGTGGGGGACGGCTACCACAAAGGAAATAATTTATTAGCAAATGTGCTTGTAAAGAAGCCACATTGACAACCCAGACAAGTCTTATTTTCAGCTGAGGAGCAGCCGCGTGGCAGTGACTCAGTAGCACTTGGTGGTGGATATGAGCCATTGAGAGCTCATAAAACTATCACCGGGCAGTTTAACAGCATCGCGGTGCTGCCTGCTGCATCTCCGCCTCCTGAGGCTGCTGGAGCTGCCGGCAGAGCCGGGAGGCAGGCAACAGCCTCTCCTGCTCCCCGGGGCCAGGTCCTGCACATCGGGGAGACGCTGCAGCAGTGAGGAGCCTTTTTTTTCCTTCTTGCAGTGCCTGCGGTTGTTTTTCTGTAGGAAACCGGAGCTTTCAAGGCATGACCCCAGCCTTGCAGACTGAACAAAATCAAGAGGTTTTTATTTTGTTTCGTACTTTGTTGTGTTTCCAGCAGAGACCCTCGTCGGCCGAGCGCAGACGTGCCCGAGGCTCCACCGAGCCGGTGCCACCTTCCCTGGTTTGGTGCTGATGGGCCACAACGCGCCGGCACGGCGGGGCCGGTTCAGCCCATCCCGCCCGAGCGGCCGCGCCAGCATCGCTGCTCCCGGGGCGGGGGGAGAACAGGAAATTTGCTTCTGAGTGAGAGGTGAGTGGAGCAGCGAGCAATTCACGTTCTTTCTCAGAAGCGGTGGTTTCCCTTGGTGGGCTGGGACAACCCAAGGACTCCGCATGGACAGTCCTTCCCCGGCACTCTGATCCCTCTCCTCCAGAGCCTCCAGTTTGGTTTTTGTGATCAGAAACAGAGGATCTGCCTGAGAAAGGGGGTTTTAGAAATATTTTTTACAAAATGTAATTTATAGAAACCTTTTATAGAAATTATAGAAACGAGGCTAGTGACAGTGACTTTCGCAGGCTTAAATGAAGTTTTAGCATACCAGTAGAAAAATATTATCTTATTCAAAAGGGAGACTGCCACATTATGTAGCTTCAGATGTGATCTTCGGGTGTATAAAATAATAATTGATAGAGAGAAATATTATCTTATTCAAAAGGGAGACTGCCACATTATGTTTAGCTTCAGATTTAAATTAACTACAATTCTTAAACATCGAGATGCCTTGCTTTTAATCCATATGCTTGCAAAATAAACACTTGAGCAACAGGATTTCTGGCTGAAAACCTTTGAATGTGGGAATTGTCTTTTCCTCAACCCGTGTGCACCATCTGCGCATTCAGTGTGTGAAGGTAGAAAGTAAGTTCGATTATTAAAATTATTTTGCATCCAATGATCTCTTACCTATGATAAAGTCACTTTGGTGGCTGTTTGTTCGGCAGGGAGCTGGTTTTTCAATGCTGTTGTTTCTCCGTCATTGCAAGATCCATGCAGTGTTGTGCAACGTTCTTTTGTTTCAGAAGTTACTAAAACCCATTTTATTAAATCAAGAATATGATTTGGTGACTGGGAAAACGCACCCACAAACGTGATTTCCAAAAGAGGGAGACCAACATTATTCTGAAGACTAGACCTTGCTAAGTAATCTGAATGCCCAAAACCTCATCTTCTTCAAAATTTGGATACTATTTTTTACCTCCATATCTCACATTTGATTTAATATTTTCCCTTTCACCATACAACTTCTTCCCCTTAGCGTTGCCAAAACTGCTTGCCAGTTGGTTTCTAAGGGTAGAGCTGATACCATACTTTTAAGATAAGCCCCCCCGGAGGGACAGAAATGCCGCGCAGCCACCTGCTGCGTCCGGGTGATGAGAAGGACGGTGCCTGGCTCCTCCTGAGAAATCCGGAGCGTCTTCCCATGCATTCCCAGACTGGAAACGGAGATGGTGGCTGGAAATGTTGTGGTGAGCACAGAAGTGTGGATGTCAGCAATGCCGGTTGTCATCGTTATCGTGAGATGATCTGAATCACTCCACCGCCGCGCTCTGGCCGGGTCCTGCCCCCGCGCGAGTGCCGGGGGTCCGGGCACCGCTGATGCACATGGCGGGAGGTGGTGGCATGCGGCGGGCACTCCTGCTGCACTGCTTTCGGCCCCGTCCTGCGCGGAGCTGGGCGGTGCTGGTGCTGGTGATGCCCTGTGGCAGTTTGATGGTGAGGAAAGTGGGACGCGGCAGATGGGGTCCAGTCTGGCAGAAGGCAGCTGCCCAGGCTGGAATTCGGCAAGGACAGGCAGGGTCACGTCCACGAGCAGGGTTGTGGGAACCGCAGAGATAGATAGCCACAGCAGGTCAGGACCTCGTCTTTGTGTCCTCTCCAAAAGTACAGGGAGCAGAGAAAATTAAAGGCAGCAGTAGGGTGTGTGATGTGCACAGCTGCCCGCTTTCAAGAACAAGAGCAAGTGTCTTATGAGACAAAAGAGATGAGAGCAAATGTACAAGTGAAATGAGTGGAAGGAAGCAAAAGAAATAGATGAAAACCCAAATAAATGGGTTTAAAAAAAATTGAAAAGAATGAAAATAGGGGTGAGATGGCTGAAAGAAGCACAACGTGAGGACCAGGAGTGGTGAAGACCCGGCTGAGTGGTGTGAGCCGGCTGTGGGACGGGGCTGCGGCTGCCTGCAGAGGCGGGTAGGGCTGCGATGGTTTCCAGGGGCTGACCACCTGAACCCTTAAAATGGTTTCAGTAATTTTTGCGTGTGTCCGTCTGACGTGGTGTCGGGGTAGTGCTGAAGGTGTGGGTTAGGCAGCACTTGAATGCTCTGCTGTGAGGGTGCATTTCTGTAGAGATGCATTGGCCACGGGTCACATCCTGAATGTGGGGACACTTACTTGCTTTGTGGAAGCGTTTAGGAGAATGGCTCCTAATTGGCTACAGTTAATCATGCAAATCCAGCATGGAAATAAATGTCCAGAAAACACATTTGATGGCAATTACAAGGCAAGGATGGAGGTGGTTTCCCTGTGTATGACAGGACATCTCCTTTTTCCTTCTCTTGGCCGCTGGAGGAGGGGGAAGCACCTAGACCCACCTTTCCTTCTCGATGCCCTCTGCTACGACTGTGCATAATGGAAGCTCCAGAAAATCTGATTTTCGGCCACACTCCTCTCCCTGCGTTACGTCTCAGTTGGAATAACAAACGACATTTAATTTGAGCACACAAAGCAGAGGCTCACTAGGTCTGTGGTTTGCTATTCTGGGCAGGGCTTGGTATTTTGGCTCCAAAGAGGCAAAGGGGAGGATTACCGTGGGAAGCGGCTCTTAAAACTGGCGAGGTGTTTTCCACCTCAGGCCATAACGTTGCACCTTGAGGACCTGCTGTCGCTGGGCTGCAGGGCTCTTGGGGAGCACACTGCATGGCTGTGGCTCTCTGGAGGCTCTGCAGCGGCAGGCCTGAGGCTGATGCTTTTTCTCCCACTCCGTGCCCTCCCACAGTGACCAGGGATGCTGTCTGGGCAGCTGCCGGCACATGGCCCCAGCTGGGGATGCTGCTCCCACCGTGCTCCCCAGGATGCCACTGCCCCACACTGCAGGCACAGGAGGGGTGCAGGCACGACCATACCCCTTCCCCAAGGTGACTGTGTTTTCAAAATGAAACATGCAGGCACGTTTTTAGGCATTTTGCAATGAGCTGAGGACTAGTGGGAAGGCAGACCCGCTGGTAGGGGAGCGGCTGAGATGTGGTCCTTCTTGGGTGTCTCCAGCCCCTTCGCGTTTTTCTGGAGTTGCAGTGCTCGTCTCTCCCGGGAGCGGAGCGGGCTGAGCCCCGGCACAGACCCAGGGAGGGCAATGGGAGCCAGCGTGGGGAGCCTGGCCAGGCCGACAGCGGCTTGGGGGAAGCCCCAGCTCGGGGGGATGCCCCGGCGGGAGGTGATGCTGCGGGATGTGGCTGTGGAGTGCCGGGGGGTACTGAGGGGCAGAGGACGAAACAGGGGGTGGGGGTCTGTGGGATGGAACGGTTGTGGCAGTTCCAAATTGCAAAGGACTGATACTATTTCATTTCTTCTTTTCTGCTAAGGCCCCTTAGCTGGTACCAATTTTCAGCGTGCTGTTGATTTCCAGTAAGGAGATCATCCCTGCCTCTCCAGGTACAATCAAAATCCATTGACTACCACTTTGTATTCTCTGGGAAAAGCCTTTCTTTTCAAATCCCTTGCTGGAGTAGCCCTGCAGACAACAGTTTATTTGCAATTCACATTGGATCTTGGCTCACAAATGCAGGTGATTTAGCTAAAGCACAGCTTCTGGATGGTGCTAGTCTAAATAAATGCAGAAGTCTCACCGCAGTGTGTTTGATCCAAGCACCAAAAGTAAAACCATCTGCATTCTAGGAGCATCCGCCAGAAGAGCAAATTATTTCTTTGTAGTATAGGTATGTTGCGTAGGTGACTCATAGATATTGGGTCTGCTTTGAACAAAATTTTGGGTTCCTATCCCAACTTATAAATTCCACAATCTCTAGTCTGGAGAGACTGCATCAGCTGCTGCATCAAAGTACCTCTGTGCCAGAATTGCAACGTTCCCATCAGGTCAGGTTTTGCAGACTAGGGCAGGAGCCATTTGAAATTTTTCTCTGCAGGTACTGCTGCTTTCCGTCAGGGTTTGCTCCGTGCTCTCAAGGGTTCAGACCAGGCTGGGGTGCCCCTGCAGCACGCGTGTGCCGGCCCAGCCGCTCTGCTTGCACGTGGGAGAGCTCGTGGCTCTGGCCAGGGTGGCTGCAGCTTCGGGCTCCGCAGTTCCAGCTCACGTCACCAGGCTTTGCCATCGGGGAAGGTGCGGTGGGTGTCCCAGGAGAAGGTGCACCCTCGGTGGGGGGGGATGCTCCCACCTGGCTTCATCTGCTGTTGCAGTAAAGCAGTAAAGCAGTAAAGAAAATTTCTTTACTGAAAGAGTGGTTAAACATTGGAACAGGCTGCCCAGGGAAGTGGTGGAGTCCCCATCCCTGGAGGTATTTAAAAGACGAGTAGATGAGGCGCTTAGGGACATGGTTTAGTGGGTGGTGGTGTTGGGTCGACGGTTGGACTTGATGATCTTAGAGGTCTTTTCCAACCTTAATGATTCTATGATTCTCTGCTTGGCTTCTGGTTGCTGGCCGCTCCCGGGGTGGCGGATGGCACCCTGGGGAGGTGGGAAACCCCAGTTCTGCCTGCCCCGTCCCTGCAGCCGGCACCGGTCAGCCCTGCAGGGCCTTCCAAAAGGCTGATTCCTCGCCTCTCCTCTCCTCTTTTTTCCTTAGGTGATCCAAAAGGCTGATTCCTCGCCTCTCCTCTTTTTTCCTTAGGTGGGGAACACAGCGTGGCAGTTCCTTTCTTCTGCAAGCCGAAGGAGGTGGTGGCATGACTGAAGTGGCCAGGGCTGCCTTTGGTGCCTCAAGACCGCTGCCCGGGCAGGACGTGCATGGTGTGGGTGCTTGGCACGACCGGGAGGCTGGAAGGGTGAGCTGGATTCTGTACAAACGATTAGCTGCTTGCAGCCTCCATTCACGTTGACGGCAAATGCGGACAGAAAGCTTGGCAGGCCAGACCTGGCCCCTCGAACTTCTGCAGATGTTGTGTGTCTTGTGCAGGGGCTGGGGCAGAGGTTTGGGTGGGTCCTCCCATCGCTGCCTCCCCGTCCCCGGTGCAGTTCCCGCAGGCAGGACTCAGCCTTGACAAGGTTTTGGAGCTGCAGGAGGGCGTGGAAGGAAGGAATATTTTGCTGTTGTTGGAAAATGACCATTCCCTCCGTGCTACTAAAGCCCGTGCACGCGTTAAAACTGCAGTAATTATCAAAATGTTTAATTTTCCATAAAAACGTTGCGTGGTGTGTTTAACAGGCTGTAGAGAGCCCCTTGAAAGCCTGTTTGGTTCTGGTGACTCAGGTCCCCAGAAGTGTCTTGCCCGAGTTTGAACCAAGTTTCCCATACAACTTGGAAAAGGATTTTATAAAGGGTGAATTTCAGTTTTGCTGCTGCAAGTCAGAGTCAGGAGCACAAGGAGGAATTTTTCAACCCCATGAGTCAGATTCCCCCTCGAATGTCTGCTCCACCAGAGAGCTCGGTGACAAACGACGCCACACGCTGTGGAAGCAGCAGCTTTTATGGCACCATGAGCCATTCAGCAAGAGAAATGTTCCCCCTTGCCGTCTCAAACCGCATTGCTGTCAGTTTATAGCCTTTCTGTAGCAGCAAGTTTAGGCTGGGACTCCCATTTTCAAATGTTCATTTTGCTTTTTTATATTAGGGTCACCTCAGGTCTGGACACTGAATGGCTTATGTTTTTTTTAAAGGCTTTTTCAGGGTTTTGCAAATCGGTGGCCAGTGAGCAGTTTCCCTGGTCCCTGTGGGCGTCAAGGGGATTTTGTGCCCTTTTTCCTCCCACGCCTGGTTCTCCCCTCGCCCCGGCTGCTGGGGCCAGCGCCCGGCGGTGCTCGTCGGGAAGGGAGCAGGAGGACACAGACTTCCATTGTCTGTGGGGCAGGGAAGGGGGGGGCGCGCAGTGTGTGGAGCTGCCAGCCTTGGGGGGGCTATCGGGGGAGAGCTGCAGCCCTCACCACCCCTGGGGTGCCCAGCGCAGGGTCCGGGGGGTTTGCCTTCCTCGCTGAAGGTCACTCCCTGCTGCCCAGTACTGGCGCTACATTAAAGGTTGGTGCAAGTGAAACCAGCTCTGCCCCAACAGTTCACTTGCGTTATTTGGGAACACCCTGGGATCCCTTGGGCTGGAGATGGACCTGTTCCTGCTAAGGGGCACCCTCACCACCAGAGTTGGGGCTGCGGCGTCTGCAGACCATGCAAACAGGAGACGAAGTGGAGAGCAACAGCAGAAGATTTGGGAAGATCTGTAGCACACAGGGATTTAATTGGTATTCTCAGGTACATCTCACGTACGCTTAGTGACGTGCCATAAAACCTTGTACTTGCTCTAATTATTTTCCATCTAAAAGAACTTTTCCATCTAAAAAGACTTGCTCTTATTATTTCACTGCTGCCTGCCCCTCTCCCTGCCCCTGCAGAGCCCCCTCTGCTTTGCTCGACCCTTGCCCGCGGAGGCTGGGGCATCGTGCCGAACCGGAGCTGGCCAGGGGAAACACGGGGAGTTGTGAGGGGGGCAGAGGGAGGGAGGGAGAAAGATCATGACTTCAAATAAATGCAGGTAACATTTTTTTCTAGATGTGGAAAAAGATAGCAAAGGAGTAGTGAAGGGCAGCCGATGGGAAGTCGGAAAATAAGGAGTCATTTTTAATTCTGTGAAACCTTCAAATGCTTCTTTCCAAAGCAAGAGAGAAGCGCTGTGCTGGCGGCAGGGCTGCCCGGGGCACAGCCCCTGGCGCACCCATCAGCTCCGCAGGCCAAGCCAAATCCTGGGGAGGGAAACAGTAAATAAATCCCCAAAGAGGGTACAGGTGAGCGCACGGGGGCATCGGAGAGCAGGAGGTGGTGTATAAAAATGTATATGAGAATAAAGCATTGTGAAGTAAGGGTGTTTTGGGTTTTTTTTCCAAGTGGAGCAAACTCAAGTTAATTCCATCGTGGGCGAACTGAGTTACTCTGACTTTTACCAGCCAGAGATCTGGTTTATTGTGTTCAGTGGTGAAATGAGGGAAAATGAAACTAATCTGACCATTAGGAGTAATTACTCAAAAAGAAAAATTAATTGGGTGATAATTGCTGCAAAACTGATGGGGGTTTGTGCACATACATCCTTTAGCTGCTGAGCTTCCAAGGCACCGTGCTCCTAACCCAGCAAAACCGGAGAGTGTTTTCAAACACTGGAATAACATCAGCCTCTTTTTCCCCTTTCTCTTTTAAAAGCCTGATGGTGCAGGTTGGTGAAGCAACCCAGCACGCTGTGTGCCTGACAAGCAGCATCCCAGAGCAGACGGCAGCACTGCTCCTCGCCGGGGGGCTGCGCCTCCCACCGGCCCTCTCCACGCTTGCTCCGTGCAGCCCTCCGATGTCTGCACGGCCAGCGGCTCTGAAACGGGCTTCGGCATGGTTTTGTCTGTCCTGTAGCAGCTGCAGGTGCTGATTATTATTATTGCCCTATTATGCTTAGGCAGGTGTTATATATAATTTTAAACTTGTCCTGTTACCTTAGAGATTCTCTGTGCCCCACGTTTAATTTTTATGCCAACACCCGCAGCCTTCTTTAAGGAGGACCTTGCACAGAAGAGCTGGTCAGCCTGCTTTCTGCAGAAGCAGAAATTCCCACCTCTGAGGTTTCAGCTCTGACATCCAGGTGTCTGAGTACTGTGGGGTTAGGAGGTGAGTTAGACATCAGCTCTAACGTGAGCTTTCGTTCCTGCCTTGCAGCCAACCAACACTGAACTGCTTTGGGCTTTAGAATAATTCAGTAGAGATTAACACAGATAAAACTTTGTGCTTCCTGATGTAGTTTTAACTCAAAGCAGAGATCCCAGCAAACATGAGTACATCTCACATGCCTCATTCAGTGCCAGTGTCAGGCAATTAAATAAGCATGCAAACGAAGATGTGAATCGGATGCATTTTTTTCAGGGTGAGACCATGGGCCTGGATAGTTACGGCAGCTCATTTGAAGTTTGATGGCGTGTCGGTGAGCCTGAGCTTTAAGATGACATCCCGCCAGCTGGGACATCCCCGGGAGAGGCACTCACCTGCTGCGAACCACCGGTGCTACCGGGTAATGTGGGTCCCAGCAGGCAAAGCTCTGAGCAAGCCCCATGGGGCACAAGCATCTCTGCCTTGCTCTGCCAGTAACTGTTGTCCTGGAAAGACAAGTTTCCTCCTTGGGGAGTTTTTCTACACTGCAGGAGCATCTAGCAAAACCTGGACCTGCAGGCTTCAGATGCTGGCATGATATTAGCGATCCTTTCATGCAAATCCAGCTGTTACCGGCTCCTTGCCATGCACCATTGGGTAAACTGTTAAACCTTTTGTGTTAGAGGAGCAATAATATTGTAAAAAGCTTTCTCCGAGCAATGGCAAACAAGCCAGGTCGCTGCTGGGTGGTGACTTGGAAAGACGTTTGTATGCAGGGATGCAGCAGGTCATCAGTTCTGCAACATCTTTGATCAGTGGACTGGTGTGTCTGCAAATAATTACATTTCCATTGAAAATTAGCTAAAGAGCCACGTTACTGCAATAATTGGAGCATTAAGATAATGAAGCAACTACTTGGTGTAATAGAAGAGAGACAGAACAGTTACGACACGTTAAATACAGACATAAATCAAACTGGTTTGCTGACAACCTGTTGGGATTCATTTTTTTATATCACATTGTTGAAGTCACCATTTAAAGTCTCAAATGGTTATCTTTGTTGAAGATAGAGATTTTGTATTCACTTAATGTACCTGTTGTAGGCATCTTCACTGATGTGCTTACAGACCTCTGAGTTTAAGAAACTGTTTTGGGATCTTTCACAGGGGTGTGAGAAGCTTTGTGAGACCTTGCGGGGTCGGTCCCGCCGGAGGTGTGCGGCACGTGGGGCAGGGACAGCCACGTTACAAAGAGCCGCGGTCCCACGCTCCTGTGTGATGATGAGCACGACGAGCGGAGATAAGTGGAACATCGGCGTGGGGCCCGAGACAGGGTTTTTTCTCCCTTTTGGAATGAGTTGTGAGTCGGCGCCGAAGGCGGGCGATTTTGTTTGTGTATGTGACAAACTTGAGCGGGGTGTTTGGATGTGTGAAGCGGCTGTGGAGGTCCGGGTGGAGGGTGCACGGAGTAGACATCCCTGGAAACATGGAGGCTTAGGAAAAACATGTGGATTTGATGTCCCGGTGCCTCTTGTTCACGTCGCGATGGAGCGGGGTGCCCGGGCAGGACCCATGGCCACCGGCGGGGGCTGTGGCAGCCCTGCCTGCATGCTGCCAGACGCAGCGCCAGGGCCAGCTCCGGCCACGGGTGAGCGCTGCCGGGTACGGCCTTTGCCGCGGGTGTCTGCCGGTCCCGGGGGTGCCATAAACGACTCCTCCAGGGCTGTTTGCTGCACATCTCTCACCAGCCCTAAATTCACATAAATTGGATAACGTAAGGGAAAAAACAACAACGCTGAAGGAAACGCAGTGTCCTCACCGCGCTGTCCTGTCCCCTCACTCCCTTGGGCAGCTCCACTCCTCCGTCACCGAGTCAAGGGGCAACTGGGGAGTGGTCAGGGACTTGTGATCAACCAGGATAGGGACAACAGTCACAGCAAAGAGGAGCAAAGGCAGGACTTAAAAGTGGTGACGCTCAGCAAGACGTTGATACGCTTCCTCCTGCCTGAGCAGCGCTTGCTGAGCATCGCCTTTACTTCAGCAGAGCCGAGCTCTGTCTCAGCTCTCAGCCCGAAGGAGGGTGGTAAAGGCAGAAAAAAACACAGTTGTGTTTTTGAAGTGAGTAATCATAAAGTGGGTTACTTCATTCTCTTTTCACGTTTTCATTGGGTTGATTTTTAATGGCATTAGTCACATTTTATAGTCAGCCACAACGAATGCCTTGTGCTGGACTTGTTAGCACAGGGGGATGCGGGGTCCTGGGGACCCTCCGCTCCCTGCCCTGCACCCCTGCAGATCCAGGCCCTCTTCAGACATCCCCGGGTCAGGGGATCCCAAGCCAGAGCCCCGGCTGCTGCGGCTCACTGGGGTGATGAGGGAATTGCAAGAGGGGCAGAAACTCCCGATGAGCCTCTATTGCTGCTGGCAGCCGGGGCCGGGGGCGATGCTGGGCTATGCGGGGGGTCACGACCAGAAAGCTTTGGGAACGGCTGCTTTAGGCAGAAAATCCATTCAGGAGGAAATTAATTTAGTCATGGAGCAGTCCCTCAGGCCAGGGCATGAGGGCAAAACTTGAAACAAAATAATCACAGACACAGTAAAAATGTACCCCCCCCTCCAAACCATCACTGAGAGCCATGTGAAAAGGCGGCGATTCCCGGGAATGGTGGAGCAGCAATAACGGAGGTCACCTCTGACGGGGCACGAGCTCCCCGCTTGCTCCCACTGCATGTCCCTCTCCGAAACGCAATAGCCAAGGGGTTTAAGCAGGGATTTGGATGGCGGGGGTTATCTGGTTTTGCTTTGCTTTGCAGATGACAGGGAGTTTTCTATCAGATTGTTTTTCTCAGGCAGGAATGTCTTTGGAAACAAAAGGAATCGGCACAGGCTGTGACATCCATAACTGTTATCTAAAGCCATTTCCGTGCCCCTGCGAGTGGCCGGTGGGAACCAGGGGCTGGGCATCCCGGGAAAGCGGGTTGAAATGCTCCAGCACAGGCTGACCGGGGAAAAAGCAAATGCGGCAGCTGATCTACATGCTGAAAAGGGTGATGGGGTTATTCTACTATTGCTCTTGGCCCCCAGGAACGTTAGTGTTTTGGAGGAAATAATAAGGAATTCACTTCTCTTTCACCACGGCTCGCTCTCTTCCAGAGCGGACCATACGCCTGCAGTTGGGTGGATGTGCTGCAGTTACAATAGTTTTCCTAAAAGGTCTGATTTTGAAAGAGAACTACACTGATAGTCAAATTGTTTCTGTCTTTGTTTTGATGTTCTGTGTCAGAAATAATAGAATAGCAGCTGTGTTTTGGAGATACTTTAGAGTCTAAACAAGATGAAAAATAGTTTAATTTTCTGAGAATTGGTATAGGATCGGGTGATTTGAAAATTTTCCATCTCAACTTTTATCACAGGGGAAAATTCGTTTTCCCAGTTAATGAAAGCTTTTACAGAAAGTATTTGCTTTCTTTAACTAATGCTGACTTTTTTTTTTTTCCTTCATTGACTTCCAGCTCTAAAGTCTGGTTGAATTTTTTATGTTTTGGTGGCTCACATTTTTTAAGACAAAAAGGCAATATTTTCTGTGGCAAAAACATTTATTCACCAGTATTATAGTGGGCCTTTCAACAAATGTCTGAGTGTTAAAGCGGTGAATATTTGCCCCGTTTCTTGTGATCGGCTCATGGTGAAAGCCTGGGTTAAATGCAGGTTCCTCTTTAACTGAATCATCAGGCAGAGGGCTAAAAATCCAAAACATTCATTTGTTGCCTGGGAAAAAAAATGATCTGTGAATGAAGCAGAAACAGTTTACCTGCAGGGAAGGAGATCTAGCAGCACGTATCAAAGAGAAGAGGAACTGCAAAAAGGCAAATGTGTGTCTGTGTGTGGATACAGCTCCTTTCTCCCTTCTCACTCAGTTGAAATAGCTGAAAGCGATAGGATCACATTAAAATGCTAATGAAGAAACCAGTTGGATAAATTATAACATTAAATACAACATAGCTTGCATTAAATCAAAATTCAACAAACAAACTCTTATAAAAACCAGTATTTTGAATCAATGTGTGCCATTCTGCATTGGTTGCAGCTGCAGGAAAGCTGGTGTGGGAGCAGTGGGAACAGGGGGGATGACACAGAGGGTGGGCAGCAAAGAAATGCCCAGTATAATCCCCAGAGCGGCAAGCGTGGGGTACGGGCACCAGTAATGCTGCTTTGGGGGAAGGTGAGAGGGTGGCAGAGGCAGCAGGAAAAGCACCCGTTTGGGTGGGGAGACCAGCTCCGACTGCACGGCTCAATTGCGTGGCTGTCTCCGTTTGCCGGGTAGGCAGCACGTCAGTCCCGTAGAAGAGGCTTTATGCTTAGAGCAATATCTTGTGTAGCAAGCAGATTACGCCCAAAGGGAAGTTTTTGATGCTGGCAGCAGAAGGGAACACTCCCGCAGAGCACTTTACAATTCAGCTTGTGTCTGAGGGACGAAGCTCATCCTCACCTGCTCACTGCGGGGTGAAGCTGCCTGCAGCCTCTCCTCCTCCCGCCCCGGGCAGAGCAGGGCTGGACGCGGAGCCACCCCAGCGCTGCACCTGAGGTTATTTCACGTTTGAGATGTAAAATTAATTCTAATTACGCACTCTGCCCTGAAATTCGAAAGGTTTCTAATCACGTTTAGTCTAATCTTTTAAAACTAGCACCTGATTTCTTGCTTTGCCCTCACTTGCTTTGGAATATTTCATTCACAGTTAGAAGATGAAGTAATGCAGCAAGTGAAGCTGTGCATGCAGGAAGACTTTTGGGCAAAACGTTTGGTTCCCCCAGCACTGCAACGGGGGAAAAAGGCAGTAGCTGGGCAGTGTTGAGGATCTGCATTTGGGATTTAAACACGTGGTCTTTTTGTTCCTGGTTCATCTCGTTATTCTGGGTGACTCCCCTTTGGCTGTACATGTCAGGCAGTTACTTTTATGCATATGAAGTGGCTTGATGAAATTTCAGTGAAGCATCTTTGTTAGTAAGTAATTTTCCATTAAAAATGATAGCAAGAAAAATTTTTTTTGATTCTTTCTCAGCTGTGGGGCAGGTGGGTCACAGGTACATCTCTCTTGGGCAGCAAAGGCAGAGGTGCTTCGAGGCGGTTGGTGGCAATAAGGACACTGGACCTGGCGTCCCTAAACCATATTCTGATCCCGATCGATCCACCCAGGCGCAGGCAGACGTGGGCACACCAGGATCTCCAGGTATGGGATTCGACTGCCCCGTGCCAGAGGCTGTTGGTGTCCCCAGGGAGCGCAGAGCCGGGCTGGGTTTTGGCTGCTTATGAGCCAGGGACCTGTCGTCCGGCAGGTCAGGCTGGCACGCCAGCCCCTTCTCATCTCATCGCCGGGGGGATCTGGAAATACTCTGGTAACGTTGTGAGCTCAGTGAGTGAGTTGTGTCTGACTGTGGTTAGAAAGAACCTTTTTTTTAGGTTGACATCTGAATCATGTCTCTTTTTATAGCCAGGCGGTCGCATTGCTGTGATTGCAGCTCCCAGCCCGAGTCCAGCGCCTGCTTGGGTTAACGACCATCGTCATGCAGGATGCAAGAGAACATATTTTGCTTGTTTCCCAGAGAAGCGAGCCTCTCTCTGGGGATGCTCTCTGTGTGCCGGCTCTGCCCTCCCAACGGGATCCTGTGACCAGCCCTTGCTGCCGGCTGGAGACGGGCTCCTACTCGCAGGGCTGCACCAGCCAGGGCGGCAGCTCTGCCCGGCGTGTGCCAGGCTTGAGACTGTGCCCGTGCTGTGCCGCAGCCACACCGTGCTGCGCCCACGCCGGGGGCTGCAGCTTCAGTTGCTGCTGCTTGAGAAAAGGCAGCAAGGACGACGTATTGCACAGTTGTGTCTTCTAGGATGCTACATCCCCACCACTTGCAACAGCTTTTAACATTCAGGAAAATCAGACTGGGGCTTCGACTGGGTCTTGAAGGCCCCCGTGAGTGAGGGTTTCTGCAGCTTGGGTCTGTGTGGCAAACCCACGCATGGCTCTCCCCCAGGGTCTGTCACTGCTGGCCAAGCTCCCAGTTTCCGTGTTCCATGGCAGATCGGCCATTCCTCATCCTCTGTGCTCTGGAAAGCCTTTGGCAGGGGACTGCAACATGCTGGGCTCCTGTTCGCACTTAGTGACAGTTAATTAACAAGCCAGCTGATTTCCCTTTACCTTGATAATGAATGACAAATCACAGCTTGGTTTTCTGGTTTGCTCATTAATTGCTACTTTTGTTTGTTCAGTTTTCATTCATGCCTATTAAGACATCTTCGGCTGCTAGCTCCTTTTATCAGCGACGGGCTGGATTCACCTGAGGACTACCCCATCGCTGACCCTGATGGAAAGGGTGTGATTTAAAAGCCAGCTGAATATGTCTAGATGCGTAAGGAATAATGAGTATAAAAAAAAATTTTACTTCATTTGGACTTAGTTTGCATAAGTAAAAATTGCTGTACATGTACCATTAGGGCTTTTTAGAAAACTTGCCCCTATCTTGTACTCCATTGTGTTGACTTTCAAAGCGGTGGTCATACATAAGAAAATTTAATTTGAGGTTTAAAAAAAAAAAACCCACCACATAAAACAGAGTGAAAAAATTATGATTACATAGCTTGATCTGTTGCAAAGACCATTGTGACTGGACCCTTTTGTCCGTACAAGCTGTTGTGGCTCTGTGGAATCCATATGAGGAGGGTCCCACCCGCCGCAGATTTGGGGCACTGTGCTCCAGTGCGTAATACTTGCCTGGTGTCAACACACATTTTAAATTGAAATGTTTAATCAGCAGAAGTATTAATTTTGATATTAGGAATTTTTCCAGTTGGTGCCTTTCTTTATGAAGCAGCTATTTAACTTCTGATGTTAAAAAAATGTCTGGGTGAAAGTAGTCCGTGGTGGTAGGCGTTTCAGTGGGATCTTTCCATTTTGCCATGTTCAATGCAATTGACTGAATGCAAAAGTGCCTGTGGGTACTGACATTTTAATAGGAGCAGCAACATGCATACAGCCTTGTGAAGCAGGGATCAGCCCTGCTGGTGAGGGCAGAGACCGAGAACTGGCAAGGTAACCAATGCGTGAGATGAGAAAATGGAGTGTAAAACCGTGTGAACACACAGAGCATGAAACATGCAATGACTAGGGGGGAAATGCATGTCTTCTTGAAAATTTAATGCAATAATCCTGAAAAACGCCTTTAAATCTGTCTGTTCAGTGCATGCTGTGGTTTTGGGTGGGTTTTCTGTGTTTTTGCATACGTGGTTTACACATTTCTTCGTGCAAAGTTTCAGCTGAGAAAAAGTTTCATAATAAATTATTCTGTCCTGATTAGTTTATACATAGCGGAAGTATTGAATAGTACCTTGCTGGAGTAATAAAGGCTGAGTAAAGGTAGCCCACAGTTCTGTGATTGTCCGCGGGAGGTTTGAGCTGTACCTGTTGGAGTCTTGCAGGCACTGCCCCCGGCTTTGCGGGGTTTCCCCGGAGCGGCTGAGCCCCGTCCCGCAGAGCCAGCGCTGGGCACAGGAGTGCGAAGCAGCTGCAGAGCCGCTTCCACCAGCCGGCCAAAAAGCATCCAGCATCCAGCATCCACCATCCAGCAGCCGTATCTGGGGCACCTGGAGCACCTGCGCTGAGCGGGGCCATGCGTGGGTGCGTGCATGTGTGCACGGTGTTGGCACGGAAGCGACAGGCTCCTCATCCCTGCCTGGGCGGTGGTGGCCAGGAGCGCACACACCCGCCGTGTGTCCTTCTTGAAGGTGGTTTCGTAACACGGTCGTGAAACGGACAGCCAAGAACAAGCAGTCAGGGAGCTTTTCTGCTAATATAAAACAGATGTTACTTTATTCCTTAAGAGCTGCCTACGATAATTGAGTGTACCTGAGCCTTGTGGGACGCTGACCTTCGCACTGACGTGTAGGGCAGTCTGGGCTGGATGCTGGCTGCGTTCCGGCCAGGTTCTGCTCTGAATTTGAGAGCTCTCCATGGCAGCCAGGACAGGGTGGTGGGAGCCAAGGATGCGGCTGGTGGGCTGTGTGCCCCTGCGATGGACCCGCTGGAGGCGGGCAGGGGATGGGCAGGGTCCGTGGTGCCTCGACGCCACTTCTCCAAGGGTGTTTGCTGGCATGAGTAATCAATAAATGATCCTTTGGTTTAAGGAGATTCCATTCTGATAGAAGAACAGATATTTTGGAATTTGAATGCCTTGCCCAGGTGCAGGAATTTAAGCTAAATCATCACCATTGCCTGTTGGACAAGCCTAGCACCAGTCATTTTCTGTTCAGAAGAAAGTAAATAATCGTGGTTTTTTCACACCACGGCGGTGGAGGAGTCGCTGGGAGCGCTCTGAAGGAGAGGACCTGAATTAAAAATGATTCTAACAAATTGGTGAGTTGGCTCAAAATCCACCACCTGAAATTAAATAAAGAGAAGGACAAATTACTAACTTCAGGAAGGAGAAGGTAAACGCATTACTGCAAATGGGGAATAATTAGTGAGGCAGAGAAGTTTGTATAAATGTAGCTGGGCTTCCTTTTCAGAGCGAAAGCTTGCTGCCCTGGTTAATTATTTGGCCCCACGGATGCATTCCTGGAGCCTGGGCTGGTGGTTGCATGGCAGGTATTTGGTGTGAGAGAAATGGTGTGTCAGTCACGGAGGGTGGGCAGTGTATATAAACACACACACACTCACACACGCCTGTATGGACATTTCTGGACATATGCCTACTTATATACTCACACACATGTATATATACACACACGTATATATTTAACTATCTTGAGAAGGACTGTACTCCCTTTCGTATCACTCAGTACAGATTTTTTTGAAGAAGTGATGAGCACCAAAGTTGATTCACTTTCTTTTATATATATATAAATTGTATAATTTACATATGAATATGTTTTAAAATAGGTAGACATATATATTTAATTTTTGTTCTGGCTCCTCTATCTTTACCATAACAAGGTAAGATGTTATGCTCAAATAGAAATGTGCCTCATTTTAATGGACAAAAGCATTTTTCTGTAGCTCTTTGTGCGCACGAATTGAAGCCTGCAGTACAGGGCCAGTGCTTGCACATCAGGTACTTGGCGTTAAATGAATGATTCATACCTATGTGTATGGAAAAATTTAGTTAATAGGAGGTGATGCTCAATAATATGTCATTTTGTACCTTGGTTTTGCAGGCACCATAAAACTTGTTTTTGCTGCACATGCATTTTTCTGATTGCTGTTCATCAGCGCCTTGGCTGGGTCAGAAACCGCATCGCCCGCCCAGCGGAGCCGTGGGCAGCAGCCCTGTCCCTGCGGGTACGGCACTGCCATCCCGAGCTGGAGCGGCCTCGGGGGACGGAGGCAGGGTACCGGATCTCACTGTATTTGTTTTGCTTTTTATTTCTCCCTGTTGACGAATGAGCATTCAGGGCAACTGAAGTAAATAGCATGAAGTTATACAGTAAAAAACAAACAAAAAAAAGTAGTAAAATTATTATATAATCTCCCAAAAGCTTGAAACTGAAGTCTTTGTTAAAAAACATATGTATATATATTTCCCCCATCCTGTATTAGGCCAGCTTGTTATTCCCAGGGTCTGTGCAGGCTCCATTGATTTTTATGGGCTTTGAGGCTGTAATGGGATGAAGTGGGAAACATTTTAGCATGAACAATGTCATTCTGGAGCCATGTAGAAAACCTCAGCCAGGCAGGTTCAGTTCCTGCAAGGAGGTGGGTGGAGAGAGTGTTTATTACCCTTTGCAGGTTATCTGTGTTGGGCATAACCCGTGTAACCCCCCGCCACCCTTCCTCTCTCCCCAGGTGAAATGCCCAGCCTGGCTGGGGAGGGACCCCGGGGCAGTTTTGACCCGGGCTGCGATGCACGGCGCTGTCAGCCCTCTGCCTGTACCGAGCTCCTCAGGGCTCTGCGGCACAGAGGCGCGAGTGTTTATTACCCTTTGCAGGTTATCTGTGTTGGGCATAACCCGTGTAACCCCCCGCCACCCTTCCTCTCTCCCCAGGTGAAATGCCCAGCCTGGCTGGGGAGGGACCCCGGGGCAGTTTTGACCCGGGCTGCGATGCACGGCGCTGTCAGCCCTCTGCCTGTACCGAGCTCCTCAGGGCTCTGCGGCACAGAGGCGCCTGAGCGACCTGGTGCAGCCATTGCTCCTCGGTGCCTGCGGCTCCCCCCCCCCCCTCCCCTGTCACAGGG